>NW_024500572.1:1093528-1674302 GCF_017590055.1 Onychostruthus taczanowskii
AAACAGGAATAAAGCGGCCGTGCCTTATCCCATCTGCAGGCAGCCTTGCAGGGATTGCAAAGCTGGGCAGGAAGGCTGCAGGATCTGCAGCGGGACGGGAGCACCTGCAGCACCTGGGACAGCCGGGGGGACCGGGACAGCCTGGGACAGCCGGGGGGACCGGGACAGCCTGGGACAGCCTGGGGGGACCGGGACAGCCTGGGGGGACCGGGGGGACCGGGACAGCCTGGGACAGCCGGGGGGATCGGGACAGCCTGGGACAGCCAGGGGGGACCTCACTAACCTGGGACAGCCGGGGGGACCGGGACAGCCAGTGGGGACCAGACCAGCCTCGGACAGCCAGGGGGGACCGGGACAGCCTGGAGGGACCTCACTAACCTGGGACAGCCAGGGGGAACCTGACCAGCCTGGGACAGCCAGAGGGGACCTCACTAACCTGGGACAGCCGGGGGCCTGGGGACAGCCAGGGGGATCTGACCAGCCTGGGACAGCCAGGGGGGACCTCACTAACCTGGGACAGCCAGGGGGGACCTGACCAGACTGCGACAACCGGGAGGACCCAGCTGTAGGGGATGGCAAGGGGAGCACTGCACACCCCAGTGTGAATTCCTCAAGTCCAACAGAAGGGAAGGCAGCCCTGGCTCCAGCACCAGGAACCCTCTCTGATTTCCTTCTCTCCCATTTATGGCCAATCCCTACAACAGCCCCCATCCATTTCTTCCCCTTTTACAATCAACACGTTAGGAAAAGTTTTCAAACACGCAAGCCTGAAGTGCAAAAGTCCAAATCCATTTTATATTTTGTGTGTGTGTATATATGTATATATACACACACACAATATATGTATGTGTGTATATATATAGTATGTTCATATTTGTGTTTATGTATAGTTATGTACATTTATATATATTTATGTATATATATGTATAGTTATATATAGTAACATATATATAATATATATGTATGTCTATATATAGTTCAGGTTTGTTTACAGTTCCATGGAGATAGCCCGGGACCCAGCTCAGAGAATGTATTTATAAATATACATATATTCACTATATATAGTTATATATAGTATATATATATATAAAACGTTTATATATGTATTTATTTATATATATTTATAGACAGTTATATGTAGTGTACATGTATTTATACACAGTAGTGTATACATACATTTATCCATAAATATTTCTATGTAGTTCAGGTTTGTTTACATGGAGATAGTCCTGGAGCCAGCTCAGAGAACCCACAGCCCCACACTTTAGGAATCCCTGCTTCCACAAGACCCAGACCATTCTGCAAGTGCTGCCCCACCAGCTGAGTTAATTCCTGCACACTGTGTGACAGAATTCCACCGTGCAGGAGCAGACCGAGGTGTCAGGGAATGCTCCAACCTGAGCTCTCCATGGCCTTCAGCAGCTCTGAGCTTCCCTGCCCAGCTCCTGATCCCAGGAAGCCTCCACCTGGCTGCAAAGCTGTGCTTCACCAACCTGGTCAATCAGCAAATGATTTCCCAAGCACAGAACACAGAACCAGCCTTCTAACAATAAATCCATAGGTTATTGTCAGAGGTAATGAGTATATTTTGTTGGAGAATTGTTCAAACGGTCTCTCAGGCACCACAGTTTTTCAGAGGGATTGAAAGAGTCAGGAGAGAGTGCCTGTTTTCTCTTTTCTAGGTAGCTTCAATTTCAAGTTAATAATTAGTTCTTTTAAAAACTTTATTAAACCAGACTGCTGCTACCACAGTGAGCCCTTCCCTGCTTCCCTTGCTGTGGTGAGAAGCACCTTTCTCAGATGTTTAAAGGACATCCTCCTCCCCAGCTTAGCAGTTCTGAGAACGAGTCATTAGTTTGGAGGACCCAGCTGCCTCCGGTGTGACACCAATGTCCCTGAAAAGTGCCTGCTAAGGGCTAATGAAATTAAACTGGAGCCCACGCCACTCTCTCAAAATAGCATTAACACATTCCCTTCTTTGAAGAAGTATTTTTTACATCACAAGTGCTTTTTAAAGCTACACTGGGAAATATTCCCCCTTTAGTGTGTCACTTCTCCAGTAAATGGTAATTAGGAGTGCTCCAGCAGACTGCCCCCATTGCTTACTGGAGCAGAACATCCAAGCTGATGGCACCACTGCTAGGAATCTACTGGGGAGAAATCTCAACAAAGCCCTTGCAAGGTGCTGCTGTACCTCAGCACTTGCTGAAACCATAACCCCCCAGTGTACTTCTCCTTCAATAACCTGCTCCACTGTGGATGTGTAGCTGAATTGTTACTAACCACTCTATAGAAGGGAAAATAAAACAAAAAAAAAATCTTTAAAGTTCCACAAGGGTGAACACCAGACAGTGAAGTATATAAACCTCTGTCAATGAAATACATAAAGCCCCTTCAAAGTCATAATTCACACCTCTGGGCATTTTTGCAAAGCAACATTGGACCAGCAGCTGGCTTTAGGAGCCCTATCAATGCCATCAAGCAACTCCATTTTCCAATTAAAATACACCCTGAAATAATGGGACAACAAAACCAAGTCCAGGGAATTCAAACTCCTCTCCCTTCACATGTCACCTGAAATGCTTTCGTGCAGTGAAATGATTCTTAAATATTTAAGCAATGCAAAGCTGCACAGGACGTGTAAAATGTTTTGTTGCAATTCTTGCCATTTAGAGATGCACATGTACACCCAGAAGAGCATCCCACCAAACTCTCCTGTCTCTCTTCATTTCACTCCAAGCTCTGCTGGTTTTAAATATGAATCAGTGTAAAAAAAAAAAACACCTCAGAGCTGAAAAACTGCATTCCATTTACCATGGAAAATAGATCCTTGGGATAATGCATCCCAAAATCTGGGTTAACACAAAACCTAGAGTGATTCCAGCTCTGGTTTAGGTTTGCACGTTTTGAGATCTTCAGCTTCAGTTCTTCATTATGATGTCACTTGTGCCTGCCATGATGCCACCACACTGCAGTGTCAGGAACTAATGAACCAGCAACCAAGTACAGAATTCAGGGTGGCAAATGTTATTTCATCACACGGTAAGATGAAAATGTCACTATCTAAAAGCAAACAGTAACTGCTGGAAAATGTTACTATTTTTGGTTCTTTGAGGTGCAGCTGAGGGCAGTGCCTAGCTCCTCAGAGAGGTTTATTCCCTAGGGAGCCTCAAACAGGACTTCCATGCAGAACAGGCAGAGTTAGTGTTGAAGATGCCCCTTTTCATGACCAATTTCTCCAAAATGGATTTTTACATTGATATTCCCAAGCACTTACACAGATGTTATGACCATAACAACCATTCTAGAGCAGTCTGGTGCTGCTCCTCACGTGCATCCTCCTCCAGGACCTTCAGCTTTGCCAGCACCACTCAACACAGCCCTGCTGTCAATACTCATTAGGCACTGAGATGTAAAAGCTGCCCCAGCTCATGGGTTTAATAGCTTTCCTCACTGCATTTATCCTTATCCAATTTGTAGATTTATTATTACTCCTAATTATCAATTGTGTTGGGTTGATTTGTTTGCTGGACACTGATTACAACCTCCATCCCTCCAGGTGCAGCGAGCTGCACTGCAAAATCTCTAACAAGAAGCCTGAAGGGAAGCAAAAACCACTCCTGCGTTACACCTCCTTCCTCTAATCAGGATGTGACAACTTCATCCCCTTTCTCCTCACTTACCCCACTCAACAGCTCCTGTAAATCAGGTTATCTGCTGGTTCAGCACCTTGCAGAGCGACTCAGAGCTGATGTCTGCCCAGTGACAAAGCTCTCAGCACTCCCACCCCTTCTGCTCGGCCCTGTGCTGTGCAGAGCTCTGAACATGGCATGGCAAACCACTGCCAGGCTCCTGTCCTGGTGAGTACCTGCAGGAGTGTTTCGAGCTCCAGAACACACAGCAGTGCACACAGGAGAGCCTTTTCCAACCTTTTCAGAGCTGCCTGCTGCCTTCAGCTCAGCCCTCCCCAGCTCCTTACCTTCCAGCACCCCAGCAGTCACAGCCAGTTACGTGTAACCCTCTGGAAGCCAACCCCACAAGAATACCTTCTTTTCAGTTTGGTTCTGATGCTTTCCCTCTCCTGCAGCCTGCTGGGTGTGAGGGCTCAGGAAAGCAGTCAAGAACAGGGTCGTGCCCTAAGGATTTTGCTTTCTAATCCTCAGAGACAACACACCCAAAATGATGACTCAGATTAGAGAAGAGTGTAACAGCACTTGGAGAGGTGACAATCAGCCCTGGTAGCTCTGCCAAAGCCAGTGGTAACAATTTGTGGCAGCTCTGAGAAGAACACAAGACCTCAATGATCTTCATTTTAAAAAATGGGTTTTTTTTTTTAATTTTCTGTCCTGTACTGGTGCTTCCTTCCTTCCTTTCATACTTTAGCAACTGCTAGAGGTAACAGTAATTTTCCCTACTGTACCATCAGCAGCAAGTGTAATTCATCTCTCTTTTGGGAGCCCAGAAATCCAGTGGTAGGAAAGCAGGGCAATATTTTCCTCCCCCTCCTCTATTCCTTCAGCTCTTTTATCAAGATTTTCCCATTCATATTATTGTTGATAACACAAGGCAAACCTGAAACCCTTTCCATGAGAGGAAATCAAAGTCCTGCAGTAAAAGGGCTAAACACTCCCAAGGGTGATGCTGACCAACTGTTTGCATTTTCTGTTTTGCAGATAGAAAATGCCTGTAAAGACCTACCAGAGGTGACACAGCAGGACAGGAACAGGACCTACAACCTCTCAGGATGGTTTGGACTGTTCCCACAACAGTCCTGTGCTCACTGGGTGCAAGAAAGGAGCAGCTGTGTTTATCCACACGGTGATCATGTGGCATTAATGCACTGCCCTGCACAACCCACCTCACTCCCTGCCACAGCAGCCATCCCCTGGACTGTACTGGTGCTCCTGGGGGATAAATGCACAGATACAGTACCAGCATGCTGGATGAAAACACAGTTTAAAAACATGGATAAATTCACAGATACAGCATCAGGATTCTGAATTAAGACACAATTTAGGAACATGAATAACTTTCACAGATACAGTACCAGGATTCTGGATGAAAACACAGTGTAAGGACATGGATAAGTTCACAGATAAAGCACCAGGATGCTGGATGAAGACAAAATTTAAGGACATGGATAAATTCACAGATACAGTACCAGGATTCTGAATGAAGACACAATTTAAGACCACGCTTTCAATTGCCATGATTTGTGGCTATGAGGTCATTCAGACCAGTCTGCTTCCCTTTTGCCAGAGAAGATTTGTAGCTATTATTTCCCACCCCCCAAGCAATGATCACATGCTGTTTGCTTCAGCCCTGCATGTTGCAATACCTCAATGAATAATATACAAGGAGCAGAAAATAAACAAGCCCACTGTGCCCGGGGATAATGTGTGGTGTGTTTTTCTTCAGGATGATTAAATGTGAGTGCATGTCACAGGATGTAGGGCTTGCTCTGCTGGGAACCCAGGAGGATGAGAGCACACAGCTCTCTCCAAGCAGGCAAATGGCCACGGAGAAGGTTAAGGGGGCCCCCAGGCAGGCCCAGCATATGCACTGCTATTCCCTGGCTGCTCTGCTCTCTGGGCTCCCTTCCCAGACACTCCACGGGTTCCTGGCTCACACTCCACCCCTTCCACACCTTGAAGGTGCACTGAAGACATCAGATTCCCACCACAGAATGGGATGCTCCACTCGGCTTTGCCAGCTTCTCACCAGCCCTCTGCTGATGTCTTCAGTTTTAGTTTTTGTATTTTCTACATTCTGCACTGCCTTAGTGTGTGACTCTGAGCTCCACAAAGCGTCAGGAGTTCTCCTCACAGCTCAGTCACAAAAAACAATCTTTTTCCAGCCCCAGAACCAAGGACACCTCCTGCAGCTTCATCCCAAAAAGTGTCAAACAACAGGGAATGGAGGAGAGCAAACTGGGAGGGTGGGGCTGCATCACCTGAGCTGGAACTGGACAGCATCCCACATTCCATCTCTGTCTCCTGCACCTCTCAGCCAGACTCATTTCTGAGCAAAGAAACACAAATTTCAACAAGCTTGTTTCTCTTCAACTCGCTTTTCAGGAAAATAAAGACAGCGACAAGGACCTTCAGAGAGTGATCCCCACTCCCATTCACCCAACCAACACCCAGCTCACTGCCTCTGGATTTCTTCTTTCACCACAGCTATGTTTGCTATGTGCAAAAGTATTCTGTTTCTACTACTTTGTGTAAAGGGATTTTCAATAGAAGGGAAGTAACAACATCAGAAAATGCTTCTAGCACAGAGGTTTCACTCGGTAAACAGGTGTCTGGGAGATTATCTCGCCAATTTAACCAAAGCTGCGAACACCACAACCGTTCTGGGATGACTAAAATCCCCTTTTTTCAAATAAAAGCCTTTTATCTGCCAAGCGACACTTCCTGTTCTAAAGGCTATTCTCCTCGGTGGTTGTCAACTATGTATTAATCTAATTCATATAAGCCTTAGAAATAAATTCTTTCATGTGCAGAATCTTTTGGGAAACTGATTCCCTGAGGCTTTAGAGAGCAATTGTTGCTTATCACCGTGGAAATTTCCACTGAATTTAAAGCCTGGTAACAAGTTAAAAAAAGATACATCAAATTTTTCAGTGATTAACAAGTTTCCCAGTCTTTGTCATCCTCAAAGGATTTTCATCTGATCGGTAGGGAAACGGCTAAAAATGAAAATAAAAGGGAAGTGATCTGACCCAGTAAGGCAGTTCCTGTGTTCCCACTCCTGTCCAAAATAATGGCACTCACTTCTAACAGTCCCTTCCAGGCAGCAGCAGCAATATCAAACACCTTGGGCTTTATTTAAAGGACAAATGTGCTGCCAAAGACAAACACTGCTTAACTGCAAGTGGATAGTTAAACCCTCCCTACAGAGCTCTCCTAACAAAACCACTCTGTGTGTGGGAGAGGCAAGCTCTGCCAGAACACTTACAGAAAAGCAGGTAATTGAAGTTTTTCTGCATTCAAACTCCATGCCTGTGCAATAAAAACCTGATTTTAAAAGCGCCATAAAGCAGAGAAGTTTTCTGATGCCTGGCTGTCTGTCACGGCACAGAAAGGGCCCTGCTAAAGCAGCGGTTTTGTGCCTTGCTGCACACCGTGGGCCTGTGATAAACGGCACGGCAGACACGCTGAAAACCTCCCGTGACGGGGCTTTCAATCCTCCTCACAGCACGCAAAGAGGAAAATAAGGTATTTCAGCGACTAGGAGCGAGCTGCAGTGGGGATCAGCTTCAAATCAGCTGAGATCCATCCCACGTCCCCAACACCTTCGTGCGTCACCGCGTCAGAAACACGCCCGGCCAAACCTCCCTACCTGAGAATGAACTGATCCACCGTGGAATTGTTGGCGATCGTCACGTAAACGTTCACAACCTCCCCTTGTTTGACGGGCTTGGAGGGCAGCCACACCACAACGTTGCTGTCCAGCCGTAGCTCCGTCAGCTGGGAGGCCTCCTGGCCCCGGTAGAGGCTGACGGAGCCGATCCTCTGCAGGTGGGACATGGTTTCATCCACGCCATCCTTCCCGGGCCGGATGGCGTTGCCCTTGCGGATATCCTCGGCCGTGCACTCGCCCTTCTCATCCCCGGGCTGCACCGTGTAGTAAAGCTCCACAGGGCTCCCCTCCAGCTGCTCTGCGGGCTTCTTCCTGCCCGTGAGCACCGTGGGGGGGTTGAACCAGGCGGGCAGCAGCTCCAGCTGTGCCACGCAGAGCCCCAGGTCGCCGCGCAGGCGGCAGCTGCCGCGCACCTCGCGCGTCTCGCGGAAGGCGAACACGCGCAGGCAGGGCAGCCGCTCCGCGGGGCTGTACTCGTCCCAGTCCCTGCCCACGATGTAGAACAGCACCTGCACCCTGGGCTTGCTCAGGTAGATCTTGGTGCTCATGATGTAGGCCTGGAGCTTCCAGTTGTAGGAGAATTTGTTGGCGGATCCAAAGGAGCTGGAAGTCAACATGAGGTCCTGCGGCACCGCTTGTTCCACAGAGAAGGGGCCGTAGCTGGCGTTTAACACGGGCGGTCTCTTGGCTTTGTATGGGAAGAAGGACTCCACCCTGGACTGCAAACTGGAATTTCTCATGAAGTCCTGGTTGGCTTCTTTGAGGAAGAAAGATGTCTCGGCGTTGAAGAGCCGATAGCTCACAGGTAGGTAGGTTGGTAATGAAGAAAATCGCTGGTTGTTGTCCAAGACCCCTCGACACTCCGTCACTAGTAAGAGAAAAGGTGAGTTAGACAAAGTCTGGTTATGGATTCAAAGGGACACTTGGCACAGCTTTAGTGGAGCCACCTGGTAAGTTAGGGACAAGCATTATTCCATGCAAAGAACATTTACAGGGTAGCTACATGTTTAAATACAGATAATTCCTTTCTGCATTACATTTGGAAAAGAAAATACAATGCAGCACGTCAGGAGAGCCCAATGACCAACAGCCCCAGGGCTGCTAGTCACCAGCCCTGCAGGATCAAAGGGAGATTTTGCTCTAGGTGCAAAGAAACTGCTTTTCTAAGGACTCTCACACAACCATTTCACTCTCTCTGTCAAGTAACCTTGCTCTTGTATTTCTGTTTCTGGCACTGTAGTCCATATCTCTGTGGTAAAATACTGACAGTATCTCAATTTCCTAAGTTCTTTAAATGCAGATGGACATCACAACCCAGAAGTATTTCAACAAGTACTAATATGTAAGATGCACACAGAGGGAAACATCATGTGCTGGCCAATTTCAAGTTTCACCTGAACATCAGATCCCTTTTGACCTAAATGTTTTCTGTTAAGATTAACAACACATTGCTGAAAGGCAAAATGTATTGGCTAAATTAGGGTAGATAACAGTGGAGAAGAGTTCAAATACAAGTTGATTATGTCATACAGCTTACAACCCCTCTCCTTAACCCCTGCTGAAGGGATTTGCCATAGGTACAAAAGGTAAATGCATTTAGTGCTGGACTTTTTGAGTATTGAAAAATCAGAGCTTGCTCTCAGCTCCAGGATTCTCAGGGAATGCCATCAGAATCAGGAGTTAAGGTTCTGTGTAGGTTCAGTTCTTTAAAGAACAAAGGTAACCACAAGGACAGCACAGAATGCAGAGATTCATCTGGAGCTCAGGAACACCTGAGGATCCCAAAACACCCCACAGAGACACTGTCTTACCACCTTCCTCACAAAGGGCTGCAGCCTGGGGATTTCTGCAAGTCTACATTTGCTGCCCTGGCGTGTCTGGCTGCTAACGTGCTAATTATGCAGTCAAATTTAATTAAATGTTTTCAAGTAATGAATAAACAATCGATACCTGTCATGACACCAAATGGCTGCTGACAGAGAGCCCCACTGCAGTCCTGTGGAGTGTGCAATGCCAGAGTGCAGGGAACAAAGAGCTTTGGGAGGCAGGTGTGAGGTAATTAAGAAAAGAAGGAGACAAATGTAGAGGAGGGGGAAATCAGAACTCTCAAAGGACAGCAGCCATAAATTTGAAGTAAGGAATTAAGATGTGTTCACTCATGCTTAATTCATGAACCACCACAGAACTGTTCTCCTAACTGAGCAAACTGCCATGTCTGGAGAGAAATTTGAACAAAACAAAATGAAAACGTAAAAAAAAGGAAAAGAAACAGTGAATTAGCAGCACAACACCCTCTCTGTCAGGCAGAATCACATTTAAAACATAAAACATTGGTTTAGCCCTCTGTTACAGCCCCGCAAGGCTCCAGTCCTTGGTACACAGTTTAATTCTGCTGAAAAAGATGTTACAAATGCCACTTCCTGAGCTGAGTGATTTCCCTTACCTGAGTCTGTCAGGCTTCCATCCCTAAGTGCTCTAACACTTCTAAAGGAACACAAGGAAGAGCCACTTTGGACCACGGACCTCTTGAGGGAAGAGGAAAACCTACAGATTTCTTTGGTCCAGCAGCAGAACAAGAATCTGGATCACAGACGCAGGAATTTTCTCTCTAAGCCCCCTCACCCACCCTGGATGAGCCTGCTGGGATCTGCTCACCTCCCTCTGGAAAAGCAACCACTGACATCCTACGTGACAGATGCCAAGATGCTTTTCAATTGAACACCTGGTTTGCCAGACAAGAATCTCTTGGAGGCCAGTTTGGCTACTGAGACTTGGTGACTGGTGAGAATTTCTTTCTCAGGTGTCCTGCTTGCCCAGCCAAGAGCCCTGTGGCACCAGAGGGAAACACAGAAACACTTTCCTTGGTGAAGGAAAACAGGGATTGGTTTAAGCACAGGTTTTCTGAAGGTTTTCCATGACCAGGGATTCTCCAGACACGGCCCCACTGCTCCTGAGGGAACCCCTGCCTTCCACAGAGCCATGCAGGAATTTTCTCTCTAAGCCCCTTCATCCACCCTGGATGAGCCTGCTGGGATCTTCTCACCTCCCTCTGGAAAAGCAACCACTGACATCCTACGTGACAGATGCCAAGATGCTTTTCAATTGAACACCTGGTTTGCCAGACAAGAATCTCTTGGAGGCCAGTTTGGCTACTGAGACTTGGTGACTGGTGAGAATTTCTTTCTCAGGTGTCCTGCTTGCCCAGCCAAGAGCCCTGTGGCACCAGAGGGAAACACAGAAACACTTTCCTTGGTGAAGGAAAACAGGGATTGGTTTAAGCACAGGTTTTCTTCAGGTTTTCCATGACCAGGGATTCTCCAGACACTGCCCCACTGCTCCTGAGGGAACCCCTGCCTTCCACAGAGCCACACAAATCAGAAACAAACTCAGCGGGCTGCAGAGACAAGTGAAGTCCTGGGATTTCAAAGGGCTGTTGGTCAGGATCTAAGCTTGAGACTTAGCAGCTGTTTTTGTGCAATTCCCAGCATTTTGCTGCAGCACATTATCCTCAGACAGACAGTGGGCTCATTTTTGCAGGCACTTCATTTATCCTGGGTTAATCACATGCATGAGGTATGTAGGATTTGGCCCAATATTAAGAAAAACAGTCATGCAACTTCTGCCTTAATAAGCTGAACACAAACAGCAAAACCCATGTGGCAGACTGACGGCAGAAAGAAAAAACAGCTTCGCTTTTTTTTCATTGCAGTTTAAAGATTTCCACCCACTTTCATACAATACATAATGGATTCCTATATTTCTATACCGAAGGCTGTACTTCAGACAATTTATTTAAGCACTTTAAGCCTTTTACTGATAAAAGTGGTAGTTAAAATTGTCCATTTTATTTTTAGAATACCAACATCAGGCATCAGCAAGTGCAGGCCATCACTTAAGGGATTTGTTCTATTCTCTTCATCTCTACCCAATAACTTTCACATCCTGGTATAATTAATTACCAGCATTTCCAGAGAACACTTTTGTATGCTTAATCAGCTCAGTTTCAGAGTTCTTTAATTTATCAGAGAATCTATTTAAACAAGATGCCATGGGTTTTCCTGAGTTTCACAGCACAAGTTATTATTTTAAACAACCATTAAGCAGTGTTTACTTTATCTACCTGAAAAACTGATTTTTAAAAAGCAGCTCTGCCAGTCAGTGCTTTCAGGTGCTCTGGAACAGATTTTCTGCATTTTGAAATGCTTTACCCCTTTCCATCACCCAACAGGAGTCACAGCTGCCCAGAGATGAAGTCCTGCAAGGAAGAGGTTAACAACCACCAAACAAAGCCAGTATTAGCCAAGAACAAAAGTGAAGGCTTACAAGTAATTATTTCTTCTTTGTAAGAGCCTGGTGACTTTTTAATCCTTCTTCTGGCATCATATGGCTCTGCAGCACTTCATCTGAACCCAAGCAGGCATCTGCTGAGCACATCACTGCCTCCAGTGTGACAGAGCAGCTCAAATTCCTGCAACCCAGTGAGCTCACTGGATGGGAAACAGTGACTTCTGATCTTTGCTATTATTATTATTATTTCTTGGATTTCAGCATAAGAGGAATTTTCTTTGGGGGTATTTCACATGGAGCTGGAGCCCTGGGTGCTGGATTCACTGGAATAGTCATAAAAGCTTAATATCTTGAGTTGTTCTTTTATGGGGTTGGTTTGAAGTGACTCTCTTTTGGGCAGGGAAGGAAGGCTTTAGTCGTGGGTGGGAGATTACTGGCCAATGGCCACGGATCTTCAGTGCCTGATGCTGGATGAGCCTCTGAGCCTTCAAGGCAACCATCTGCCTGAACCCTCAGCCAGAAGGTTCTGGGCCAGGCAAGTCAGTGAGGAGCAGAAGTCAGCTGCCCATGCAAAGGGGGAGTGATGAGAGAAGCCTTCCCTGCACCTTGCTGGCCCTCAGAGGTACATTTATAATTGCTCCTTGCAGGAGACAAGCCAGAGGAAAAGAGCTGAAGAGATTTCTGTGCCTGTGTGTCCTCCTGGAACCCCAACACAGCAGCACAGCCGCAGCTCCCACCAGGAATTCTGCAACTTCTAAGGCAGGATTATCTCCCTCCTTTTTCCAGCTACCTTTCCTCCATTCCTGAACCTAGCTATAATGGAATGCTGCACCATGTTGATTTTAACTTTTGCTCCACTTCCACACCACCACAGTTTTAAGAAACAAACTCCACTTAATATTATTCACAGCACCGCTATCACCTAAAATCCTGGAAATGCTGCAAATTATCATCCCTGTCCTCCCATGGATACCCTTTCTCACCTGTACCTGCACCCAGATGAGCACCTGACCCAAACCATGCCCTCACAACATCCCTGTCCTTCAATCCTCCTCTGACTCCATCTTCCCCTACAAACCTGTCCTGCTCCTGCAGAGCAAATCACCCATTCCAGCTCAGGAACTGCAGAACAGAATGAAAGCAGGGAAGATTCACTTCAATCAGCACAAATGTTTCCTTCACCCCAAAATGTCAACAGCTCTGTTTGCTGGTTCATTTTCCCTTAATTTCCTGTGCCAGCACCGCACTCAGTCACATTTAGGGACTTAGCAGGGTAGGAAATCTTTGTAGCAATGTTTTGCTCAGAACTAGAGCTCAGCAAATACATTCACTCAGACCTCAGGATGACCTCAGCTGTACTCTCATCCCCTCCAAGTTCCCCTTTCTTCACTTCTAGAAATAGGAAATTTTGCTGATGGAAAGGCTGAGTGGAATCTTAAACCAAACAAGCTCAGATTGAGGATATGGAACAGATTTTGGACTGTGAGGTTGATAAAGTACAGCAACAAAGGGAGCAGTGGCTCGTCCATGTCTTCACATCCTGATTCCCCCGTGACAGGCAGGACTGCAGGCTCACACTCCCTTCTGGCCCAAAATCTGCAGTTCTGTGAGCACTCCAGAACCCAGCTGGGCAGCAGGGGAGCTGCAGAAGCCGCAGTTCCCCACGTGTGCCCATCAGAGCTGCTTCCCCAACCTCTGAGGGGTCACAGGGACTCTTGGGCTAATTGCACACAGGCAATGCCAAGTGTCAAATGCTTGTGATGACCAATTTGTGAAGCTAAAAATAAACTCTGCAAACAAATCTGGCCAAGAAATCCACAGAGCAAATATTTGAGGGAAATTGCAGCCTATTCTCAAATATTCTGTGAGCACCTGGTGAGGGCAATTTGATCAAACAAAATTAATGCTAACAAAATTATTTTAGGAATTCTTTTTGGAATCCAGAGCCCCCTAAACTGAAAGCTGAAGTCCAAGGATAGGTTTGTACCTGCAGTGTTTTGCAGACTGACCTGGGATGGAATATTCCTATTCACATACATGGGAGAACAGAGTCTGGCTGGTTACCAGACATATTTTAAACCCAGATATAGACACAGTCTTATTTAGCCTAGATTAGAGTTCAATTAAACCACATTGCAAAGATTGTTGGGAGACATTATAATCAGCTATTGTGAACAAATTTCCTATTTTCTTTCTGTGGTAGATATTAACTCCATTCATTCAGTATATTGCTAAATGAAAAACTGCAATAATATTCTATTAAATAGACTTCTCTCACATTTTGAGAGTATATCCTTAATGAATTTATCCTTTGTACATTACCACAGATCAGATCTTCACTCAAGTCCTACAGACAATCCTGGATTTAGTACAGAAGTGAACACTTGCCCCATTCTTCTCCAGCAGAGGCAGAACAGGGGCATTTCAGAGCTGGCAGAACATGACAGGCACCTAAAGCAAGGACTGGACAAAGGTACACCAGCAACCTCTGCACTCCCTGGAAACAGAAACAGCGGGATGGTCACCAAAACTAAACGATGGGAATTCAAACAGAGCACGGTTAGATGCTAGAGCTCAGTGCCAGGGAGCTCCCCAGAATCAGAAGGGTGCTCAGAATGCTCGCCCTGACGTGCAGCCCATCCAGAGCAGTGTCATCACCCACATGTAAAACCCCTTGTTTGAGCTGCATCGATTAGAACCCAGGATTAGACCTCTGCATTCTAAAGCCTTAGCCAACATCTGTCAGGTTGTTCCATTTTCCTCAGGATTACCAACACAACAGACACGTGTATAAACCACAAATAGCTGCTTGTGAGGCACAGCCTTTTCACCAACAGGAGAGAGAAGCTTTAAAGTCTATTTTGGAAACACAGAACTCTCAGAACACTGCACATCAGAAAGGCTTTTCCAGTATTTTAATAACAGTCTCCAATGTTTTTTGTAGTTCTGTACATGCCCCCCTTTGGCTGCAAAATGCCAAGATATTATTTTATTACAGGCCTGTCTTCTCTCTGACCCTCTACTCACAGAGCTGCGTTAGTCAAAGGCTGCCTGACATTCAGGACTGAAATCTATAAATGGTTTTCTCAGACTGGCTGATGACCTTAAGAGTCTGTAAAACAACAGTGTACATGCAAAGGTCAGTGAAGATTTCCAGAATCACTCCCCCTCCCAGGGCTGCCATTCCCAATTGTCTCCACTGCCGAGGCCATCTGACCTATTTAAGGGAGTTTGCTGTGTGGAATCAAAGATAAACACCTGGAACTCCGATTTCCACTAATGAAAGCTTTTGTTAAGAGAAAAAGGTTGGAAAACTTCTATACAGGCACCATTCAGGTTTTGTGCAGGCCAGAGGCTGCAAATGTCAGTGTCCTGCGAGCAGCACAAGGTGAGCAAAATGTCACACGCTGGCCTTTCCCTGCTTGCCTCATTGGGGCAGACCCCACGGATCCTGCACCACCCATTGTGCCAGCAGGGCAAGAACAAAGCAAAGAGCATTCAGCCTACCCCGTCTGATAGCTGGAGAGGAGGATTTAGGACACTGGAGTTTACTGCCAGCTCCATCAAAAGCATATGGCAGGCACAGGAAACCTCTGCGAGCCAGGCTCCCTGGCGGGGAAATGAGAGAAGCTGTCGTTCAGTTTGATTGACTTGCGAGTCAAAACCACGTTGAGTTCATCACACAAAGGGCCAAGTAAAACACTGTCTGTCTGGGGGGTTTTCTGGGCTTTAAAGCAGGCAGAAACAACCCAGAGTGGGGGAAAGCAGACAATGTGGTCGGTGTTTTCTACCTTCAGCAGCACCTTTCAGAGACCTGGACTGCTCATCTTCCACTGAAGACATGCAGCTGAAGAAATCTAATTTCCATGGCAGTACAGTTCTGTGAAAGACACTGCTCTGAATGGGATGCATCAAATTTAGCCTTACAGGATGGCTCACCAAAGCCTCCACAACATTTTAAAGTTTGGCCAGAATGCCATCATGATTGAAATACACGAATATCACAGTTAGTTTGGTTTGGTTTTTTTTAAAGTTCTCAAGTGTCATAAAAATGGGAACATGCAAGATGCAAGTTACAAACTTGAACAAGTTCTGGCCTTGGCAATGAATCAATTCCTTGTCCTGTATCTCCTTCTCCAGTTTTTAATAGCTCTGTGCTTTCCTCTGCTGTTTAAGTCTCTGTCAGATGCTGATAGGCACTCACTCTGTTTAGACACCGAATTGCTTTGCACAGCTCCTTGTTTAAAGAGAGATTAGGGTCCTAGAGCCTGAATGGGGCAATTTGCTCAGCACTCTTCACTGCCACAAAAACCAACAAGAACCAAGAGTACCAAAGAGCTCAGACCTGCACAGGATGAGGCTTTCAGCTGCAAAAGCACAGAAGGAGGACACAGAGGACTCAATAAATGAATTGCAACGTTTTTCCCCTTACCATCCAGAAATAAAAAAGAGTATTTTTTTTTTTTTGTAAATAGGTACTAATGAAAAATAAAGCCAGCCAGGAACACGAACAACAGGACATTATCTCGCATAGACCCAGCCTGCACTGGGCTCTGCATTGCACAGGTACAGGAGACATTACTCAACGAGCCAGGTATAACCTGGCAGTGAGAAATTCCAAGGCTGAAAAGGAAAAAGGGGTTTCTTACAACCAGACCCGAGCCAGGCTTTCCCTGGGGTCTGTAACACAACTTCTAGCACACACCTTGATACCTTCCCACCTGGCAACTCACTCCTCAGGGCTGGTATTCCCAGGGCTCTGCTGGGCATAAACCCCTTCAGACCTCTCATCCCACCTCAGCAACTCAACATCCAAGAGCTGCAATCATTTCCCCACTACTCAGACAGGGAACTCAGGCAGTGGAACTGAGTTTCCCAGGAGGTTCCACCAAAGCTAGGCACAGCAGCCAGGCAGGAGCAGGGCCGGTGGCACTGCGTGGGCAGCAGGTGAAAGCACCAGGGCACGGAAGGTAAGAGGATGTAAGAGCCTTGCTGCTGATGGATGGGACTTGGCAAGGCAAGGCAGCAAGTGCTGCCAAGATGAGACTCTAGTCTGTCAGCTTTTCCGAGTGGGAACCAAGAGCCTCAACCTCCGCTGCCTGGCGTCTCCTGGAATCTGCACATTCGGTGTAAAACATCTAAGTCACGGAGAATAAAAGACCCTGGAAGTACTGACTTGGATCAGCATTCACTGGTGAAGAATTCCACTCTCAGGAAGGCTTCACCACTGGTATAAATCAATGAAGTTTCATAAAAGACAGAAAAATCACCATGTGCTATACCAGCAATGACACAGCCCCAAAAATATTTTTAATTGTTTCTTGAAAAATAAAAGTTTATTATTTATATGAAAACTTAATTTAAGAGTAAAGCAGCCACTTATCCTTCTTTATGTTCTCATTTCCCTCATGGAGAAATTCGGAACATTAACAGATGCAATGCATGCAAATTTTTAATACTTGCATGTATTAAACAGTTGCTTGTATGCAAACTATGATTTAAACCACGCCAGAATATCACAATATCCTGGCTACAACCCTGCTAATCATCTCCATTTCAAAAATGCAATGAGGATTTATGAGAAGATTAATTGAGAAGCGAGGCTGAGGGGGTGGGGGACAGCCCTGCCTGTTGGGGAAATGAACTCAGCATCACCTTTAACCCCCAAGTAATTCTTTGTAACAGAGCACAAAGCAACTCATCATTCCAGAAGAGCAGCAGGACAGAAACCAAGCGGAAATTTATCTGGTTAAACACCTTCTTTCCCAGGGATTAATCAAAAGGGATGGCTGGAGCACTGGTGTCTTTGTGCTCCCAGCACCTCCAAGGGCTGTTTTAAAGTGCCCTGGTTGCTGCTAAGAGAGCAAAGGCCACTGGTCTTGGGGTGAGCAGCTACTCCCCGGCCCCCAAATTCTCTCTCAAATATCCAGTTCTGGCTCAAAAGCATGGAGGGAGCAGCCCAGCTCTCCCCTGGGTTTGGTGAGCCCTGTACTGAGGGGCAGAGGCAGGAGGGAAGGGGCTCCTCGAGCCCCAGCCCCCAATTTCAGCCCTTCTGGCATCTCTTCTTCCCAGTTCACCCGCACCAGAAACCTGAGTGGGGCCAGAAACGACAGGGAGAACAAAGTGGCTGTGGTGTTGGCAGTGAGAAAGAGGAAAGGCAAAACTACAAAAGGAAAAATGAGATCCAGAAGAGGGAATCTTCCAGAGGAACACAAGCAGACCTGACAGAAAGCTAAATCACAGTGAGAAAATGCAGCAGAAGAATGATGAACACGTGGTTTTAATTCTGTTTTTAAGGCAGAGAAATGATTGAGAAGGCTATACCAGCAATGACACAGCCCCAAAAATATTTTTTAATTGTTTCTTGAAAAATAAAGTTTATTATTTATATGAAAACTTAATTTAAGAGTAAAGCAGCCACTTATCCTTCTTTATGTTCTCCTCATTTCCCTCATGGAAGAATTTGGAACACTAACAGATGCAAGGCATGCACATTTTTAATACTTGCATGTATTAAACAGTTGCTTGTATGCAAACTATGATTTAAACCACGCCAGAATATCACAATATCCTGGCTACAACCCTGCTAATCATCTCCATTTCAAAAATGCAATGAGGATTTATGAGAAGATTAATTGAGAAGCGAGGCTGAGGGGGTGGGGGACAGCCCTGCCTGTTGGGGAAATGAACTCAGCATCACCTTTAACCCCCAAGTAATTCTTTGTAACAGAGCACAAAGCAACTCATCATTCCAGAAGAGCAGCAGGACAGAAACCAAGCGGAAATTTATCTGGTTAAACACCTTCTTTCCCAGGGATTAATCAAAAGGGATGGCTGGAGCACTGGTGTCTTTGTGCTCCCAGCACCTCCAAGGGCTGTTTTAAAGTGCCCTGGTTGCTGCTAAGAGAGCAAAGGCCACTGGTCTTGGGGTGAGCAGCTACTCCCCGGCCCCCAAATTCTCTCTCAAATATCCAGTTCTGGCTCAAAAGCATGGAGGGAGCAGCCCAGCTCTCCCCTGGGTTTGGTGAGCCCTGTACTGAGGGGCAGAGGCAGGAGGGAAGGGGCTCCTCGAGCCCCAGCCCCAATTTCAGCCCTTCTGGCATCTCTTCTTCCCAGTTCACCCGCACCAGAAACCTGAGTGGGGCCAGAAACGACAGGGAGAACAAAGTGGCTGTGGTGTTGGCAGTGAGAAAGGGGAAAGGCAAAACTACAAAAGGAAAAATGAGATCCAGAAGAGGGAATCTTCCAGAGGAACACGAGCAGACCTGACAGAAAGCTAAATCACAGTGAGAAAATGCAGCAGAAGAATGATGAACACGTGGTTTTAATTCTGTTTTTAAGGCAGAGAAATGATTGAGAAGTCGCTCTCTAAAGTCTCTTTTATTTGCTCTAATGCCTTGCTATAGCCTGCCCAGGAAGGGCCAAACCAAAACACTCCATCAATGCCACGCCTGAGGAAAGTGTCTGGGAGAACTCTTCTGGCAATCCCAGTTCTGGAATCAGGATGCAGAAGCCAATGGGACCAGATTCTGCTTTCCAAGATGAAGTTCATACAAAAGGAGTACATTCAGAAGCCAGAGATAAAGGCCTGCCTAAGATGAAAACAAGAACCTGGATCCAGTTTATGTGCACAGCAGAGCAACAGTCTGCTGTACCTTCAGGGAGGGCATGAATGCCTGAGGCAGAGCTGGCCTGGGCAGCTCTGGAGGTACAACAGAGTAATTCTGTATTTTCTGGAGTGGGTGGAAAGCCCAATCCTACCTTCCTGTTGCTTCTCAAGCGTCCTTAAAGTCATTGGCAAAGGCAAATGACAATGATGGATGCCAGTTTGTTATGCTGAGCACCACAAAACTGCACAGAGCAAATGACTTGCACCATCTTTTTAAGAGGTTGAATGTGTCGTGCTCCTAAAGTGCTGTTGTGCTCGAGAATCAGAGAGCTCCCTGCAAATCAATGCAATAGAGCCCTGCTATACATTTTGTAAGCACTATTTTTATCCTTTCCTAATATAACTTCCAAACCTTCCTCCTCCCCCACGTGCCTGCCACAGATCCCTAATTCACACAGCTAAAAACACACAGTGCCTCCTACAATTTTTTCCAACATGTGCAGTCCTTAACAACAAATTTAATTTCTTCCTTTCTTTGAAGCTCATCTTCATTCAGCCTGGCTCCAAAGGGAAATTAATGAGGGCTCAGTGAATATGTTTACATAAGATCTCCTCCAAATTTCTGTTATTAAGCATTAGGAGTGTTTTTATCGGCCCTCTAAGGGACGGAGGGGCTGATGTGTCTGGCCAGAGATGTCTCAATACATCTGCTGTCCATTCACCCCAGCAGCACTCACACCCTGCTGGCTTTGCTGCCAGCAGCCCTGGTGACAGAGCCTGGAGCAGGGCTGGGGTGACAGCTGAATAAAAGCTGATTTCACCAGGAGCTCACTGGCAGCGCGGGGCTGGCACACCCAGGCACACCCAGGAGGGTGATTAGCTGTTGGCTGTCCCCATTGTCACCTGGCTGTGACTCTGTGCCCAGGGCCTGGCAGGAGCTGTGACACTGCTGTGGTGACACAAACACCCTGCACGCTTACCCACTGTGATCCATCCAAGCTGGACCCCAGCTGCTCATCCCCAGCAGCCTCTCTGCTGCAGGAATTCCATCACTGATGGGAATTTTAGTTCCTGGTGGACTCCACAACCACTTCTTGGTCTGTGATATTCAATAGAGGCTTTGGAGTTAGAAAAAAAAAAACCCTTCTGTTCATTCTTATTGATAGAAAAGAAAGAATATAGTTCTTTGTGTAAAAGCAAGAGTGTACCACCACAAGGAAATGTACTGCATGCACAAGCACAGATCAAGCATGTTTTTGTGCACACACTCACAACCACAGCTCATTTCTGCAGGATAAACTGTAAATGCAGCCCTTGAACTGACTCTCAGGCTGACTGGCCACATCGTGTCTGAGCAGGGCACAAGCTGAGACCTTCTCCCTGCTGTCAGACATCTGGCTGCAGTAAAGCCTGTGCTCTAGCAGGGCTGTTGGATCTAGACAATAGGATTTCAGCAGTGATTAAAGATGCCTGTGGCTTCTGGGCAGGCAGGAACAAAGGAAACTCCTCTGCTGGAAGAGGGGTTCCATAAAATTCAGGCTGTCTCCACTCCTGCAGTTTAGTCTCCTTCACTAGCTAACAAAGCAATGACTCCAATTCATGACAAGAAGAGGGAACTGACCATCCTGACCAGCTTCCAGTGCCTCTCCTGCAGTTCCTTTTGGCTCCATGTCTCCCCAGGTAACCCTCGCCAGCTAAGGCAGAGTGCTACAAGAGCCATTACATCATCCACATTCAAGAACCACAACTTCCACAGGGATCATTTTTCCTTCAATAAAGAAATATAAAGCTAATGCTACCATGAATTCCCCGAGTGCTGTATTAGCACTCTTGTCAGCTGTACAGCTTTTGGACTGCTATACTTTTTTTCCCCCTTTATAAATCTATTTAAACCTGTCTGCATTTCAGTTTGCTAAAGCTGTTTAGCCAAGTATGAAGTCCATTCATGGCCAGCTGTAATGAACGTCACAGGCTGTAACCCAAGCAGGCAGTGGTGCCTGTTTGCTGGAGACTCATTCAAAAAACCAAAGAGAACAAGAGTAGTTTTAGAGATGCTGTAAATGCTGAGCTGCTTGCTCTGAAAACTAATGCAGAGCCTTGTTCTCTGTGCAGACAAGGCCTCCAAGTGAGGGGGGTGTGGGAGGGAAGCCTCGTTTACACCAGGCTCCTCTGAGCTAGCAACTTACATGGGAGGTTTTACTTTAAAGGCAATATCATGCATTGATTTAGAAGACAGATATAAGCATCTTCTACCCTTGCTGGAGACAGAGCAGACTATGGAAAGCTCCTGCCCTCTGGGCTGTGTGGTAAAGAGCAGAACATATCTCTTCTTGGTATAAATTTAAAGGGAGGACCTACAATATGGAGAAATCTTCAAAGGCCAGTCAGGTTTCCAGTCCAACAACCCTGCCAAGTGTTCCTTTAATCCTTTATTTACCAGTAAATCTGCCTCTCTGTTCAGCAGGCTTTTACTGGGATTGGGTTTCAGCCTGCAACCCAAAAGCTGCAAGCATATGCTCTGTAGCCCTAATGAGAAACTCAATCTATTAATGAGCAGACCTTCTCCACAGGACCGGGTCTTGGCAACATGAGTCAGTTCCTGAACTTTCACCTCCTGCTTGGCAGCACACCAGACTAACTCCACATCTCTCAGCTGGCTTACATTATCAGCTCATTATTAACATACATCAGGGCCAGATCTCTTTTACATGCACCCAGCAAACAGGAAACTACACAAGGGGAGGGGCTCCTCATTTTTGTCTGACTCTGGAGCTCATAAAAATGACTAATTAGAACCAGCCCTAGCAGAGGCACTCTGCAGATCACACATTCCCTCTGAAGCTCAGTCCTGACTCGGGATAAACACCCTGGGATGCCACGGCAGCAGCAATCAGCCCCAGAGCCCTGCAGCCCCGTGGAAGGCAGAGGTGTTGCTCTCCTCGTTTTGGGGTGTTGCTCTCCTCGTTTTGGGGTCAAGGCACTGTCTTGATTCAGGTGGAACCAAGAGCATGTCCAACATCCCATGGAGCCACAGAAAGCTGAGTTCCTGCCGTCAGGCCCCTGCAGCAGGGAGAGCTGTGGGAGCCCTTTGCAGCCCCACTCAAAGGGCACTGCTGTGTACTTTAGATCTGCCTGGGCTCCCAGCGCTGCTTTGAAGTGGCCAGCGAGCCCCCAGCAGTGTACACAGCACTTTGGGAAAGCTTCCCAGGCCATGTCTCATGGCCAGAGCTCTCATGGAGCCCGGGAGAGGCTTCTCTGGCACAGCGAGCACTGTCCTCAATGACACACGGCTATTTGTCATGATTGTGTCACTTTATTTCCCTCCTTACACCACCAGTATTTACTTTTGCCCTCCAGTGCCCTCTCCTCAGCTGTCACCCTTCAGCTCAGAAAACTTAGCAAACAGAAAAAAAACCCAAACAATCTCTCCTCCAGATGCCTGGTTCAGATGCAGCCCAGCCAGGCAAATGAAAGCTGCACCAGCCTGGTAATTGCTGCCATCTCATCTGAGCACAGATGCCAGCACAGTCAGTGCCCACACCAGAAAATGCAGATGGAAACACAGACACAAGGAGCAGGAAGGTCAGCAGAGCCTGCTGTTAGTGATGTGGATCAAAGTGAAGCTGTTACACAGCATTCTGTACCTCTTCTCACCCCAGTTTAAGGTACACACATCCTGTGGATGCAGAAAATTCACACCCACTCTGAAACACCCTTTCAAGCAAACCAGACTTAACACGAATCAATACAGAATCTGGCAAAATCTCAGAGCCTACACAAGCCCCTAATTTTCTTTGGCTGCTCAAAAGGTAGCAATTTATATTCCTTCTTCTAAAAAAAAAAATTAGCTGTGGTTAGAATTACTTTTCAGAGCTGATCTCATTTCATAACTCGCCTCCTAGTCAGACGTTCAGACGGAATAGATGCTCAGAGCCAAAAATCTGTTCTCATTTAATCCACACAGAACAGGTAAAGAGCAAATCTCTTCCAGGCAGGTTGGTGCCTTGCTGCTCCAGCCTCCCCTCACCCAGCAGCAGGCAGGAGAACTCCAGGCTGCCCAAAGTCCTCTGCTCCTCTGAGAGCTCATGCTGATAACTAGGGGGGAACTAAAGACAAAATATTCTTACGGGACCAAGAGCTTTCAAATGCAAAAGAGCTGGAAATAGATTTTTAACTATTTTAAATGCGCTGTCTTTCCCAAAACTGCAGGACAGAAACCTGCAGAGATCAAGAGCTAAGGGATCCCTTGTGGAAGCAGTGGTGATAAGGAAAAACAGAGTATTTCAGATCAACTGGTCAAGAATAAACCATACAATGCCTCACTGTAGTTATGCCAAGATGGTAAAACTCTGAATTCAGATGAAGTTTTGTTATCCTCTGAATTCAGATGAAGATTTGTTTTGCAATCCCATAACAGAGGCCCCATATCTGTCATTTCCTAGGGATGCTGAGCTACCTTAGGCCACTCATTTCTAAATAGACAGAAGCTAAAGTAAAGTGACTAAAAGTTCTTTTGCAGAAAGAAATGCCTGGGGCTTTAACCAGTGCTCCAAAATACCCTGGGGTCTTTGAAAGGGTGATTATGTAATGGAGAGTGATACTATTCAAATTATAAAACCAAAACATATCAAGGTATATCAATATATGATGGTTGACTCAAGCAATGGGGAAATATATATTTAAATGTATCTTCATTATTTGTTCACATAGCTCCACAGAAGAGATGCCAGCAATAGTACAAGTGCTGGAAGAGGAGACAAAAATTTATCAGATATTTGATGCCAGTCTGATTGCAAAGAGGTGACAAATTTAATTCTCAATAATAATTACAGAAGGCAAAGAAAGTCCAACTCATCTGAAAAATAAGGGCATGATACCAACTCAGTGAGAGCAACGGACATACTCCTTCTGTCTTGTCTTGTTTTTCTGACTGAAAATCTGGCCAGGATAAATTAAATTTTCCAATATATAAAGCTACATGTTCTTATGATAGAAAATAATCTGGATTCCAGCAGCAATTCAAATGTTTTCCTCAAGTATGCAGATGTAACTGCTGCCCCCTTGGCAGGCCCCTAAGCTGAGAACTGAACCAGCCTCTTCCACTGAAATACCTGCACAGGCAGCCTGATTTGTGACACTCAGGTCCCTCAGGTCTCAGCAAAATTAGCCCCATTAAGAAACAAAGCACAGTCTGGTGCCCACATATGGATTTAGCAATTTCCCTTTATGTTAGCCAATTAGAAAACACTGGCTCTTTTCCTTTCCCAAATGCTTTCAAATTAATGAGGGGGAAAAAAAAAATCAAAACACATAGCAAAGGCTGAACAAAGATTGGTACTTGATAGAATTTGCATGTAAATCCTCCAAGATTCAATTTTAAGTAGAAGCAAATAAGCAAAATATTTACTGCTCAGCATTTCACCACCACACCAACCTTATCTTGCATTTAAAGGTTTCAGAGGCTCTTACAGGACTGCGGGTGTTTTCAGTCTGGAGGCAGACTGAGTGAACCACCAGGCACAATTATTAAAATTGTCTGCCCCAAGAGCAAAGCCCAGCAGGGCCAGGAGGGGCTGAGTCCCAGCTGTGCTGGTCTCTCCCCAGCCCATCTCACCCTTTTCCTCACCCCACAAACTGCTCCTCCAACATTGGTGGCAATTGCCAAGCTCCCTGCAGACTTCCAGCACAGTTGTGTTTTCTGGGAGCTGATTCATCCTCCCTGGCCATCCCATCCATCTGGAGCAGAGCAAAACCCTGCCACTGCTGCCTCACATTGTGTCCATGCTCAGGAACAGACCCACTGAACACCTACTGCCAAATATCTCTGCTGGAGATGTTTGAATTTGATGTGGGCTAGAAATATTTCCTAGGAGTTTTAGCTTCATTTCCTTTCAGAGAAACTCCTCTCCCCGTTTTCCTTCAAGCTTGTATACTTGAACTGCCATATCTCCTTAAGCAGCAAAAAGCAATAACTTCACCAGATCCAGGAAATATTAGTGGCATTATTAATGTAAATAAAGGATTTTTCATAGCATTTTTGAAGTTATTACAACAAGAGCATAAATAAACCTCACTGATGGAATATTAGTATTTTATGTTGGTGGGAATCAGTTGTATGATGCAGTCAAGTAGGGAATTTCTTGGGCACATTTAATTCCCATAACCACGTGAACAACTTTGTCCTGTCAAATCTCCTTCTCTTTTGCATTTTCCATTCATTTCCTTCCAGCCTCAACACTGTCCCCACCTCAAAAACTTCAACTGAACCATAACGAGCCTCACAATAAAGCACCTCCAGAACTAAAGAAGACAAATGCCCTTTTGGCTTTTAAAGCTGCATTTCTCATTAGAAATGCTGCCACTTGAAACAAATCTTGAAAGGTGAGCACGGGCTAATGGGCAGAGAAGTAAGACTGAAGCTGGCACACCTAGATTTGACTCCTAGTCTCTGGGTTATTCACTAAAATACTAAATACTGGCTGTTTTCAATCTCATTTAAGAACTACTTGCACTCAGGATCACATTGCTCACACGAAGCAGGATGAAACTCTTAATGGATGACATGGAGCAAATAAGAATTTTCTGCTATCATGAGATAACCATCCTGCTCATCCCAGCTCCAGCATGCTGCAGGGAAGGGATCTGAGACCATTCCTTCAGTCCCTCAGAACAGCCTTCCCACCTGAAAAACAGGCACTCCCTGCAGGAGCATTTCACCCAGTTCATCTTTCCTTCTAAACCCCCTCAAATCCCACATTTTACTCAGAAATCCTCATTTCCATCTCCCAGAATTCCCTTGCACCTACTATGAAAGCATCCTGAAACACTTGGGGGAGCAAAGCAAAACAGTTGATAAAAATCCTGATTAAAGCAGCATGTTTCCACGGTAGGTTTGGATTTCTCCAGGTTTTTGTAACTGCAGAAATGAGGGGGATTACTGGGTGTGTCAGACCTGGCACTTAAGAGCAAAGGAAAAGGATTCAAGAAGCAAAAAGCTGCTTCAGGAAAAATGAAACACAGCCCCCTGAGTGAAGGGAAGGAACTTGCAGCACATCTCTCCTTTTTCAGTGAGGCTGAAAAAGGCACTCTGCTAATGGATAGTATTTATTTCTTTCTTTTACAGTATTTCTGCCAAAAGTGCTGACAAATAGGTGTTATTTCCTTACAATAATTCCTGCAATAATGAGAAATCCCAGGCAGCCTCAACTCTAGATGGCGTTGGCAGCTCCTCTTAGAATCCATGAACTTGCTCCAAGGTATCAAACTCCTGGAGATTGAGCCTGATCTGCTCTTACTGCAGACAGACAGAAAACTCCTACTGAACTGATCAGAGAACCAAAGAACTCCGGTTAGCAACTCCAAAAGTGACTGGAGAGTTAAAAATAGCTATTTGTTTTGTTGAGAATTACTATTATATCCACAAAGAAATGCACATCCATTAACTATCAGAAACTATTTCTGTTTCTGCAGAGAATAACGATGCCAGGAGCATGAACTGTGACAGTGGCTCACACCACACAGGCACAGGTTAAATGCCACCATTTCCCTGCCCTGCTTCCACAATTTGAGTGAACTGCAAATTCCTCAAACAGCGCATTTGCACGTTTCATTCTGTGACTGAGCTGATGCACCCCATTCCACAATTGGAGTGAACTGCAAATTCCTCAAACAGTGCATTTGCAGTTTCATTCTGTGACTGAGCTGATGCACCCCAACAGGATTCCCCAGGAACACCAAGGTTCCCAAAACACTAAACCCACACAGCTGGCAAAAGCAGCCTGAGTGAGCTCTCATCTACACTTCCAGCAAGGAGATGCTGCTCAGGAGGTGCAGGCATGGATCTCATCTTTGGCAGGGCCGGAACTTCCACAGCCCTGCCCTGAGCAGGAATCATTTGATTTCCCCAAAGCAACTTGAATTTCCCAACATCCCTCAGAGCTCTCTGCTCCCCAGTCCTCAAAGGAGCATGACAGAGCAAACCATGACAGAGCACCAGCATTTCCACAGGCTGCCTGAGCCCTGCTTTGCAGCAGGAACTCAGCACACAAGGGGGAAAGCTGGATGCTGCTCCAGCCTCTAAATTCACTCAGATCCCCCAGCCACATCACATACGTGGTACCCTCAAATCAAACACTTCAGAAAGTGGGTATGAGAAATAAAATGTAAATATTCTCCCACTCTGGCCATGACAGTGACAGTTTTGAATTTATTACTGCCCTGCTGCCACAGTTCTTACCTTGTGGAGTCAGTTCAGGGGCAAGCAGCTTCCAGCACCAGCCAGGACTGGCACACACACTCTGGAGTTCCCAGGGCAGGTGCCAAGGGAGGGCTGGTGGCCTCAGGATCCCCCAAACTACACCTGTAACTTCCAGGAGGAAGAGATAAATAACACCTGGCCACTCAGGTGAGTATGACCAGGACCTGGTGACCTTTCCTTTCTGCCTGGAGGGGAGTTCTGTAATTCTCAGCTCAGCAGTGCCATTGAGGCAACATTAAAATGCTGCTTAAGTCAGCTCCTGTGACAACTCTTTATTTCAAATGATTGTTTATGAAATTTAATAGCAGCAGCTCATTCCTGGGTGATGGTGTCTGACACTGAACACTTAAAGTGAAATGTGAGTGGCATTTTTGTATGGCTCCTGTACTGAATATCATCACAACCCCAGTTAATTAAAGCACAGATGAGCTGTCATTAGGTCTGTATGAGTTAATTTGCCTTCTCAGGGACCAAAATTAGAGCTACAACACATCTAGGCTGCAGACTTTCAGGCTGAACTTGCATTACCAGATTTGGAGTCTGGGAGTAGCCAGCACCCAGAGGCAGCAATTCTGAGACCCAACCTACAGAGCTCTAGAAATTTGGTCATTTCTTCCCTTCCTAGCTTGTAGGCTGAGCTCTCGTGAGAATCTGGCCCTGGGGTTTAAGCAAAATTTGGTCTGCAGTATAAACTCCTCATTTTGCAGCTGGAAGTTGATGTCAATAGTTTCCCAACAAGCTAAGAGCCTCCTTGCCGTAAATAAAGAATAAAGGTTTTTTTACCCTTTTTATTACTAGCCTTACTTAAGTTTGCTGTATCACTATTCATTTACTGGTTTATACAAAGTGAGCTCAAAAATACCATAAATTCTTTGCCTAGAACCTAACATCCAAGCCTGAAACTTTTTTCCTTGGAAACAACTTGGTTATTCAAGTCTGGTAAAAAAATTTGCATTTCTTGTTCCTAACCTAGATGAGAAGCATAAAACCATCTACATGAGAAAAAGCTGAGGGAAAAAAAAAAGCCCTCCAGTAGCAATAAACAGATCCCAACCTATTGCAAAGTATGAAAAACTGGCTGCAACAGAATGTGACTGTAAAATGGTCATGCTGTTATGCAGACTCAATAGCTCATTTAAAAAAGAGTGCCCAATCCTTCCCCGCTCTAGACTTTTTGTCTTTCTGCAAACATGAATCTCTCAAATTATATTAATGAGAAAAATCACCAAATCACTACTGCAACAGCTCAGGGCCTGGGCAAATACTGGGATCTCAGAGCAATTACAGACATGAAGACAGTTAACTGCTGAACACAGTATTTATGGTAGTTAATTGATTACAAGCTACTTTAAAAAACAAAGCTCAGATCAAACTTGTTGTCCTTTCTGAAGCACATTTTCCCTTCAGTGAGATGCCTGAGAGAGCCCCACTGCAGCCTGAATGCTGCTCTTGGCAGCTGCACAGAATTTCACCTATTTGCTGCTATTTTCCCTGCAAGTTTAACACATCCCCCCACCCCCAAATCCACTTGGCTCCATTCATTCATTTACTTTTAGTTTTGCCTTTAAGCGTCTCTCTAGATGTCTGAAAAGAAAGAGATAAAGCAATTACTTGATTTCATCCTTGGGATTTCGGCTCTCAGCCTCGGCATGGTGCCTCTTTAGTGCTTGATGAGTGTCTAAATTCTCCCCAGATTAAAGAGGGTTGTCTTCTCTCTCCATGCATTATACACATGGAAGAGAAAAGGAAAATCAAAGGGGTCCAAACTTCTGTGGGTGGAAACCTGCTTGGTTTCTTTCTGCTCTGGAGAGGTTGTGCCAACTCACACACGACGAAGATCAAGCTCAAACTATTTTTCAAGCAGATATATACATTTAAACACGCTATATAAATCCTTAGCTATGCTTTTAGAATGAATTCCATAATAAACAGCCTCTTTCAAAGTTGTAAATACGGTCCCACTGAGTCAGCTTCCAGAATGAGCTCCCCAGGAGCGTTTGAATCTGTGCCCCAGAGATCACTGCCCACAAACTGGAAGAAGAGGAATGGTTTGCTCAATACACAAAGTAGGGCTGAGCACAGAAAAATAATTAGAGAAAGCTACTGTGGTAGTTCTTGGGTTTATTTCTGTCTGGAAGTCCTTGAATAATGATCCCAAACACAGCACCAGTGATTACTGTTTCCCAGTGATTAATCAGCTGCAAACTCGTCGTCTTTTCTCTTCCTCATCATCTCCCTGAGAACAGAGTGGGAAGCTGAGCAGTGGCTTTTGGAAATGAAGCATTTTTGTTCAGCTGCTCTGTATGAAGCCCACATGGGGGCCATACATTTCAGACTTGAGCCTCTCTTTCTCAGCCAAAATCCTTAATCTGCGAATTATTTGTACAAATGGGAAGGAAGAAGAATTTGCCCTCTTTTCCCCCGATCCCTTCAGAGCCTGTGCTTTTAAGGCAGCTTTCAGCAGCCCTCCTTTTCTGCTCAGTAAAATGTGTGAACAAATGCACAGAACTGAGGTGTGGGAGGGATCCTCACAGATAAGAGCCCCCCTGGACAAATTCCAGCCTCAGCAGAGAGATCAGGGCTGACCCTCCAGCTATTTCCAGAGCTCTCTCCATCAGAGGACTGTGGCTTCCATGAAATACTGAGGTCCCCAAACTTCCAGGGCCCAATGGGACTGGTCCAAAGGACTCCCTATTTTATACTGAATTTTTATTTAGCCGTAAATTCAGAAGTTTCTCCTTTTCTGTGACTTATAAGTACCCAGTTATCCTGCAATAGTTATCATTAACATTTTAACCTGGTAACAAGGAATCAAATACATCTACGTAGGTAAAGTAAGAGTAAGCAGTAATCACTTTGTGATAATATTCTGTCACATCAAAGCTTCTTTTTCCGTATTTTCAGTTTTTGCTGCGAATAATTTCGCCTCTCTTCCAGAAAGCCCACAAATGAAACAAATGAGATTGTGCACAATGATGACTGATCTAAGTGATAGAAATGCAGCAACTAAATATGAATGTATGATAAAATGCAGAAATGCTAAGTCTCCCATTTTACGTAATAAGGAGGACTTTAAATGAGCTTACACTGGTTTGTTTTTTTTTTTGTTTTCCCCAATGAATAATCTCCTTTTATCAACTAGGAAGTATCTTACTGATGGTATGCTAAGATGCACTGGGCAAGCTTTCATTACAGAAGCTGAGGAGACAGTTTAACATCATTTCTACTCAGAAACAGCTTCAGCTCGTACTTCCGAGGCCTTTGCTCTCACTAGCAAGAGATCTCACTGCTGGGAGCCCTGGATTGTTTTCTGAATGGCTGTGAAACTCAAACTCTAAAATCCTTATCTGCAAAACAGTCTCAGACAGACAGAGCCAGACCTGTCAGAGCTCAGCCCTGCTTTGATTCTCCAGGTACAGACACATCACCAAAATAACAGAGAAGCAAACGTTATCCTAACCCCACATCTCTGAGAAGAACATTCCAAAACGCTGACTTTTAGTACTCTGCTCGCTGCTAAATCACACCTTGAACAGAACAGGCACAAAGTTAATACCAAACAGCAAGAAATGCAGGCCTGCACCTTATGAAGGAAAAGACAGGATATGGATTCCAAGAACGAGATCTGTAAGAGAAGGCTGAGAATCATTTCCAGCTCCACAGTGCAATGTTACCTGATGTTTGCCATTTCTGACAATAATGCCTGCAGTTAACACATTCCAGCTGGGAAGCAGAACTAGCCTGATGTTAAAAAACCCAGCCTTTGATGCCCTGATGAAACAAACCTTGGATTTTTTTCCTAGATTTGCAAACCACCTTTGTGGAGGGACTGTAATCAGTCATCCCTTTTGGCCATTGCCAGCTGGGACAGAACTACGTGGCCACAGAGTAACTCCCCTCTTTATGTCTGGAAATGCAAAACCAATAAAGGTGCAATCTATGGCTTAAAAAACACATGGAAAAACAATGGGTTGAAACTGTATTCCTAAAATAATAGCTGGAGTTCTAGTCCAGCAGCTCTGGCATTAAACTATTCCATGGGGGGGAAAAATAATTTCCTTTATGGCACCCATATTAACTGCCTCAAAAATATTCAGAGATCTTTTGTACTGTAACTTGAAAGGCACATTTCAACTTGCTCCTCATGTCCCTGAAACTGTGACAAAAACTGCAGAACTGCCATCAGCTGTTGACACGGTTTTGTTTCCTGTAAAGACCCACATAAAAACTGATAGCAAACCTCAGTGCTTCTCTCCCTTCCTGACATAACTTGACCAGAGAATTCCAAGGGGTCAGACCACACAGATGCACGAATCACGTTTGATCTTGGTTTATAGAAGTCAATGGAGTCGTAGCACAGATGGCCTTTAAATCTCCTGTGACCTGGAGGACTGATCAAATGCTCTGCTTGGAGCACACTGGGGGTTTTTTCACCACTGTCACCGTAGTATTTTAATCTTGGACGTGCTTAGTTTCAAAGCACCCTTCTGAGGCTGCATTATCCTTCTTGTATCAGGTGAACACAGACGTGGTTTGCCCAACGTTGCACAGCCTGTGGTGGCAGAGCAGGGAAATTATCTACATCTCCTAATTCTACATTTACAAATGGAGCAGCAGCAGAGCAAGCACAATGGTTTTCTTGCTCATTGCAGTCAATCCTCAACCATAAAACTTGCTCATGAGCATCACACAGAACTATCTAAAGGTTGTGATCACGAGTCTACAGACACTCAACAGCATGGAATTCTTTATGTTTTTAAGAGAGGAGCCCATAGGAACTCATCACAGCTTTTACTTAATACAATCTTAGCAAGGACTGCTCCCAACTCTCCAGTTTAAAATCGGAGATTCTGGGTTTTTGACGCTCATTTTAGGACTAAGTGAATGAAAAGTCATATTAACGAGGTAAAAATGTTACTCTACATCATGAAATTCAGCCAAAATGAGAATTAACCTAAGAAAGACCAGAAACTGAATGTCACAAACTCAAAGCCACAAACTCAGATCAGATGCTTTAATACCTTAAGGGCAGTCCAAGCTGGAAATCTGTGATGAAACCCAAAACTGGGAAAGCCCTCTGTGCCGTTGCCAACACAGTCAAGAGAAGAAAAAGCCACAGAAACTATTGTGCATTTTAAACAGCAAGAATATCATGGCTCTGGAATTGTATCAGCACCCAAACTTTCAGAAAGGACAGTGCATGTGAAAGCTGCTAACAGAAGACAAAATAAAACTAAAAAGAAGGGATAGGAGAAACTGAAAATCTCAAAAAGGAGATAAACTCAACTGCAGATCAGAATTATTTTGTCTTCCCCTCCCAGTTTTAGGCATAAAGGCAGGTCCAGCAGCTTTCAGTGGGAACTAGGTGATTATCTCTGCTAGTCCCTTTGGAAAATTCCACCCCCATCAATTCCACCCCCATTTTCTCTACAGGCTCATCTACACCAAAGATTTTTTCCTCCTTTTGTGTCTGCACTGAAGACAGTACATATTCCTGAACTGCCCTCACCCCATCTTCTACTTCACTGAAAGCAGACACAAAAAAATTCTCAGTTCAGTTTTCCCTTTTTTAAATCCCCATCTTTGCTCCCCGCTCTCAGCAATGGGAAACAGATTCAGCCAGCCTTAAAACACTATCTCAGCAACAAAGCATGCAATGTGCTCCATCTCATCTCTCCACTCCAACTGAGTTTACAGCAGTGGGTGGTTTTCAAACCTAGCATTTGATCAAAATGAAAAACCGGGCATTCCTTTCACCCCATGACAGGCAGGCTGATATAAATCACAGCCTTCCCAGCAAGGGATCTTCCACAGACAATGAGTTGTGGCAGTGCCTCAAAGCTCAGCCCTGGCCATTGTAAGAGAAAGTTTCAGGTTTTTAAAGCAGGCCTGGGTTTTTTTACAACAGTACTAAAACCAAAAAGGGGGAGAATTTATGGTGTGGCTGTTTGAGGGGCAAGGAAGGTGCTTCCCCTTCAGAAGTTGTATTTGCAGTGCATTGCTCTGGGTAGGTTTGTGCCAGTGCCTGCTTTTAATTTTTAGTATTTCAGGAGCATTGAAATCTCCAAGATGGGGCAGCCTCACAGCATTTTACACTCACGCACATCTACACATGCCACGAGTCATGGCTCATTCATTGTCCCCTCATTATTTTATCAGGGAAAAGAACCTCTTCCCTAGCCAGGAGCTCTGCAGAAAAGCTCTGGGATGTTTCTGCTCCAGGAAAGGATGTGTCAGACACCCTCTGGCTCTCATTTAGGAACCCAAACAGCGCAGGTAAGCATCAGGCAGTAGCTATTAAATTCATGTGTGTGTGCACAACACTCCAGAGTGTGATCAAAGCAAAGCTGATACCATCCACAGCCTGCCGCTGCTCCTTAACCCAGTAACCTATTACCAATGCCCTCCAGCCTCAACCATTTTAAGCCTGGACTTCAAAAGATCAGCTTATCCTGGAGGGCTGAGCTGAGTGGCAGGTGGGGGCAGGAAGAAGCCCTGTGCCCTCCCTGAACCAGGGGTGTAGGGTTGCACAACTGGCCGGGCACCTTGGGGGTCTGGCTGCATTCCTGGGCCATGTGAACCCCTGGAGCTGGGACACCCCTGTGCCTCCTGGAGCTCCCTGCTGCTGCTCCAGCCCTGCTCTGGGCAGCAGGAGCTGTGCTCACACGAAGCTGTGCCACGCAGAGGTGAGAAATCTCAGTTTATCTGCCTTTAGGACCTGCTGACCCGCCAGGGGAGGGCTGGGTGCACCACTTGCAGAGATGGTCCCACTCTCAAACCCTCAGGGAGCACCCACAGGGTGTCTATCCCAAAAATCTGCTGTGCAGAGCCTTGCTAACAGCTAGGAGTACCATGAATACAGCACAGTAAAGAGGAAAGAAGAAAAGGCTGAGAGCTTAACGTGCACTGAGGGAGGAGAAGCTCCGTGTGAAGAGGTTTGAGAGGCATCACATGCAGACACTCAAGGATTTGCCCCATGGGGTTTGTGTATCTGCCACCAAAAGGTCAGGAACCACTGAAAGGGGCACCATGGCACAAGGTCTGTCACCTACACCCTCTGGAAGGGGCACCTGGCCCAAGGTCTGTCACCTACACCCTCTGGAAGGGGCACCTGGCCCAAGGTCTGTCACCTACACCCTCTGCAAGGGACACCTGGCACAAGGTCTATCACCTACAGCCCCTGCAAGGGCCCCCTGGCACAAGGTCTGTCACCTACAGCCTCTGGAAGGGACACCTGGCACAAGGTCTGTCACCCAGAGCCCCTGGAAGGGACACCATGGCACAAGGTCTGTCACCCAGAACCCCTGCAAGGGGCACCTGGCACAAGGTCTGTCACCCAGAACCCCTGCAAGGGACACCTGGCACAAGGTCTGTCACCCAGAGCCCCTGGAAGTGACACCATGGCACAAGGTCTGTCACCCAGAGCCCCCAGAGCAGATCCTGAGCCTTCCCTGCACGTGACACAAGTCACACCTGGTCAGGTATTTTTCAGCACAAAGGAGACTCAAATTGTACTTTTCATCTCTACTCTCTTCCTATAAAAAGGGAGTATTAGGGCAGGGCAGCTGTTGGAAACTTCCACACACCAAGTTGTTCATCCATACTGAGTTTTCTGATATTCTTTTCTATTAAAGAAACTTTTTTCTTCCCAGAAAATTGTATAACAGAACCTGAACTTCGCTAACTAAGCAGTGGTAGGGTTATATTCCAGCAACACAGCAGATGTTTCCTCAGCTGTGAGCACACTCCCTCTGCCTCACCAGGTCTGCTGATGGCATCACTGTTCAAGTAACACATTCTCATGCACTGGAAGAACATGAGCTGCAACAGCCAGGCAAATAAGGCTATTAATTACCTAAGAGATGTAAAGTGCTGTTTCTCTGAGAGACTAAAGTCTGCTGTACAATCACATTTTCTGCCTCAGAAATATAAAAATCTAGAGGAAAACCAAGCAAAATTATTTACTCAAAATCCAGATTATGGGGTGGGAGAAGCAAGTCAAAATTATAGGGAAATAAAACACAAAGCTGACTCTGAAAGCCTTTTCCTGTTTTCAGACATGAGTTTGGGCTGCTGTGGCACACTACTACCCAAAGCAAGCCACTGCTTTAAATTCAACAGTCAATTCAGCAGAACCAGAACTTTCCAGTCACTGAACTTCAGCTGTGTGTCAGTTCTGAGTGGTAACTAAGGCAGGAACGCAAGAACAAGTCTGGGAGCAGTGAGCTCCGAGTCCTGCAGCTGTGCTGGAGTTACTGTGGGACCCCAGAGCATCACTCATGTGTCACTGCACATCACCAGACGTGTCTGAGAGCCCATTTCTCAGAGATGGGAAATCAGCACAACGAGCCAGAGGAGGAGAGCAGGAAAATAACACAGGCATATGACAAAATCAGCTGGTAATTTAAATTCTGTGACTGTCAGCATTTTAGAACTTACACAACAAATACACCAGGCTCCCTGAAAAGTCATCACAATGAGGTAAAGGACAATACCCTTCTGTACTCAGCTTTAACTACATTTCAAAGTAATATCTCCTTTCTCCTATCATGTCAATACAATCTGGAGTGGGAACTGATGCTCACACACAGCACCAGGCCTTCAGCTTATTTCCAGTGCTAACTTTAAATAACAATGCATGAATGGACAAAGTGCCTGGTTTATAGCATCCTCCCTTTCAGCCTCTCCCTTGTCTCAGTTCATTTCCCCGTGGCACGCTTTGTTCTTAAAGCAGCCTTAACCACTCATACATCAAAATATTTAATCAACATTTCCCAGTCAGAAAATAATCCTGCTTTAGACCGATTCAGTGGGAGACTCCGCAGTGGATTCAACATAAAAAAAAAGGGTCAGAATGCATTTCCGAGGGTGCTTTAGAGAAATCAATGCTGACATGTTTTTAATGAAAATCAATAAGTGGCATTAGATAATGAAACAAACATCCAGCAGCACCGCAGCCAGGCCATTTAGACAATCAGCTTCGGAAGGATTCAGCCAGGGGAGCGCCTGAGCGTGCCGGCAACGCGGCCTTAAATAAAGCACTGCTTTTTGTTTGTTTTAATGAGAATCTCAAAATCTGCTTCCTGTGAACAATGCCTCAAGGGCTCCCAATTCCCCCCGTGCCCGTTGCCCAGTCCGTGCAGCTCCAAGGAGATCAGGCTGAGGAGCAGGGACAGTGTCACGCTTTGGGAGCCGCTGACCCGTGCAGCCGCCGCCAATGCTTTGACAAGCTGCGCTGCAGCCCCAGCGGGGAACACTGATCCATTAAAAGCTGGAGTTGTGAAACTCTTTACAAGAGGCCTGTCCCTTCTCAGAGTAATTAATTCTTTGACTGCCACGCTGAGATGCGATGAATGAACACATACTCTTGGGAGGAACAGCTATGCTAATGCGGAGGAGCCGCAGACAAAGGATCCAAGGGCTGGCTGGAGCTGGGTGAGACTGTGCAAAGTCACCGTGCCACAAACATGCCTGAACACCAACACAGCTCGGGGGAACCCACCTCACAGCCCAGCCTTGACCACAGACATCGGCTTACACTTGCACATTCCTTATCTGCACCCTGCAGGAGCCACCCGGAACCTTCTACAACTGGAACCATCTTTGCTCGGTCTGCGACCATTCCCAAAGCTCGGGATGCTGGCAGGTGCCACAAGGATGTGATCCCAGTGGGAGCCAGCACGGCTCCCAGCCCTGCTGGCTGCAGGACAGTGCATGGGGACATGGCTCTGGCCACTGTGGGACTCTGCACAGCACAACACAACTGTTCTCACAGGCTTTCCCTGCAGGGAAGGAGGAATTCCACTCCCTGGGCTCTGCACTTTTCATTAGGATTTGGTAAGTCACCCTCAATACCAACAGCCCCTGAAGTCTGTCAGTGTCTTCCTGGCTCTGACTGTACCTGTGCCAAAACCTGCGTTCAAGATTTCAAATCACAGCTCAAATGGAAAAGCCAGACAACATTGTAGCAGAAAATCATTTGAGGAAAAAGAATAAAACAACTAACAGCCCACAAAAATGCTACTGATAAGAACAGAGAAAGAAGGGCTCATTATTAAATGACACTGAGAAACTGATGGCTGCAAGAACAGAACTTTCCACCTTGAGATACACAGCAAACCCTTATCTCTGTCCTATGTGACTCACAGCTTAAAAAAAAGAAAAGAAAACAAAATGGAAACAAACAGCTGAAATGTAACTGAAATAGAACCAGTTCTAGTCAGTTCCACTGTTTTAAATCCCACTGCTCTAAAACTAACAAGGAAACAAACAAACAAACAATTCCCCCAGCGGTTTGGAACATTCACGCTTTCCAGGAAAGCTGGCAAATTGAGCAAAGCCCAGCACAAGCCGGGGAAGCTTTGCAGGTTTCGAGGAGAACTCGCAGTATCTGGGGGCAGGTTGGAACAAAAGCCTACCCACGGAGTCAACACGAGCACTGCAAGATTCATTACAAAGTCAGACATGGTGTTCTGGCTCCTGGCTGGACAGAAGGCTGTGACATTAACACATGCTTCATTACAGCAGAATCAGAGGCTGCTTATTCAGGACTGCAGAAATTAGGGATGGTACACATCAAACGTGTTTTCCCAGGAAAACACAGGGCCTCCAGCCCGGCCCTGGAAAATCACTAATTACGGTGCAGAACCTATTTACATTCACAGAATACAACTTCTGCTTGGCAGTTCTTTGTCTTGATTTTTTTCCACTGCAAAGCATTTCAAAGTCATCTTCCTGACAAGAAGCAATTGAATATTTTTTCATATTCCAGCAGAAATTCTAAGAGAATCAAGATATAAAAATACAGAGTCACAGAAATGAATTTAATATTTTCCCTCAGCAAGCATACAATGATGTTTTATTAGCAGGATAAATTACTTTACACCTCATAAGCAAGGGCTGCTACACTGAATTACTGTTGCAATTCAGACAGTTACATGCAATCAATCAAAGAAGATTTTAAGTCGGTGCTATTTAACGGCTAATTCCTCAAAACACAAAATAGCTGAGCTCTTGCAATTAGTCTCCTACAGAAGGAAAAAAGATGTCACAAAGCAAGTAAATTAAAGTAAAACAACCTCAAGATTTTGGGGGAAAAGGGGAACTTCTTTAGCATTAATAGAAGAGTTTTAGAATAGTTCTAACAAGTACAATATTCAATATTGATTTCTAGTGAAACCCTTGTGGTAAAATATGCTTTTCAGTATGATGAAGCACGCTGCAATCTCATTTTGCAAGTTAGTATGCATTTGAAGAGTTTTTACTGAGAATAGGTTCAAGTCACCAGAACTGGAGAACATAAATGTACAAATGTCTCCATTTTCTTAACCACTATTTATAGCAAATCCCAATATTTAAATAACCAGCACCAAAAAAGGTTTCTTCAACTTAGAAACACATTTAAAATACCCAGCTTTAAAGCACCTTCCTTATTAACAGTCTTCCTACAAAATCACATTCTCAATTGGTATAAGTCAAAGGGCTTCTTCATCATTAACAGAGATTCCATGTTCCTTTGCTCCAGCTAAACTTCTGAGGCATTTTAATAATATCCAGATTTTAGAGAAGATATAGATAAGCGAGGCAGCAGTGTCTCAGTTAATGTACATCTCCCCTTCTCCACTTCTGGAAAGAACCAAGTCAGGTTTTTGATGCTGCTAGGAACCCAGTCTTTGTGGTTCCTTTTCCAGGGAGCTCACAGCTCGTTTCTGAGCTCGCAGATTCCCCCCAGCTCCTGCTGACTGCAACCTGAGCTGGCCTGGCTCCTCATGGACAAAGGCAGGATAAAAGTGTTCAGGGATACAAACTCAGGTGCTTCCAGGACTCACATGTGAAAGCATCACTTTTCTTTCTTGGTAAAGGTGAGGTGAGAGGGGGGCAGTTGATGAGGGATGGTCCAACTGTAGAAAATGGGAGAATGTAGAAAATGTAGAATATGGGAGGACTGGGAAGAAGTGGGCTCAAAACCAACACACTGAAGTCTTCCAGAGTGAGCCACAGAGGGGGATTAACACGCACGGGGGATGAAGAAATACACTAAGTTTATCATGTGAAACGACATTGTCATGAAAAACACCAGGTATTACACTAGTTTCTCTTCTACACAGGCTGCTTCAGCAGCCACGTGGGCAGTTCTCTCCCTGAAACCTGCTCACCCAACGTGGCTAACCCAAGGAACCCCCAGAAGCAGGCAGCACATTTTCTGAGTGGCTGCCTCAGCTGGATGGATGGCTGCCTCTCCCCAAGGACAGCAAATGAGCTGCTTCAGAGCCCTCCTGCCTTCCCTGGCAATCTGTCACCGGGCTGAAAAGCAACCTGCCCATTCCTCATCCCAGGGGTTACAGAGCAGGCCGTCAGTGAGCACACAAACCCCACGGAACATCCCCCCACGTGCACACCGAGTGGGAGGCAGGCACAGAAGCAGCTCATCAAAATATTTGTATAAATATATTTACACACTTTTTTTTTTTTTTTGCGTGGAGGGAACAGTCAAGAACACAGTTTGATACTTTTAAAGAAGTACCAAAGCAAACAGCTAAATTAATGTACTAGTTTCTGTGACATGTTGCATCTTGCTTATTGCAGAAGTAAAATAAAGCTTCATCCTCTTACAACAAGAAAAGAATAATGACTTCTATAGCAAAAGTACCCACTCTGACAGAATGCTCCATTTTCAGTTTAGGTTTAACTTTACTGTCAAGTACCGAGTGGGGAACAGCCAGATTACAATAAATCTTAATCCAAAGCATCAGCTGAATCTTGCTCCTCACCTATGGGCCCAAATGTCATCCTGACTCTCTCTGGGATCCAGGATTCCTGAAGCCAGACCCCCCTTAGAGCTCACAGCCCCCCACTATCAACTCCAAAGCTCTACAGACTCCTCCAGCTTCACCATTTGCCACCTTGGTGATAAATTCCAAGCGATTTTACTAAGCAGTAGCAATTATTTCATTGCACAAGAATGATTTATAGAAAGAACTTGAGCAGGGGAGAGGGAGAAGTGAAAAGATTTTCCCTCTTCCCTCCTTCTCCTGAATCACAATTCCACTTCATGAAAGATCAAGAGGGACCTTCTATGCCAATCTGTACTATCGAAAGTATAATGAAAAAGTCAGTCACTTCCTCAGTTACTGTGAGGGAATGTAAGTGAATTCCACAAAGGAACAACTGAAAGCAATCAGATTCACTTTCTGCACAGCTGGGAGAAAAGCAATGCTCTTACTTAAGAAAAAAAGGATTAAAAACCAACTTAAATTTGCTTTCTTCAGAACCATCAATCCGTTTGAATGAAGAGAGCCCACCTTTCAACTACAAATTGGCAGAAGTAGTGAATCACCACAGCAAATGCTGTGCCCTTCAAAGCTGTAATAAAAAGTCCTCTAGGCTTTTCTCCAGGGGTGGAACTCCCTCCACATCTCAAACAATCAGCACCCTCCTTTATCCAGCAGTGCCCTTGTTTGCTTGCTGTGGCTGGCAGAGGTCACCACAGCACACACGGCTAAGGACAGGCTCACTTTATAACCTGTCTCAGGGCCACAGTTACTAGATTCATTTCCTTGCAAGTGACATTTGAGAGACTCCTCCCACACATCAGCTGAACGGGTCTGGGCAGCCCATTCTTGGGGAGAGCATCTCCACACTGAGCCTGCCCAACAGAGCCCTTCTGAATAACCCCAGGAGTGCTCCTGGGAGGGCTGACACACACAGACCTGGCAGGAGACAAAGCCAGGCCAGGAAACACCCATCTCTGCCCAACAGAGCCCTTCTGAACAACCCCAGGAGTGCTGACACACACAGACCTGGCAGGAGACAAAGCCAGGCCAGGAAACACCCATCAGGAAGGGCTGCCTGGGGCAAAGGCACATAGCTGCCCTGCTGATGCAGATACACAGCACCCAGAGCAAGGGCCAACAAGGAAAAGACATCTAGTGATCAACGCAGTAGCAGACTCAATGACTGATACCTCATGTGGGCTGGCAGCATTTGCCAGCTGTGCCACCCAGCCCAGCCCAGCAGCAAGGCTGGGTAGCCCAGCACACAGCAGTGGTGCTGCAGTCCAAGAACACACACTGCCCTTAGAGCTGCACCACTGCACAGCCCTTCAGGCACCAAGTGCTGAAAGGGGAGATGAAGAGCAGCGCAATGACCAGAACTCACCCAGCAAAGACAAAACACACAGCTCAGCTACACATGAACTGTGAAAAGCCCTGATGAGATGCTCCAAGGGAACAGAGTGGATCAAGTCAGTCCTTCCCAGCCAAATTCTGCCTTCACTAACACACCATGCTTGATGGGACTGTAAAAAGCTCATCCCAGGCTGAGTGAGCTTCACACCCTGAGTGAATGAACATTCCTAGTTACAGACTGCCACAGATGGCAAAGGGGAGCAGGAGAAGAGCAGCACTGAGCAGTCACCACTGAAGACAGGGGACGATGCCCTGTGTGCCACTAGGATGCACTGCCTTCCCCCACTCCCATGGACCTGGCAGAATTCCACAGCTGCAAGGAGAACACCAACTCTGCACTCTGACTGGGGGAGAGGTGAAAAAGGGAAGGGAGACGCAGAATTACTTTTTCATTCAAATGTGAAAATCCTGAGATATGCAGGGGTACAAGTAAGGGCAGAATAAAGCCTTAAATATTTAGTCTTCTTTGAAGCTTTCACACTAATCACTTAAGCCAACACAACATCTTAAAAATCTACGGCATTATCCAAAGCCTTTCTGTTAAGCCAGTTCTAAGGATACAATCAGTTCCTCTCCCGCCCTGACATCACACAAAGCGACTCAGGCAGCAGTTAATAAATCTAAGCCCCTGTGACAGATTTCATCTTCCACGGGGGAAAAAAAGCTGCAGAGGAAACCGAAAAATAAAAGAGGATCTGAGGGAAAAATCTATTCATTGATCAGGGGAAGGAGAATGCTAAATTCAGCTGGCAAACAGCAGCCTGGCAAAGGAGCCATCGAGACGCTTCCGAGTGTGCTGGCACAGCTTGTCCTGGGTCGGCTCAGCAGCCCCGGCAGAGGAGCTGCAGCTCCTGAATGCACCCGTCCAGAACTGCAGAATCACACCCAGTTTTGTGATGCACTGAGAACAGCACTCTCCTCTGCAAATCCGGACTCGCATCCTGAAACTCCTCAGTGCCAAGTGAGCAGCTCCTCTGGAATTGGCATTTTGTAGAGGAGAAATGCTCACCTCCCACAACGGAGCCAGTCTCACAGTGGGAGGGGTGGTCACTTTCTTGTCACTGATCTCTCTGAAACAATTTATAGTAATCCCACATCTTAAAAAAAAAAAAACAAAAAAAAACACTTAAAAACCATAAAATTAAAGCAGCCTTTCTCCTATGCTACAGAGGAGCATACACAAACTCAAGCACAGACTTGCTGAAGAGTGGAAGGGGTTAAAATCTGTGGAGAATGAGAGAAAAAGGCTAAAAGCACTACTGCAGTTAATGTTAAAAACACTAATTTCAGTCCATTTGTGCATTCAGAGGCATTCCGGTTTGAATTTCTTCAGTGAAACCAGATGTCTGCAGTGATCACCAGAATGCACAGACTACAGCATGATCAGCTTGTCCTGGGCACAAGTTCCAGCACATCCAAAGAAATTGGGGACTCTCAGAGAGGAAGCAGCTAAATGCAATAACCTGGTGATTGCTCAGAAACACAGCTCTCAGGGTTGGAATTGGGAGGGGGATGGAAAAGGACAGCAGTGATGAATCCTGAGCAGAGTCTGACTCCGAACACAACTGCGAAAAAAGCACATAATCAAGAGACAAAAAGCTTCCCAGGGAACCAATGTATCTGCTTGCTCTGTCATTGCATATAATCAAATAGATGTTATAATAGTGAGGCAGCACGTTACAGAGACAGCTGTAATAATCAGAGCTTTAACAGGCTCCAACACAAAACTCTACAACATGGCAGTGTCACGATCATCTTCACTCTCAAGCTGTCCAACTGAGAAGTAGCAGAGTCTGACTCCGAACACAACTGTGAAAAAAGCACATAAGAGACAAAAAGCTTCCCAGGGAACCAATGTATCTGCTTGCTCTGTCATTGCATATAATCAAATAGATGTTATAATAGTGAGGCAGCACGTTACAGAGACAGCTGTAATAATCAGAGCTTTAACAGGCTCCAACACAAAACTCTACAACATGGCAGTGTCACGATCATCTTCACTCTCAAGCTGTCCAACTGAGAAGAGGGGTTGTGCTTTTATTAGCTTATATTAGCACACCACTTATCTAGTTTCTAAAAGCAGAATTAAAACCTTCTGCCATGTGCTGACACCTGGCTGCTGTCCAAGCTCGTACTTCATTTAGCATTATCACTGACAAACGGGAGGCTCGGGCAGTTCTGCAGGGAGATGGGAAGACAGACGGCTGCCCATAATGTCAGCTCGCTCCATGGGCTCGCTTCTGCAGCCTCCAGGAGACAGCAGCCTGCCAGAAACCACTGCAAGAAAAACTGAGCTCCCTAACCTCACCAATTCAGGCTATTGGATCCCTTTTTCAGGCCCAAAAGCATCGATTCAGAGCAAAGAGCCTGGATGCAGATGCGATCTCAGCCAGGAATTTTCTGTGCCTGACACAAGGTTTGTGCACAACCACCGTCCCTACCGATGCACTCCCTGACTTCAGGGAACAAGAGGAGCATTTTGGGGGAATGTGAGTCCAACACAGCAGCTTTGCACGAAGTTTCTGACACCATTTCCCACAGCTGACTCCTCCTGCACCACTGCTCCAATGCTGTTCCTAGCACAGAGAATTTTCCAGCTCCATCCCAGGTCCAAGCAGTGACACGATGGCCACCGCTCTCTCCAGGCTGTGCTGAGTGCATTCCCTCACTGCCAGGCAATGGTTTCTAGCTCCAAAAGCCTTTTTTTTTTTTGGAATCACACCTTATCTGCTCCATTACTTAATCCCCTTTTCCCAAGAATACTGGGATACAGTAGTAGAACAAAGCTGCAGAAGAATTACCTTTTAACTCATTTGTGAGCCTCCAGCTGCCCTGTTCTCCCATTCCAGAAGTTCCCTGAACCTTGCCAGAACAGAGTGTTTGACATGCTAAACCCAAGTAGAGGACAAATATGAATATGGTGATTTGCTCATTGAGCTGCATACATAATCATTATAAAAGTAATGAACAAAGAACACAGCAGGCCAGAAAAAAAAGAGATTGAGCAGGCAGGGTCATGTATTTCAGCAAAGCTTCCTACCTGTTTATTAATTAATTGAGACAGCTTTCCAGAAACCTTATAGCTACAGGGGCTCCCATTTATTCCAGGTGAACACAATTTAACTGCTGAAGATCTCTACCTGGGAGGAAGTTTTTGATATCAAGAAAGAAAAAACCAAAAGGGAAATTAAGAGTTTGAAGGGAAGAAAAAGTTAAGAAAAATATAATCACAGCCTCTCAAACACATAATGGTCCTGCAGCAGGGGAAGGAGATCTCTCCCCCTCTCAGCTCTAGGTTATCTGATAAAAGATAACCTGGATAAAAGTCCAGGGAGTCCACTCTGCAGTGGCCATTCCCATACCCTCAGACACTCAGAGCAGGACCTGCAAAGCACATCCACCCCAACACCTCTTTCCATCAGGAATGCCCTTCCTGGAGAAAAGAAGGATAATAATAGCCAGGACTTACAGTTTATCATTCTTCTGACAGTCAGAAAGTAAGCTTGAAGCGAACTCCTTTCATCCCTTCCCACCCTTTCTCTCTGCTCTGTCTGGTGCACGAGGGTAATTAAAGTATTTTACTGCCTGACTGACAGCCCAGTGCCCCACGAGCCACGGGCGAGTAAAGGGCACGCATATTCCACAAGGAATGTAAACAGAGCCGTGGCAAAATAGTCAGCAGTCACCTCCATCAGCATTCCTAAAAATCAAGGAACACTCCGCAGAACTTCCTTTCCCTCCCTCCATTGATGTTTTATATTAAAAATCAAACCCAGTCCCAAGTGAACAAAGATAAGAGCATGAACGTTCTTATTTTGCTCCGAGCATTCAATTTGCTAACGCATTTTAGCTGAAATTCCTGCTTAGTCACGCCTGACACAATCCAGTCTTTTAGGCAAACATTCCCTCCATTCTGTGTGCTATGGCTGCCAGCCAGCTTTCAGTTGATGTAGCCAGGGCTTTCTGCTGGTGTCCAAGCACAGCGAGATCTCTCAAACCTGCTCCCACACAGCACTGCCACCCCTGCATATGCTCTGCATTTACAGACAAAGCAGATGCAGATTTATGTATAGGCAGCTCTGAATAGTGCATATTAATTTTAGAGATATCAAACGGAAAAACTTCTAAGTCAGGTTATACACAGGAAATAACTGCATGTCCTGAAACAAATAAATCTTTCTGCAAACAGCCAAAGGACATTATTCTTCACCCTGGAATTAAAGCTTTGTTGTAGGTGGATTTAAATGAAAAGCTTTGTCTCTATGGAAAAACACCAATAGAAAAAAATCATAATTTATTAAACAAAACACAAACCCAAACAATCTCCAAGGCTCCTACAAAAGAAAAGTGAAAAAGAAGGACAGACCCAAAGCTTCTGATTAGAAGTCAGGCTCAGAAATCCTGACACTGAACAACACACTGTTCAGCTGCATTTCCTTCTCAGATGACTTCTTTAAAGTCCAGAGAGTTTTCTTTAAGATCCCAGACAAGATTTTTTTATCAAAAAGGAAAAAAGATGCCCAGTGTTTTGGCCAAGTACCTGACTGCTGCTCTCACTACCAGGTCCTGCCTAACTCGGCTACCCACAGCCTTGAAATTCAGGGCAAGAATCTGCTGAAGCAAAGTGCAGAAAGAAAGAAAAGAGGAAATCAAGTTTTCCCTGTTACCTGAAGTAGCGCTCTTGGGATGCTGGGTGGCAAAGCAGCTTCCACACAAACCCCAGGGCAGAAAGGGAAAGCTGCTCTCACTGATGCCGAGGTGGAGCTCTGGGCAGGCAGAAGGTAATTCCACTGGAGTCAATAAAAGCTGGCAAAGAATTCCCTGACTTTCAGGGCACCAGGCAGCTCTGCTGCTGCTGGTACAACACAGCCATGCCCCCCCGTCCTTCTCAGCCCTTGGGAGAATCATTCCAGCTCCGTGCTCCTCCTGGGCTATGCTGAGGTTTCTCGTGCCTGAAGCTGTGAGCAGATCGAGTTTCCTCAAGCTGAAAGAGCACTGAGAATGTCTCTGAACATTCAAACCTTTCTTCTCTTCTGATAGCAGCAACTCCTCTCTTCAACTGTGCCTGCTCAAGGTTTCTCCAGAAATGCAGGAGAATAGAGCCTGCTCTGGAAATTGTTAATTGTTCTCCAAAATGTCATTAATTTCTGAGTGTGCTTTTTAAAGATAGTTGGTTGGTCTACTGCCTCAGCTCTAATTACATTTCTTGTGTCAATTAATTAAAACCATGCTAAACGAAATGCCAGTTTTTATTTAAAGTTTAGGGGAAAAAATCATGGGATACAATTAGATGTTACCAGACATGATCTCAGCAGGTTTTCAATTATTCTATGGATAATACAACCCTAATTCAATACAAAGCTGTAATTAAGAATGTAATTAACTTGTGGCATTCTACTGATGTCATACACCACAAGAACACATAACAGTGCAGAATCCTTAATGGATTGGTCTTTTTCATCGAGGATGAATTAGGCACATAAAAATAATTTATTGTGGGAGCTTGGCCAACGTAATGGCCACATCCAAAAAAACAAAGTACAAAACCAACTCTGTCCTGTCAAGGACGATCTGGCCAGAACCCAAACCTGCACCTGCCACCATGGCATGGGATGGGGGGTTACCTTCAGAGCCAGGTGGGAGCTGGGTGTGCAGGGCTGGGGAGGAGCACAGCAGCTCAGCCAGGTCCCTGGGCAGGAGCAGCAAGCTGGGGCTGGGCTGTTCTCTGTGCACAGCACACAGCAGAGCTGCTGGGCTCGCTGGCTGCATTCAAAACCTGCATTTCAGTCTGGGCTTTATCCCCATCTCTGTGCTATCACACCACTTCAACTTCACAGAAACCCCCCAGGCCACTTCTGCTTATTAAAGGAAGGTTTCTGAAACACAGAGTGCTCTGCTGGGCTGTCTAAACCAAAGATTGCTGTTCTCAGTTACAATTATTTGAACACCACCATTTCCTTAGATTTTTTAATATATGACATCTAAGGGAGGAAAAAGAGAATAAGGTACATTTCCTGAGGAAACCAAAGCAGGTCCCAGAAGAAAGCCCTCAGAACTACAAATAACAGCTCTGTTCACACTGCAAAAAGAACCTAGAAAATATTTACTTTTCTTTCAAGTAAACCCTCTTGCAAGAAGGATAGGAGGATAAAAGCTTGATTTATCAGCTAAAGAATCCTGCACTATAGTTCAGTGGTGATGTGTCAGTAAACAGATGAAAATATCATCAGGTAAGGCACTGACAGGCACTCTAGGAAGTATCAAGGAACTCTAGAGCCATTGAACAGACTTCTGAGACTTTAAAAGAGGACACTTCTGTTTTTCCTTCTCTCTGAACACTTAGTATTTCCCTTTCTTAAAAAAAAAATAATTAATGGAGTGTCTTAAGCCTATTTCTGCTATTTGCTGAAGGAATTACTCTGGCATTCAAATAAAGTTTCATTCTGTAAGCTGACTGTAAGGAACTTCATACAATGGACAACATAATTCTCAAAGCATTAACCACTACACTCAAAAAATCTGTAAGTGGATTTTCTCAGCTTCACTGTCAATAGCTTAATTAGCAGGAATATTTATAAAGATCTTAAAGTCTGACTTTTGTGGTTGAAGCCTAGAAAAAAATTAAATTCAAACATAAAAAAAAGCATCAGATTAAAAACTGGGGGAGGTTCTTATAATCTTTTTCTCAGCCATACGGGTCAATACCATTCCTGACCTTCAGCGTGCCCAGCCTTTTCTGCAATGTGTTGAATCCTCATTCCCTGACAGCTGCAAAGAGCTTTTAGGGGATTCTACAACATCTGAAATCTGGTGGGGGAAAAATATTTCTTCTGCATGCAGTGTGCAGAAAGGGACAGGCAGATTCTCCTGCTCAGAGCACACACAGCAAGCCAAAGGTGGCCACTTGATTAATTTATAGGAAAATATTGCTTTGAGATTGGTTTTTTTTTCCTGCCCTCTGCTCAGAGACCTAAAGAAGTCCAAAAGCCACAGGTTTTCTTTCCCTGGCCCTGTGTTGTTGGTAAATTTTCAAAGCATGCACAGCTCCAAGCTCTCTGCACTTGGGTCCACCTCCTCCTCCTCCAGGTCTGCCAGGGATCCCAACCCTTCCACTGATGGATTCCAGCCTCCACTTCATGTTCTTTGGTTTCCTCACAACGTCCCTCTCCCAGTGAAAGGGACACACACCACCCCATCCTCTACCAACCAGCACATTAATCACTGACATCACCAATATAAGAATGTTCTCGAGCTCACTCAGCCACAGAGATTTTTTTTCCTCCAAGCAGTTATCACATACAGACACACTCAACAATTACCAGACATAGCTCTTTTCATTTTCTAAAGTATCACTCCACTAAACTTGAACCAGATGTTGTCTTTATATATTTTGCTAATGCTATCAGTTTTTAATCAAAATGGAACTGACTAAATTCATGGTCTTAGTTAACAGCAAAGCTCCTTTGAATCACAAGATGTCTCTTTCAGATCAAAGTGGCACAGAAAGAGTCTGAGTTCAAATTTATTCTCGTGTATCCAGGGTCTTTCTTTAGGATTCTTACCCTTTTTCCACAGCTCAAGATGTTGGCACTTCATGAATCAATCTCAAAGGATATTAAAAGCAGCAGGAATAGCCTACAATGAGCCAGAAGGTTCCTTCACAAAAAAAGAATGTTAAGTTTGCCAAGGAAAGCACTAAAAAAGTAATAAGGAAATCCAGACTTAAACTTAATTCATCCCCACATACATATGCATTAAGATCCAGCCTTTAATGACAATTTATTTCTTCCAGAGTACTTGTGAGCAAGGCTGACAGAACAGACAGCTGCTCACCATTTCTTTATCATTGTGTATAACCCCATGCAGTCGTTCAAGACACAATATTCAAGTGTTGCACTAAATTATGAACATTCTGATAAACTTTTTAGGCAGCTTATCACGGTACTGTACAGCACACTTTAGAAATATTAATACATTTACTTACACAGCCCTTTGCTTGAACAGAATTTTCCATGATTTTAAAAGGCTGAACTGCAGCACAGCAAAATTAGCAGCTACACTCTCAGAAGCATCTGCTAATACGGATACCTAATTAGAAAACCTGTGGCCTGATTTTCTGAAGGATTCAGTATTAGTGCAAGTTCTGATCAAATCTCCTGCTTACATTAGGGACAGCTATAAAAAAAAATATCAAAGCAGAACAGAAATGTGCCATTTTTCCCCCAGCACAGAACTGTGCAGCAGGAACATGAACCAAAAATAATTCCCCAGGGTGTTACTAAACTTCTTTGTCCTTCTACAGTCTCTGCTCCTTCCATGAGACACAAGTTAACCTGCAGACTTACCCAGCACGTCTGGCTACAGCAAGGGAAGATAAAAGAAGGATTCAGAAAATGGAGTCCTGAACGCCAAGGGAAATGGCAGAGAGGAAACAGAAGATGCCTAGAACCAGATAGGCAGGGGATATCTTCCTTCTGTGGCTTGCATTCGGCTCCTAAGAGCAAGGCTGTGGTCTGTGAAGGGCTGGTAGAGACGTGTTCTGGGATGCTGTCCCCAAGGCTGACAGTGACAGCCAGAGCTGCTCCAGAGCTCAGCCCCACACCTCCAGCTCCTGCATCGAGCACAGCCCAGGCCTGCAGACAATACCCTCCTTCAGCCCAAAAACTGGGATTTTTTCCCAGGAAGCTATCCATCCTGTGTGCAAAATGAGACAGCAGGCCTGTGGATAAGCACCTGTTCCTTAACCCTTGGCGTGCCCCGAGCGCTTCCTCCTCCCTGGAGAAGGAGGCACTGAGAGCTCTGCTGCTGTCCCCTGCAAACTGGGCCCACCACGGCTCACAGGGAGGAACAAACCCACAAAACCCATCTGCAGCTCTGCCATCCCACAGGCAGCCTGCTCCCCAAAAACAAGATTCCAGAATAACAGAAGTGGGCTGCTGCACCACCTCAATTCTGCATTAAGAGCAGACTAAACCAAATTTTCTGACTCGAGAAGTCTGGCGACTTTGAGTAGATTTTTCATGGAATTAGACCAAAAGCTTCAAAATATTTTCATCCCCCTTTTTATGTGCCTTTTTGTAATGCAGGGACATGTTTGCAGGAGTTATCTGCAGTCATGAATCTTACTTAGTAAAAATGAATGCTAGCATTCATACATCATCATCACTTCAGAAAGAGAGATTAAGGAAAACACCATCTATCTTTGCCTCCAAAAGTAAAAATCACAGGATTTAACCCAACTAGTGCTGCTCCTGGAAACGATTCTAGCTGGCTAGAACTCAGGATTCTCCAAGCTGCCTTTGTTCTCAGAAACAACTGAACCACTTCACAGAGACTCTTCTGAATCAGTCAGAAAACACACAGCATGAAAAACCTCGGCTAAAACTGCTTGAGACAGTCCCATTTTAAAAGTATTACAGTGCAAAGTGTCGCACAGTTACTCTGTCACTTTCTGATCACTGCTATCTGCCACTTTTTAGATAGAAAAATGGGATTAGACTCATTTTTAAACTGCCAATTCAGACCAAAACCCCCTCAGCTTTACTGCACTTCCCTGGCTTCTTTCTCAACATAACACCTATCCACTAGGAAATATCACATATGCAATGAATTAGACCACAGTCCTTTCATCTCAAACTGCTTTGAAATGTCACTTAGTAAACCCAGTAGAGTTTGTTTTCCCAATGAAAATAGATTTCTCCACTAAATCTTCACATGGGGAACGTACCATGTGGTTTGCATTTGCTGCTCTTCAAAACAGTTTCCCAAAAGCTCACGCTGTTTGATTTCATTTTCAGTTAAGGGAATTAAAACCTGAAATGTGGTGAGACAAATTAAAAATTATAAAAGGGGGGTTGAGGTGGGGGTGTGTATATTCACCCAGTACTTATGTAAAGTGCTATTCACTTTTGGGCCAATTTAGTACAGTATATTTCAATATAAATCCAAGTGTATTTCTTCAATAACAAACAAATTTAACAAAAGTAGAGGCTGGCAACTCCCAACTTGTTTTTTAAGAAGGTTGGATATTAGAGTAATATCTGGATAACCAAATGCACAAAACAGAGCACAGGTAACAGAAAAGGGAGATTTTCACCCCCATTTGATGCCCAGAAATACAAACTTACTCTGTAGGTGGAAGAAGAAAGGTCCTTTGGGAGTCAAAACATCCTGTCAATGTGAGTTATCCTCTGGAAGCATTCCTTACTCTTCTGTGATCACTGGAGCAGAGAGTAGTTTAGGATCTTAACTTTATCTACAAGTCTGTGCAAAAGGGATAGATTCCCAAAAAGTGCTGGCCACTCACCAGGCACTACAGGCCCTCATGCTCACTGAGAAATAATTGGTTTAATAAAGCTCACCTGTGATTACAGCTCTGGCATTATCAGCACCTGTGCACGGTTAAATTGCTCCCACCAGTCCAGGACACAGAAAACACTTCCAGCTGCAGCCCTGAGAGCATCCCCTCCCTCTAAAGCAGATGTCTGCATTTGGGAACTCAAATCACCCTCCTGAGCAAAGGCCATTCCCTTGAGCACCAGTAACAATAACCTGAGCTATTACACTGAACCAAAAGTGAGTTTTAAGCCCCGATTCCCAGTAAGAACCAAAGCACCCAAACCCTACAGCTCACCAGTGAAAACACTGTGCTTCCTTCCCACCCTCCCTGAGCACCACCCTGCTGTGTCAGCTGGAGAGAACACTGACATTCAGGAGATCTCAGCAGCAGGTGAAGCCACAAACCAGCACATGAACCATTATTTGATGAAGTCATAGATGAAATGGGCAACTGCTGTGCTGGTAAAACTCCAGAGAAAAATTCCACCAAAACTGAGCTGCTCTCTGCATCCAGAAACTGTGTGAGGCTATGGTACGACACAGGGCAGAGCAAGGGAAATTCTGGTTACATTTCATTTCTACAGAGGTGAAAACCAAATAAGTAATCACAGATAAATACATTTTAAATGCCCCTACTTGTAACAGCCAAATAATTTGCATTAAATGCCCTTTAATAACTGAGCAAATGGACTCAGATAGTTTCAAACATCCACTCATGAAGGATACTGAGTGAGTTCTGTTTGAACTGCACCTATCACTTATAAAGAGAATAATTATCACGAAAAGAGAGGAATTTCCAAAATCACTTAAATTCTGACATGGTCTAGCAGTGCCAAATTATACCTCACATCCTGAACTTTCCCCTCTTCCCACAAAAGAATACATAAATGCTGGGGGGGAAAAAAATCATCATAAACTATTATCTGTCTGTGAATAACACTACAAATGTCTGACACATCAAATCCAGCTTTGTTCATTGGAAAGGAAATTGCATGGAAAACAAGGTGGGCTGAAGGCATTTACCAGGCAACCATGACTCGTTAGATAAATAAACCCTGTCAGCCAACAGCTTGTGCCAGTGTCTTGGCAGGTCTTCACGTACAGGTTCTAACACTGAAATCTCATCTTTAATTTTAGAAAAGTCCACGGTCATAAAATAATGAACTAACAAGCCCTGGAGAGCCACGGCTGCAATCTGACACACCCTCATTAAGGGAAAAAGAAGGGAGGAGGTGCAAGAGGCACAAAAAAAAGTCACAACATTGCTAAAGTGTAAACGGGCTTGGAAGCACTGCTGAATTGATTTGCTCTATAAAGCTGAGAGGCAATTCGGGGTCTAGATCAGGATCCAAATTTTAGAGGCATTCAGAACTGCAGATTCAATTCCAATCCACACATCTCAGCAACTGACTAGGGTGGATCCTTTTCCTCTTCTCAAAACAAAAACAAATCAGCGTAAGTTCTATTCAAAGGAACCATTTGCATTTTGTGACTTTCCTGAACAATACTGCCTAAAGGCATGATTTTTTTACCTCAAACCAGTTCTGACATGACTGCACTACAGGATCATGTTTAAATGTCATCTGATGATTCCTATTAAAGTGCCACAGTTTCATCGCTACAGCTAATTTAATTCTAAATGAATTTTCAAAACCAAGACTAAAGTTCAATGGAAGCCTGAAGCTTTGAGGACTTGTGAAGCTTTGAGCCTGAACTACAGCGATATCCAGCTTTAATCCGTGAAATAGCCAAGGCAACACACGAATCTCTGCTTCTTTGAATAAGGCTATAATGCAATAAAGACCTTCCAGATGGACCTTGCACCATAGGTGCTTCCACATTTGTCTTTCAAGACCAGTCAGCACCACCCTTTTATCTCCAGGCTCCTGGTCACACTCCAAAGCAAAAAGGAGAATATTCTAATTCCATTATGTCACATACAATTGGAAAAATTCCTTTTACCAGCTTGCTGACATTCCAAAGCACAACACATCAGCTTATGGAATCAATATGAAAATGTAACTAATGGGCACCTGCAGCGAATTGTTGAGCACTATCATGTGGTCCTGATCTTTTATCAGGCTGGGGCTATCCCTCAGTAAAAATGTAACAGCAATAATTCACAGTACACCCCAATCAGCTGCAGGTACTGCTGTAAAAAGAACTTGCAATTTATCCCAAAGTAAAAAATATTTTCCTCTCCACATTATTATAACAAAAAGGCAATCAAGTGCTGCACTCACTTCCATTTTACAGATGAACAAATTAAATCTGACAGGTGACCTCAGCATTCACATCTGCACATACAGCTGTGGAGAGAACTACAGAGAATAGGGAACACAACTTAGAATTCCTTGCTCTTCCCTCTTCCCACTGTGATGGAATGACAAAGGAGCATGTTCAACACATACTCATGGGAAGAGCTCCCTATTCCTGAATTCCTTCAGTAGATTTCTTTCTGGAATTCTCAAGGGTGTAATTATGAAAAAGAGAAGCACAAAGGCATTTGATACAGTAAGAGCTCAGTAACATCTGTCATAAAACACTGGTTTTTTGAGCACCTATAAAAGACAGAAAATACAGTAATTAGTCACTCTGCCAAATAAAACACAGCTTCTTATTTTTAAGAGTAAAAATAAGGCCATCTAAAAGACAAAGACTTGAAGACACAGCAGGATAGACCTGCTGAGGAGAGACCCAGTCAAGAAGGATCCCAAGCTCAAGCAGTGCCACATTTCCAGGAGGCAGCAGTTTTACACTCAGGTGAGGCAGCTGCAGCTCTCCTTGGCTATTGGTGCCAAAGCCTGGCACACACAAAATCACCCTACAAGCATCTCCCAGCACTGACACTGCCCAGAAAACGAGGGGCCCTTTCTAGCTGTGCCACCCATCTGCTCTATGAGTCAGTCTAAATCCCAAATCACAGCTGTGCACAGAGAGAAGCATCTTCTCCATCTCAACAGCTCAATGCTGCACACCTGGAGCCACGAAACATCGAAGCTCACATCCCACCAAAAGAGCAGAGAAAGCCCAGATCAAACTCATCATTAAAAACGTGGGAATGCAAGGAATAACAACAAAGTATACTACAAAGTATGACAAAGCTGTAATACAAATCGATGCTCTACAAGATTTTAAATAAATCTGTAGCAAAATTGAAGCCCCCATGAGTTTTTAGGATGGTATTATTCATAAGTAGGTATCCACCCCTCACTAAGGGGCAGCCAAATTCAATCTTCCTCTTCCCCCTTGTTCTGATCAGTGAAAATGAACAGGTATTCAGAAGTCAATACTATATTAACTTCCCCACAGTAGTTATTTATTCTATTTGCTACTCTTTATTTCATGCCAGCAGAGTGAGAGGTCATTTGATTCCACAGTGCAAAAATCAAACATTCTGGCTGTTTCCAGAGAGATACGAAATTAGAAAGTAAAAAACCACCACTTCAAGTCGTGAAAAAAAAAATGATTTAAAAGAAAAAAGATGGATAAGGCACAACTGCTGTCTCCACCAGCACACCCACAGCACCAACCCAAGGATGGCTGGAAATGAGTGCATGAATCAAACACACTCCAGCGGCCCAACAAACACAGCCACTGCTCAGGCTTCAGCCTCCACACGAGCCTGATGGCACAATGACTGACGGGGTGGGTTAATTCAGCTGCACGCAGCAGGAATTAAAACTGGTAATTAAGTCACAAAGCTCCACGTCCAGCGAGGGAGGCTCCACCTGGCCACGAGGGGCACTGGAGCAGGAGACACCACAGAAGGTCCGTGCCCAGCTGTCCAGCTGTGCTTCTCCTCCATCCACGATCCAGGAGAGCATCCTGGAGGGACAGGGCATGGCAAACACAAGGGTGGGCACTGCCCTGCCCTCAGCTCAGAGTGCTGCAGAGAGCCCCTGAAGTGCCAGGAGGGCAGAGCTCACTCGCCCTGGGCACATGCCCAGGGCACAGCAGTCTCCCTGGGTTTCAGCTCTAAGCACACATCGACACTTTCCCTAAGCAAAACCGTCCTTTCCAACGTTGCTAACTTGACATCTCATCAAATCACCCGTGGACTGTCTGCTCAGCCATCCCCCAGGTCTCCTCCTGGTATCAGTGCTTCCCAAACAAGAGGTCAGCAACTATTTTTAAACAAAGGAAAATCCAGCGTTTCTAAACCCCCTGCCCCCCCCCCCTCCACGAGCTCTGTTCTTGTAAACCACTGAATTCTTGGCTGAAGTTCTGGAAAAGAAAAAAAATTGATTCAATCTGACTGAGGCAGACGCTTGGCACAGAATACTTTAGCTGAAACAGTTAATGGTTGGGGAATTTATAAGAAACTAAAACCAAACTCTCCTAATGACAACTCTAACAGCAGTAGTGCTAGCAATCCTGGTTGAAATAATCGGGCAAGAAACTCAGGGTTTGGGGGTTTTTTGTTTGTTGTGGGGGTGGTGATGGTGTATGTTTGGTTTGAGCTCAGGAAAACAGTTTTATCTTAAGCATCAAAAAGCACATTCTACCTGCATGAGGAAATGGCAGTATATTAATGCAAGCCTCACTTTTATTTGTTCAACACGATACAGAACCAGCAAAATGAGAAAAAACCCTGCCAGATACAGAAATCAAAGCTGCATCGTTTACAGAGTGCCTCTCCTGTTCTCTAACCTCTCAGTGTTTAATATCCTGCAGTGGATATATGATGTAAGCAACTCCCAGAACAATCCCTGGTTTTACTGGAGTGTCCCAGGGACAAATTAAAGCCATACCACTGCAACTGCTGGGCTGCAGGACCCAGCTCAGCTCTGCTCTCCCACCCCCCTTCTTGCTTATTCAAGCAGTAAGTTGATCCCAAGGTGATACAAACTCACCCTTTATTTATTTAAAAAAAAAAAAGTGTATTTTATGTGCTTTATCTCCCCTGAAGCAGTTTCCAGAGGAATTAGAGGCACGCCATGGTTGGCACACAAAAAGAGGGGAGCTCAGTTTGGGAGAGGGCAGAAACCTGGCAGCATCAATTTCCACTGGTTCAGGCTGGTAAGGAACAGCACCCTCAGGCAATACAACTGGTTAGAAAATGGAATTTCACAAGGACAGAAACGAACATTTCAAAAGTGAACTTTCACTCTTAATCAGAAGGAAAAATTAAATGGTTACATAAAGTTACAATGCTTTTCAGAAGTTGTTTGGAATGACAAATCTTTTCATCGCTGCTTGTTTTTGTAAAAGCAATACAATTATTACAGAAATACATTAATAGAATATCTGTCAGTTTATATCTGAATACATCTACTTGAAGTCAAAATGGTCACTTTATGTGAAATAGTCCACCAAAAATAGAGAATCATCTAAGTAAATTTGGGATGCAAGCCTAATTTTAAAAGCAAGCTGTCTTGTAAATTGTATCGGTTTCAAAAATATTTTCAAATGAAGAGCTGCCCAGTTGAAAAATGGTACCAAGTAGCAAAATGGAAGAATTACCAAAGTAATAAAACTTTAAACATGTTGGTGGGGATATTTCAACATGAACACCCTGGGACTATTTGCTGCACTAACGAGCAGAATCCAGTGGTCCGAGCCCTCTGTCGCATCGGGGGACATCAGCTTCCCTTTTATTTACTCCAGATTTCCTCTTTGGGCACAGAAAATTTCATTTTTAAATATATTTAGGAAACAATTAAGTCTTTTTTTTTTCCATCCAAAAGCATAAACTGATTTCAAAGTTTGATCTTGGTGTGTTTTTTTTTTTCATAAGCAACTTTCTCAAACTTTACCTTCTTAGTTACCTTCAAAGTTTTCTCATAAACGTCAAAATTCTTAACTGCTGTTTTTGGGCTTAGTGTTGGCTTCATAGTATTGGAAAGGGCAAGTCACCTACAGGAGGGGGGTAACTTATAGAGAAACACACAGCTAAAAGCACCAAACACAGAAATTTCAGCAACAGCCATTAACATAATTATGATAAAAATATTTTTAATTTCGCACTGCACTTCTGCAAAATTATAGAAGCTTTACACCAACTGGAGAACACTAAAAATAGGATGTGAGAAGAAATGACTAACCAAAAAAAGCTGTTTGACCTCACCCACGACACTTGTAGCACCAGTGGACGGCAAAACCAGGTTAAATTCTTGCAGCAGTGTACAATAAAAGCGTCCACTTCAGGGGACTTGTCTGGCTGCCCACATCTGTCAAGCTGCTGAAACTGCACAGCTGTAAGAGCAGGCTTTGCTAATGACAGTGGCACTACAGCTCGCATGATCTCTGTTACTCAAGCAAAAAAAAGTGCCAGAAAAGGCTGTCTGCAAGCACAAAGGTACTGACCCAAGATGTCAGTGCTGCACCAGGAAGACATTAGCACGTTTCTTAAGTGTAATGGGAAAGAACCACTTAGTCCCAATGTACTCCCCTAACGAAAAGTTCACTTAATTGACCAGGGCTGCAAAGCTGCCAGTAATTTTAGTGATGGGGGTGACACTTTGTTTATGGAATCCAAGCTCTACAGATTAATATGCTTTAGACTAGCAAGGAAAATAGAAGAGTACACTCACTGGGTCATTTCACTAGATACAGCTGAAAAGAAAAATGCTGACCTGAGGCTGTGTATTGACCCAAGAAAATGTGAACAAATAGATAAAGAGAGAGTATTTCCATTTGCTAACTAAAACACAGGCACTGCTGGGCTGAAATGATTTCCAGAGCGAGATGCATCCGCAGGCTTTTAGCAGATACCTCTGAGTGAGGAGACTGCAGAAGCTATGAACTTTGAATGCACCATTTGTCCGTCCCTGTTTCAAAGGGGTCACATCTGTCACTAGAGCCTGAGCCAGTCCACAGAACACAAAACAGTACAACTGCTTGAAGAGCTGAACACTGTGAAACTGTTTTGCCAGGGTACTGAGTCTGTAAGGAAGGCTGAATAAAATATAAAGGACTCAGGCCTCTAAGAGCAAGTCAGGACAAGAGTTTGAACTAGACAAAAACAAGTTTTCTGGCCAGAAAGTTATTGCTAATGACTATGAAGGATAGGCAAGTCAAATTTCAGCCAAATACCTTAAGCTGACACTACAGCATCCCAAAATACTGCCTGTATTTTTATCACTGGAGTGTTTAGATACTAAACAAACCAGAAGTCCCACTGGAGAAGGTGGCCAAAGCGGGGTCAAGCCTTTCACCAAAGTGGTAATCACAGTGGATAAGAGACAGAGAGAAAAATGATTGCCAAAACCAGCAAGGCAGTGGTACTCCTGACAGCAGAGCAGGTACAATTGCTGCTAGCAGCCTTCCTTACCCTAAACCCACCTCCTTTGTGCCATCAGCTCTCCCTGTTGCACAGGAATTGTCTCCTCCAAGCTGATGGACAGGTGTGACTGGAAGTCACCCAAAAGATGCATTTGCTTTCCCCAACATCCTCAGTTCACCTTTTTAACATCCCTACTGGATGGTTTTCCATTGCTGTCTTTACACCCCGGTTCTCTCAACTTGTTGCCATTTTACATCTTTTATAATAATATGCTTTTTGTCTCTCTGGGAATAGCTGGGACACATCTAGTGGAGCCTGCCAGATATGAACCACTGCCAAAATCTCGCCGTGGCAGCACAAACTTGCATGCAGCTTATGAGTAAATAAACAAATTTACAAAAGCCCTGGAGAAAACTGGGATTCTGCACAGAAATCTCTGACACCTCTTTAATAGCATTGTCACACCCTGAAGATCGCAGGCTTTAATTTACTTTAATTTACTTTTTTGTTACTTAACTGTCTTAGACAAACGTTAACCACACCTGGGAACAAAAGCTCTGAAAGATTTACTGCAGAAGGGCATAACCTTGAAAACTCCAACCAGGAAAGTTTGTATTCCACCACTTTTGGCAAATTTGCCATTATTCACAATAACCAGAGTTTCTGGTTATTCCTTACAAGCCACCTTTTCAGTAATGCTGGACTTCTGCTTTGTCATTAGAGTTTAAAAACACAGAACTAAATCCCAATTCACAACAAAACCCCATCCCTTCATCCCAAAGAACACAATTTGTCAATACCTACTAACATTTGGCCATTTAAGGAAACATAACATTGTGCTGTTTAGTACTTAATTTTACACAGATATTTAGTTCTGCAATTCAAGAGCCAGACACACATTTATGCATTAGAAAAGCGATTACAGGGATGATATTTTATATCACAGTCATGCACTTAGAAGCAGCTTTGAAGAGCCATTTGTAGTACAACTGCTGGGTGTTTTACTAGGTAAGTACAGTGTCTAATAAACTTTGATCTACTACCAAATATGAAAACAAAGTAAAGTGGAATATTAACAGCACTATCTCCATTTTGAAAGGGTTCTATCCAGAAGAGAGATTAGCCACTTCTAAAAACTCCACGCAGCTATAATTTAACATAATGCAAGTTCCTGCTGTGCTCTTGGCTAGCACTAACGTGATGAAATTGAGAAAAAGGAAATTTACAAAGTTTTCCATAACAGTAGGGTATGCCATGCTACCGAACTTCCAAAATCAGACAGAAAAAACCCTCGCTGCTTGATTAATTTAAAATCAGAGTGAAACAATATTCCAAATAAAGAGCCTCAATCAGCGTCCGCTGCAGCGTAACAAAAACAAGGACGTACTGCAGGGTTGTGGGATGCAGAAGGGCAGAGCAGAGCCCTGGCAGGTGCTGTGCCAACAACCTATGGATGCACAGCTGTGTTTGCATTTGGGCTCAAACACTGCTCCTGTACCTAAAATCCTGCTAACTCCACGCACCTTGAGCAGCTGCTCCTGTTCAAGACCTTCTTGCACTTACAGACGCTTGTGCAAACAAATCAGCTCTCTAGGTGGGCATCCTTAAACGCTTTTTTAGGGCTCAGTGTCCTTGCAGTTTCTGTGAGCCTTGTTCTAGCTCACTGCTAAGAGGAAAATGAAGATTCCCACTTATCTATCCATTACAAAGTGAAGCAAATCTGTAGTGTGTGTTCACATTTATGCTCTGCCTCAGAAAAGCTATTAAAATAAATAAATAATCTTCCTTCAAGCTCATGAATACCTCCTATAGGCTATAAAGGGGCTTAAGCACAAGCATTAGCACTTTGCTGAAAAGAGGTCATTTCCTGAAAGGAATATATATACACTTGGGATTTACTTATGTAAATACAATTTCACACACATCCTCTCCACCTAAGGAGCAGCCATCCAATAACTGGTATGTAAAACATGTGCTTGCACCTTTTGCACGCTGACTTTTCTACATCCTGCTCTGACTAGAGGCATGGCTCAAATTAAATGCCAAGCTTCTTTCTTGAGATTGAATGAATTAACATTATTGGCCAGATAATAACCCCAGCATAATGGCACACTGAGGCCTAAGGCAACATTTCATGAGAATTTTCTTAGAAATTCAAGCCTGATAGGAGATGCTAATGAGTTTAGAGAAGTAAATATGGCTCTTTAAATAGCAAAAGACAACTTGTCTATAACAGTAAGTTTCTCAGCACATTTACAAACGTTTTTGCTTGCGAGCTATAAAGTGACTTTCATTTAGTTGGACTTTAGCTCTCAAGAACAATCACTATCCTCACACGCCAACAAAGAGAGTGCAAATACACGAGGGGAGCGCAAATGAAACGCTCATTAAGGCGCCACAGGAAACTATACAAACACCTTATTAAATAAGTTTAATTAAGTGGCTCTTTTCTAAATCATACAGTGCCCAACAATGCTCAGGCCAATTCCCCGCTCAGAACCTCTGCTTTTCTTCTCTGAAGGAAAGCGATATTTTGTCTTTTCCTGTGGCAGAGCAGAGCCCCAGAGCCCCCAGCAGCAGCTGTTGGCAGTGCCTGGCTGGGGCACCTCTCCTGCAAGGCTGAGACAACGCTGAGCCAGGGTCCTGCAGGGCTTTAGGGTGTTTATAAACTCACCCTGTAGCGCTTTCTCCTGCCTTTATGAAGAATCACAACCTATTTCTGTTGTACAAATACTGTCCTAGAGGAGTGCCCATACGCTGGTGCCTAACTCAGCATGCCAAGCCCAGTGCGAACGCTCACTGCGGAGGATGCGCTGGTGACCATCAGAGCAGCCCCACACAACGCCAGGCACTCTTCACAAACCTTAATCCCGCTCAGTCCCGGAAGGTGAGCACCAGGCTGATCTAATTCTCACCTCCAGGCTACAGCAATCAGAACAGAAACCTGCATTTTAGACTCTTCACATCGCACTTCCCGAGCGGGTCGCGTCACTGGGCTGTCCATTAATTTTAATGCACGTTGAAATGACCGGCATGAAGAGGCCATGCAATTTTCTGCCAAGTGCTTTGTTTTCCCTGCCGACTGGGGTGGGAAAAGTCCTTTTATGAATTGCTCCTGATTCCGCTCTTGCTTCACCCTTGAGATATTTCTGTATCTCTCACGGCTGCCTCCACAATCAACTGCCCTGGGAGAGAGGTTGGCAGGGCTGGTCGGAGCTAAACAATGAAGAGTCTTTTAGGAGTAATCTTCTTACGACAGTCAAAGAGCACCACTAATACCAGCAGGATAAAGGGCAAAATTATGATTTTATTCCTAGGAATGGCAGCAACAGCAGGCATTGCAGATAGCTCAGGAAGTTTCCACAGCCTCCCACCCAGACGGGGAGGAGGGCACGGTTTAATAAAGCATCCACAACCATCATGTTTCCTCTGAGCAAGAAAACAAGAAGTCCTGAGACACGGCAGTCACCTACTATTCTGCACAGAATTCCCCCTTGGGAGCATGCACTGTCTGCATCCCTGAGCCACTTCACAAGAGATTTGCCTTTATCAAAGGAACTCTCTCATCACAGAAGTTCAGCGATGAGAAAAACCCGCAGATCATTCAGATGACCTCTCTGCTAAGCCAAACCTGTTCCTCAGCTGTCCCTTTAATCAAGATAACAAGCATCTTGTCCAACCCAGGTGACAGCTCTTCCATCCAGGCTCCGGAGCCAACACCGCACAATTCCAATACAATTTAAGGGACGCTATTCCCAAGCGCTGTCACCGCGCTGCTCCTGGAGCTTTCACCGCTGCCCAAATTCCGCTCCAAGCTGGCGCTGGGACACCCCCTCCCACAGAGACGCTCTTTTATCACAACGCAGTCATTAACATGCATCTGTAAAACCATCCTTGTTAAGGACCAAAGTAAACTTTGCCCGTTTCTCAGACAAACGCAAGCTCGCAAGGTTTCCCACCATTCACACAACCGGCGAGAGAGAAAGCAGCAGAGAGAGGCAGCGGCAGGACTGAACGGAAAAGGCAGGGGGAGAGGAGGAAGGGGCAGCTTAGTTCACACACTGACAACAGCACTCCCGGCTCGGGCAGGAGCTGGAGCCGCCGGTGCGCGATCAACTGGTGCCCGCTCCGCTCCGCGTCCCTTACCTCCGCAGAGCAGCGCTCCGAGCAGCAGCCGGGCCGCCCGCGCCATGCCGAGGGGCTGCCGAGGCGCCGGGCCACGTCCCGCCCGGCCCGGGGCTGCGGGGCTCCTCCGCCGTCAGCTCTCCATCGCTCCGCGCCCGCAGCGCCCTCAGCGCCAACCCCGGCGGGCACCGCCGGCGCCCATGGTGGGTGCCCGGCCGGCACCGCGGACGCTCCCTGGATAAAACTTTTGAAGCGGGTGAGCGAAGGGAAGGGAAGGCAAGGTGCGTGTGGCAGCGCGGCTGGCGCGTCCCCGCGGCCGCTGTCCGGCTGCGCCGGCCCCGAGCGCCCTCCGCCGCTTTCCCCGCCCGTGTGAGCGGCCGCGGCGCGCTCCGACACTTTTCCCTGGGAGGAGGGAGGGAGGAGGGATGGATGAAGGGAGGGGGCACCGCCGAGCCCCACCCTCAGGGGCGTGAGGGGACGGGGACTCGCGGCTGAGGCGGCGACGGAGCGGGACCCGCGGCTGAGGCGGTGAGGCAGCGGCTCAGGGCTCGCAGGGGTGAGGGGGGCTCGGGCAGGCCCTGGCAGTGAGGGGAGCCCGGGAGCCGAGCGATGGACGGAGCGGTCCAGCCCCGGCCTCACTGCGGAGCTTCCGCTGCAAAAAGGTAAAAACTGCAAATCGCAAGGAAAGAAACACTGTCAAAACAGGAGAGTGCCTTCCTCTCCGGGCGGAGGGAAACCCACCTGGGCCCGGCTGCCCGTGTTTGTTTGCCCCTGGGGCTCGCTGCCCGTGTTTGCCCCGCCTGGGCCTCGCTGCCCGTGTTTGCCCCGCCTGGGCCTCGCTGCCCGTGTTTGCCCTGGCCTGTGTTTCACCAGGCCCCGCCACCTCACCCTCTTGTTTTGCCTTTTGTACACGTTCTCAGTCCCATCTTCCAAACATAATTCACAGGCAGCCGTTTCATCCCTACTCCTTTAGTTTTGGTGCTTTCCCTTGGGCATCCTGGATAGCTGGCGTCTCTTTCCTCCTTCTTGTGGCAAGAAAATAAAATGTAAATATTTGTGGCCCAACAGTAAACACACTTTCAGTGATATTTACTACAGCCGTAGCACACAGCAAGCAAGGGGCAAGTTGGTATCAAGTAGTGAGTGTTTGAAATATACTAAGGGCAGGGAAATATACAATTTGAAATATACTAAGGGCAGGGAAATAATACAATTTGAAATATACTAAGGGCACCTAAGAAGGGAAAAAAGCCCTCCACGAACACTCTGTGACAAAGCAACGCCTTTAAATGGTGGTTTATTCCCAATCTGCTGGGTTTATCCTGAGAAATCAGGCTCTGATCCTTCAGGCAAATGCAGCCATTCCCCTGTAGCTGGCCAAAATCAGTGAGGCTTTATCTGCAGTCAGTTCCTGGAAAAGGTGTCAAAGTTTGTTAGTAGATATTACCCTAAACCAAATGAGTAAAGCATCTTTTTGGCAGATTCTGAAAAGCCTATTGTTCATGCAAGACATTATGCCTGGTTTGATAAGGAAAGAGTTCCTTAGCACAGAGATTTCCAGGGAGGAGCTGCAGAGAACTTTGTGCTGTCATGGTTTACATGATTTTATTGTCAGTAGCAGCTAATTCAAATATGGAAAAAGCAAAAAAAGGATATCATATGGATGCAATTTCAATGTAATTTTTCCCACAAGAATGTAAAGAAGCGTTTTTCTCATTGAAAAACTAATTCAAAAATGTGTAACTGCTTTAGTCTCTTCTGCTTGATTGTAGATTTTGCTAGACACTGCAAATACTTGTTAGATTAGTTTAAATACAAGCATCCAGCAATTGACAGTAAAACACAGCAGCTATCAAACATTTGTGTCCTGTATCTAGAATTTGTAGGTAATGTAGGCAATTCATCTCATTTATAAGAAAAAGCAGCCACGGTGACAAGAAATGCTATTTCTTTCCAAGGCAACTTTCACTAAGGGACCAAAACCCAATCCTATCATAATTCATAAACTTGTGGAAGAAAAAAATCAGTCTGATGTAAATTAGATGGAACATGAGATTATTCAGAAGTACTGACAGGCAGTAGAGGTCCTATTTATCAAGTCTGAGCTGGAGTCTGTGCGTTACTTGCATGAGAACAAAGTTTTGGAAGTTGCACCTTGAGTCCATTGGCAGAGACTCTCATGGATATGAGGCAGAAGTGAAATAACAAGGTGATAAAAATGGTAAAGAAGTCTGGACAGAATAGGTTTTGCTACAACTGTTCATACTCCTGTGAAATTTGATTTCATGTCCTGGTACAGCAATTCAGTACCAGAATTTTCAGTACAGGTTCTGCCAAGGTGATTTGTTTAGGCTTGCATTTTCAACTGAAGGAGTTAAGTGCACAAATCACACTCTAAGAACCCAGATTAATTTCTTTCTTAATGCACTTATAATGAAAATATGGGTTGCTGTGAACAGTTTATGACAACAGCTCAATTAGCACCAAACACAAAAACAGAGCAGTGTGTCTGAAGGCAGGGGACAGTATATAAGGAGTCCTGAAAAAGGAAACTGTAACACTAAATAATGCAGAAAATGTCATTACCTACCTTTGGTACAGTCCAATGTTTCTAAACATTAATGAAAGCCATTTAAATTATCTCTAATCCTGAATAGGTTTGGATTTTTGTGGTGTTTGATTGCTCCAAAGTTTGTACATTTAAAGTTAGATTCTGACATTTTACTCATGGTGATTTTTGTGCTGCTCAGATTATCCAGTTGAAGGTTAGTTTGGAGAATCTATGGTCAGAATCTCAGGAATTTCAGTTTTGCAGTCTTTGTGGGCTCTCGTGACTTTAAATAGACAAAACCAAAACTTTCAGTCTTACATGTAGCATATTCCCTGCAAAAACTGTAAGGAAATAAGGACCATGCTCAGAAGCAGGGAGAGTGACTGTGCCAAAGTTGTCTTCCTAAGGTCAGTCAGCCTCTAAAAATATTCAAATATACCATATAATGTACTTTAGGCTGAAAATGCAGCCTTTGAGGGCTCTCAGCTCCCTCTCTCTATTTTGCCAGCCACGATGTTGAAATCACTGCCAATCACTGACCCAATGCTAACAAATGAAAGCAGAAAGAAAAACCCATCAAATCAAAGCTCCCATTTCCATGTGCAGGTAGCAATTGCCAGAGGAACTCTCCAACCCCTGTGCAGGCATTGGGGTGTTTTGTATTTTGTCATGCAGAAATTCTGTTCATCAAATATGTCTCACCAGCATTTCTCAGGTGAAAACATGATCATATACTTGGAGAAGCAGCATTTTGTGTAGGTGATTGAGCGTGATAGCAGGTACTACAGCCATCCAAATTGCTGGGTTTTTTTGTTAGGAAATGCAAAAGCTGTAAAGTTGTCTTGTTCTGTGCATGGGATGGATAATGTCCATCAGAAAATGGAAAAATAATTGAAGTATAAGACTGTACACAATCTTCTTAATATGAAAATGTGGGGGGTGTAAGGCAAAAATTGACTAAAATTTGTGCTAATTAGGCTTTCAATATTTAAAGAAATTCAGAAACCTGTCAAGCAACCCTAAGCCTGGACTGGCAGCAGAAGTGTGTCAGAGGGGATAACCTGGCAGAACTTCAGAACACAGGTGTTGGGGCTGTGATGTTCTTCAGCCCTCCTGACACACCTGAGTGTAACAGCCCCTGCAGTCTGTAATGGTGAATGTAACAACTGTAATGTAAGTTGGTCCTTGCTCTCTCCCCGTCCTCAGGCAGGTTTCCACTGCCCCGGGTCCGTGTGAGGGGGGTTGCAGTGATCCCAGCACTGCTCCCCCAAGGCCCGGCGAGCTGCTGCTCGGTCTGAGCTCGCCGTGCACTGCCCTCCTGGCACTGCATCATCCCAGTGGCCCTGGCTTTTAGTGTGACCTTAAACAAGGTCCCTCGGCGTCATTAGATGTGAAATGTGCTAATGACACCACGTGGTTTGGGGATGGATGCAGAGGGGGGAAAGCTGCACATGCATTCTGCTGCTCTTTAAATTGGTTGGACTGGGTGAGTTTCTGTCTGTCTCATTTAATGTATCTCTCTGCTCTCTCATGTAATTATTCATTATTATAATAACTCATGCTCTTTAAATACAGAATTTTAAATCCTTAGAATGTGACTGTGGCCAGCTCACTGCAAGTGTCCATATAGAAATCGCATCCTGTGTTGTCCCATCTATATAGGATTCCCAAAGGAAGAACAGGGGAGGGATGCACCCCAAATTCTGCCAGAGATCTGAAGTCACATAAAGGAATAGAGTGAAAAAATAACCCCCAATTCTGCCAGAGATCTGAAGTCACATAAAGGAATAGAGTGAAAAAATACTCAGCATTCAGTTTTATGCCATCCCTGTGCCTGGGTGCATTATCATCTCTCTTCTGCCTTCTGTGCTTTGTTTGCAGTTAGGAGTATTGCCATTTAAAGTGATTTTATTATACTCCAGTGTCAGCATCTATCCTTGTAATAGAGATATAACTTGTATCTCTCACAGTTACTCACTGGTGCTGCATGCAGACAGCATGGCCTGGCTTTGTACTCAGTACTTCTGAAAAGGTTTTTTCTACCACAGGGTCTGGCATTGTCATCTCCTTGGCTGACAAATGTTTATAACGAGGCTGACAAATGTTTTTAACGAGGACTGGGAACCACAAGGTAGATATTTGCAAAAGGAATCAGCTCACCTGGTCACTGATCTTTCCTAGTACACAGTAGGTATCTACTGCATTGCATCAAAAATTTGGGGTGCCATGGTAGATACCCATCAGCTTGAAGTCTGAAGAAGTGGCTTTTTGGACCAGAAGACCGTGCCTCAAAATGCAAATGACCACACAAAACCCCAGCAATATTGAAATCACTGATATCAAAGGGATTAAATAGATGGCCTTCCGTCCTGCAATTCAGCACAGCTACCAATACACCCACACTTGCAGTAAATACTCAAGTACCAGTAACATTTGGGACTATGAGCTTCCAGAGACATAAAACACAAACACAATTTCATCATTTCAGGACAGCAAATGCAATAGAATTTATAGAATTTGGACAGAGGTACGAATGAGTATTTATTTTCATGTAGCAAATAGTTACGGAAGTTCTGCTGGCAGTATTTTTTTTTCAATCTGCAATGATTCTCCTCTTTGTTTCTTTGTTTTATCCAAGTATTATTACCTGGGACTATATAAACCTGGGACTGGACCATGCTGCAATAATTACGAGCTCTAGGTTCTATTGCAATGGAATTCCATAACCCACTAAGTCTGTGCCTTGCACAGCACTTTTCATTTGTGTATTTTGTAGTATTTATATATATGAATGACCTTTGGAACAATTCACCCACAAGTGTTTCTGATCCCTCTCACTCCTTCTCGTTTACATAAAGTAAAATAAATTAAGATCTGTTGATAAGCTTTAAGTATGACTACCATGAAGCACTCTGGGATGTTTTCTGCAATGTGAATTAGTGTCCTGGTTTCAGCTTTAAGACAGTTAGTTGTCTTCATATGTACTTACTCTAGAAACAAAATATCTGTCAGATACAATATTTGCGAAGGTGTTTGTCACCTCCCTCCGCATATTTGGATTTGCCTGCAAACCTTTGGAATGCTCAAGTCCCACGTGTTGCAGGCTGCACTCTGACAAAGGAGAGGCGCTTCCGAGTGCTGTGCCCAGGATAAATTGCTAATCCAGGAGAGCCCCCGACACCGATCTGGAGTTCAGCCCGTGCTTCCAACACGTGCTAACAATTACCGGACCCTGGAGCTGCACCCAGGGATGCACGGAATGGAGCTGGGGTCTGGGAATGGTCATGTCAGTGCTGGATCCTCGGACAGGACAACCGAGGCACAGCCGCCGGCCAGGAGCCAGGAGAAACCTCCTGCGAGGAGGATTTAGGGCGCCGAGCCGCTCTGAGGCCGGGCTTGCCGCGAGATTCCCGGGAAGGCTTTCGGCTCCCGGGCTGGATCCTGGGGATGCGTTCCCGGGGTGGATCGCGGGGATGGGTTCTGGGGATGCGTTCCCGGGTTGGATCGCGGGGATGGGTTCTGGGGATGCGTTCCCGGAATGGATGCGGCTCCCGGGCTGGATCCTGGAGATGCGTTCGTTCCTGGCCTGGATCCTGGGGATGCGTTCCCGGGCTGAATCCGGTCCCCGGGCTGGATCCTGGGGATGCCTTCGTTCCCGGGCTGGATCCGGTCCCCGAGCTGGGTTCGCAGCTCCCCCTGGCGCAGGAGGAGCGCCGTGGCCGCGGGAGCGCTCCGGGAGCGCCGCGCCCCGGCCGGGCGGCACCGCTCCGCACCGCTCCGCACCCCGCACCGCTCCGCACTCCGCATCCCCGCACTCCGCACCCCGCACCGTTCCGCATCCCCGCACTCCGCACCGCTCCGCATTCCCGCACTCCGCACCGCTCCGCATCCCCGCACCCCGCACCGCTCCGCATCCCCGCGCCGCTCCGCATCCCCGCACTCCGCGCCGCTCCGCATCCCGCGCTCATCCCGCGCCATCCCTGGCCATGACCAAGCGCATTTCCCCTGCCTAATGAACGGAACACGCCGCTTCTGCCGGGGCATTGTCGGGCTTTGATGCACTACAATTAGAAGAGGTTCTCATTTAATTACCCAGCATAATAGGACCTGAAATGCTGAAATTCAATCTTTCACGTAACTGCTGCTTTTCAGCAGCCCTCTGGGCTGATGAGGATAATGTTACAAACTAATGCATATTATTTATAAAGAAAACGTTGCAAAACAAATACAGTCTTAGAAGGGTATAATGCCTCAAATTGCTTTAATAGCTGTTTGATTACTGTGGCCAATAACTGTTGTAAATCAGTGAAGATGCAATTAAGTAGTCCTAGTTAGAAATTAATAATAGTCTAGCAAGGAGCAGGAACTTTTAGATGTTACTTCTGCCTGTTTTTATTTTTTCCCCAATCAAATGAAGGAAATTTGCAGCAAACAGATTTTAAATGGCACTTTAGATACAGCTGTCTTTTAATAATAAGAATGCTGAGTCTTGCCTGTCATAGGGCAGATTAAAAAAAAAAACAAAACCTGAAACAACAAAAAAAAAACCCCACACAAACAACCAGAACTAGAGAAGTATGAGGAAAACACTTTAGACATCTAATGGATTAGGATAGCCATCTAAACAGGTTTTAAGAAATGTGCATGTGCTGCAGGAACTGTTTGTTGCAGCCTCTTGGCTCTTCTGAAGGTCCCAAAGACTTCCTTTAATATTAGGATTTATGTATTTATTTCCAAAAACTGCCTCCAAGTGCCCAAGTCATATCACAAAATGATGCATTTGCAGAACTAAGCCCTACCTTATGACTGTCTCCAGAGGATAACAAATCTGAAATTTCAGTTCACTATGCAGTGTTTGTTGCTCAGGCATTTCGTTATACATTAATTAATTAGTAGGCCTGAAACAGGCTACAAAGTTCTTCTACCAGGACATTCAGTTCTCAGCAGAAGTGCTGGCATCACCCCAGATCTGAGTCTTAGTGTCTCAGGGCTTGTGTTAGGTGGCCTGCAGAGGCCTCTTTCAATCTAAACCACTCTGCAGTTCTGTTCTTTATGGGAACCTGAGAATCACTAAGTTACATTATGAGGAGAAGAAGAAAAGAGTGATAACTGTCCATGCTGAGCTCTCCATAAATATGGTCTCCAGACTAATTTAAATGAAATTACCAGGGCACAAACAGAAGTAACCTGGATGTATTTTGATTTACAAGTGTCACCAATCCTACAGGAATCACTGGCAGTGAGGGTAGGACGTTAAAGTGAGGGATGAACTCAAGGCAAGGAGCATTAGAGAAGGTTGTTGGCTCAATGGATAACTGTCAGCCCTGAATGTTTCTTGCAGAAACCACCACCACTGTTACTATAATGAGAATTTTAATTAGAAATGAAAGACAATATGACTCTACAGATGAGCCAGAGACTATTAGTTATGTTCCCATTAAATATTTGTGGTCTGAAGAGCACAGTTTGGCAGGCTGTGACATGCAGAGTGATGATGTAAACTTAAGAACATCCCCAGGGACTGACAGGAACTCCTGAGGGGGTGTGTAAATCTGCCTGCTCTTCCCTCCTCAGTAACATACACCAGGTTTTGTGGTTACAAAAAGCAGCTCAGTTTCCTGAAGTGATGTGTCTTATTTAGATTGAACGGATCAAGGCAGAGAGCTCTCCACAGAACTGTTCTGTCACTGCTTGCTGCTTTTTGAACATCTTTGCCGACAGAAGTTGGTAGAAGAGGAACTTCAAGATGCCCAAAAAAGAAATGGAATGAACCTGGAGCTCTGTGGATAATCTCTGATGCTCTGGGCATTCACCTGAGGGCAGCCCAAGAAGCCAACTTTGTGCTGGGCTGCTCCAGAAAAAAATGTGGGAGAAGATCCAGGGAAGGGATTCTGCCCCTGTGCCCCCCTCAGGTGAGACCCCACCTGCAGAGCTGCCCCAGCCCTGGACCCAGCACAGGGAGGAGCTGGAGCTGCTGGAGAGAGCCTAGAGGAGGCTCCAAAATGAGCAGAGGGATGGAGCAGCTCTGCTGGGTGACATGGGATTGTTCAGCCTGGAGAGGAGAAGGACTTGGGATGACCTAAGTGCAGCCTGAAGTACCTGAAGGAGCCACAGGAAACTTGGAGAGAGAATCCTTACAAGAGCCTGGAGTGAGGAGAAGGACGAGAGGAAAGAGATGGGAACTGCAAGAGGGCAGATTTAGATCAGACATTGCAAAAAAATTCCTCCCTGGCAGGCTGGGCAGGCCCTGGCACAGGGTGCCCAGAGCAGCTGTGCTGCCCCTGGATCCCTGGCAGTGCCCAAGGCCAGGCTGGACACTGGGGCTGGGAGCACCTGGGACAGTGGGAGGTGTCCCTGCCATGTCAGGGGTGGCACTGGGTGGGCTTTGAGGTCCCTTCCAACCCAAACCATTCTATCATGCATTCCACAAATTTTAGGGCTTCTAATCAATACTTTAATAAGGCCATATGTGAAGCAGACAGACTTGTTTAACTCTTGAGTGTCAAAGATAAATCACACTATCAGAACAGGAGGACTTTGTCTGCAGTACCAAGATGGAAACTTGGCATTTTAGGCTGAGAGTTATCTTTCCATTGAATGATGGCTCACACATTTAGTGCCAGGAATAGATTGTACATGAAGTCATTTTTGTCTGCTAACACAAAAAACAGCTTTAGAAAGACTCAAGGAGGAACTTTTATAAGTTTTCTTGATTTTACTGTGCTTACAAATTTAGACTTAAGGCTGACATCATGATTTTTACAGTATCAGGAGTGCTGTTCCTCCCTGGCCCTGCCAAACTGAGAGGTAGAAAGGGAGGGATTGTCCAAATTTCCACAACTACCTTCAAGCATTTATGAACTTAAAGCAAAACTGTTCCATGAGACAACCTTGCATTTTCCCTAAGTGTAGGGTAAGAACAGTTAACAGTTAAATTATTTCTCTCGGTAGAGATGATTAAATGGCATAAATAATGAACAATAATGGAAAGGTAAATCAAGAATTTCAGTAATTTTTATATTAATGTAAGGCCGAGGAGATATTCAGCATAATTGCAATACAGCAATTTTTAAATTGCCCTTATGAAGAGAGGCAATGTCTGTGGAGCTCCTTCCCACAGACACCAGCAGTGGAAGTGATCAGCAGTGTTATAAAAGTACAGGAAATTTATATTGACAGCGACTGAAATTACAACAGTAGCATTTTCAGAAAATTTAAAAGCTCTCATTCATCAGAGTATTAACCACCTTTTAACCAAATAAATTAAGGAGCTCTATTTCAGGGGAAATTATCTTGTAACAATACACTGCACTAATCTGAATCCCTTACTGCAACTGCTTCTAAGAGGGTTGAACATGAGAGCTTTTGCTACTCAATTCTAATTTCATTATGAGGCTTCATTTAAAGCTACATGTGACAGCATGCAAGAACACTTTGATTTTAATGTCAATACAATAGGAGCATTTTTATTAAGAATGTATTTTGATTGACATTTTTATTCTCTAGAGTATTTATAATAATATTTATTATATGTTATATTGTTATGCGTTATTTTAATAGTATTTTATTATTAAATCATTAAATTGCATTGGCACCTGCAGGTTGCCATGCCATGTTTGTCCAAGGCAGGGTACAAACTGATAAGTCTGGATACAAAAGCTTGCAATCAGCAGTGTAGGAATTGGACTTCTCTGTAATTTTCTGCTAAGAAGGCTTGTGCTGTTCTTTCAAAACAATCATTGTTCTGATTTCAAATATCAACTGCGTTTTCTTCTCCAAAACACAATGACTTCCATCCAGAGGAAGGAAATAACTGCATACTCACAACCTGTCTGTAAATGACGTGTCAATGTCTTTTGTGCAGGACTTTCTGTTCTGTGGGATGGTTTTGCTTGCCAGAGCAGCCAGGGGATGTTTTTAATGCCTCTTTCTTGCTTTCTTTCTTGCTTTCTTTTTTTCTTTATTGCTTTCTTTCTCCTAGGAAGGTAACAGTCCCAATCTTGTTCTCAAAAACATCCATAAAATCCACCTACTGACCTGCAAGAACAGTCTGAAGTGTCCACCATCTTCTAGAATGTCAGTCTCAAGACATTTTCCATTTATTTCACAAAAGCTTTCCCTGTTCTTTCCTTCTGCTGGATGACAATGATTTAAATGTCACATTTACCTGAATTTCCTATGCTCACTTATTGGATGGGCAAACTAAATCAGATGTTGATCTTGCTGGTTTATTGCTGTGCCCACCATTCTTAGCTACCCAATTTCTGTTAATTTGGAAGGTTTGATAAAAAGAAAGCCTCAAAATGCATTTCAGCACCTCAGAAGTTTCCTCTTCAGAGGGATCTCTTTGCTGTGCATACCAGGTGCCTGCTCATTCCTCTTTTGATCGTGCCAACGTTTTACTTCAACTTTCATAAACAAACATTTGCCTTAGGTAATGTAAAGGAGCTCTGGAGTATTCTGAGGGCACATTCCAGCACTGGAGACGCTGAGAATGGCCACATTTTCAAGGTCAAAGTGTTCTACTCTTCAAACCCAGCAGCACAGGCAGAGCGCTCCGGCCATGGGAAAGGCCATTGTCTCTTCCAGGGGCTGCAGAGTTGGGCTGATGGAACAGCAGCCAGACCAGCCCGAGCTCAGCTAGATGGCTGTGCCACCTGCCAGGGGTGGGAGATGTGTCTGACCCCGTTAGGAGCCCGGTGTGACTGGCAGATAAAGCCCAAAGAGGTTTTGAAAGCACAGTAAACCCAAACGCATCTGTGGCTGTGTTCGAGGGTCCCAGGACAAAGGAAGAGATGAGAATCTTGACTCCAGGTTTCAGAAGGCTGATTTATTATATTATGATATTATATGATATTAAAAATGCTATTCTACTAGAATAGAGAAAATGATACAGACAGAAAGCTGGAAAGGAAAGGAATGGAATCATAACAAAAGCTCGTGACTCTCGGAGAGTCCACACAGCTGGACCATGGTTGGTCATTAAGTACAAACACCTCACATGGACCAGTCAAAGATGCTCCTGTTGCATTCCACAGCAGCAAATAACTATTATTTTTCTTTTCCTCTGAGGCTTCTCAGCTTCTCGGGACAAAAATCCTGGGCGAAGGGATTTTCCATAAGATACCAGGGCGACACGCATGGGTCTCGCCGGCGGGCGGGGCGGGCTCGCTGCCCGGCGGGCTTTGTGCCATCCCAGCGGGACTCGCACGGCAGAGGGCCCTGTCGCACAGCTCCACAAACAGTGCCGCTGCTAAAAACACATCCATTTCCCAGCCTCAGAGAGTTATTTCAAGCAGCTCGAGGCTTGCTTGTATTTGTCAATATGCAGTTGTTTTCTGTCATGTTGGGAGCAGCAGCCATTAGCAAAGTGATGAGCAAATGCAGGTTTATGGCGCTAAAATTCATTACTTTGTTGAACAAATAGTGTTTTCTGACTGAGGGTATTCTAACGAGCTTCTGTAATAATTCATGTCATCTTTTACACCCGTGCAGAATGCACAGTGCGTTACAAAATCAGAATGTGATATTGCTCCATCTTACCCCACTTAAGAAAAGATACAAAAAGATCAGGGTTTTTGGAGCAACACAGTGACAAATAAAAATGGGCTGGAACAGCTACCAAAACACTTTACAGAAAGCTGTGCAAACAGATGCAGAAATCACATGGTATCCAAAGAGTTCTTGCCCCCAGAGCAAGTCAAACAATCTGAAAATACTGGTGCTGGAAATCTGCTACTATGGGACAAAGCAAAAATGAGGCTTCCTTTGTAACTTGAAATATCTTTTTGACACAGCGAGTGTTAGACTTCATTTGATTCATTATAGTCTTTGGCTACTGAGGAAAAGGACAAAAACAATTTCCTTATTGCATTGAGAAATTATTTTAAATCTTTACACTGATGTTTTTCCTCTTCTAAAGATGCTGCTTTGGGATCTAACAAAATGAGATTACTAGTAGCTTAAAATCTATCCTGTATGAATGGATATGGTGGAAACATTATTGAATTTTACTTAAATGTCTTCTTTTTTTGGTTATACTTTGATTAATGGTCCTGATCAGATTGAGGTTCCACTTCAGCTGTCAGATTCCAACTTGAGAATACAGCCTAGTTAAAAATGCAAAAAGTGAAGGAGAAGCAGGGAAGTAAAACACCTTCTCCAGACCCCCTGGTGTGTCAGGTAAATGGTCCTGGTTCTGTGTGCAAGGATGCAGCCAAAAGCCTGGCTTGCTTCCTTGGAGCTGAGTGGAGGTCTGAAAAAATGTTGTGTTGTTCTGGGGGAATGTGAGATTGTGACTGTGCACCAGTTTGGGATTGGAAATGCCTTCTCATCATACTGGAGAGCAGATGGTTCGCTCAGACCCTTTAGAGAAGGGGTGATTGCTGGAGAAAAACCTTCAAATAATGACATGTGGAATTTTGTGTGATAAGGACTGAAAATCCCTGCACTCAGGACAGAGTTCAGTTAATGGATGGGAGACTTTGCATTGGCTTTCAAACACAGTGGATCAGGTGTGGAACTGAGGCATCAAAACTGTCCCTCCAATAAACTGAATGTGTGTCCCAGCTGATTCTAACACACTTTTCATTATGCAAATGAGAATAGCAAAACATATACATTTTCAGATGGAAATAAAGAGATTCCAGGTGATTATTTGTTGAACCTTTGCTCCCAACATTGCAGCTTAGCTGTTTTTATACAGAACTACAGCTGCAGGGGGCCAGAAGAATTCAGCAATCAGATAACATAAGAACAGTGATTTCCAAAACATCCCTCTGGATGCCCATTCTACTCATTTTTTTCCCTTGTGTCTTCCACTACCAAGAGCAGCAGCAGGCTTGGATTGGATTCCTCTCACATTCTCCAGAGAAAGAGAGACCAGTAAAACCAGTATGAGTATCCTTTCCCCATTTTTCTAAAGCTAAAGCTGGTATTGGTTTCTGAGATCAAATATCCATAAAGAGCCCTTTGCTTGCCTGGATCATTGCTGTTCCCCTTCTTTCCAAAGGATCCCTTCCACATGAAGCAAACAAACTCACTCTTCCCTCAGCCCTTCCTTTCTAAGCCTGGTGCCTTTCTTGCCAGATCCTCAGTGTGGTTTTTTGGACGTGGACTCTCTTTCTAGGTCAGCAGTGTCTGCCCAAAGTTTATCACAAACAAAAATGCTTTCTTGTATTGTACTGCATGGATCTTGAATGGCTTTTCCTAGAAAACTGATATTTCCAGATAATTCCACACAGACAGAAAACGTTGCTGACCTCTGTGTTATCTCTGGAAGTGCTTTTGCACTTAGAAATGCTTTAGAGATATCTCAGCTCTGGTATTACGTGAAGTTTCTGGTCACTCTAGAAAAGACATTTAATTTTCTAATACAGAAATCACCTTTTAAAAAAGTCATTAATTGCCAGAGATGTGGCTAATGTCTGAGATGTCAGAGCACAGATTTATTTAGTTCCCACACTGAGGGCTCACAAGGCAGCAGCTCAGGCAAGCACTGACAGTACCAGTTTAAAGATCTCTCCTGCCTTCTCCAATCCTGCAGCTGTGCACAGATGGGAGCCCTGGTAAATCATTGTGCAGAGTGCAGTGACATTGGTGGGATGATAAAAGAAACGCTTAAAAATGGTGCACTGCCTTACAAAATGCATCTTAGCCATAAGGAAAGAGGCTGGTGGTCCTTTGTACTTCAAAGGCATGATGATAAATCTCATTTCTTAAGGATTACACATAAATATCTTATGGATACCAGGGACAATAGGTCAGGGAATTGGAAAAAAACAAAAAAGAAAAAAAAAAGCAGCAAAATAAGGAATTACTGTTATGAGTCATTAAACAAAATTCTAGTTATGTTTTATGTATTGTTGAATAAAGAGGTCGTTGTTATTTAATGAAGTATCATCATTACCTGATAAACCGTGTTAGAAGAGGATGGATTTATTATTGTTCCCACACAACCAAAAGGTTAACACCCTTCTAGCTGCAAAATAATACATTTTCAGCTGATGGAAGCATTTAACAGAGCTGGCAAAAAATGTCCTTGATATTTATTAATAGCCCAGTACCATTTTCTAGGCCCAGCTTTTAAAATCTTCAGGCGTGTGCATGAGATTTAAAGCTTTACTCAATTAATTTTTCTTGAAATTAGTTCAACTTGCAAATATGAATATGTTAAAAGATCAAACAAAAAGTGTGGACTCACACTGTGTGTTTCAAAATTTCTTTTAATGGAATTCAAAACAACAGGTCAAATTGAAAAATTCACTTGGTTCCTACACCCACTCCTGTTGCAGGTGCAATGCAGCAGTCCGTGAGTGGAGTATGAGAACCGAGTTTTATCACAAGCAAGACATCTAAATCCTGTGGTAAAACCCATGAAAGGCAATATTTGTGACAGGGCTGTTTTATTTGCATCCTTTGGATAAGAACCCTGAGACAGCCAGACCTGTCCAGGACAGTGAAAGCTCCTGCTCCAACAGATGAGCCTCCTGTGGTGCTGAGATCCTCAGGCTAGAATTATTCACCTTGCAACAAATTCAGGTTTTAGTGCCCACTGTCACCCTGTAGCACTGTCCTGGTCAGCCAGAGCTGTCCACAGCAGTCTGGGAGGTGCTTCCAGCATTCTCTCAAAATTTCTGGTTCTTTCTTTGAGTAAAACATCTGACAAATTTCCTGCACAGGTCATGGATGGAAGTAGCTGTGCCTTCTCCACAAAGATGAGCTCATGTGCAGAACCCTGGGCGTGCAATTCTAAGTGTGAACTGCTTGGGTATCAACAGTTCCTAAACCAGGGTTTATTTCATTTGTTGGGGGTTTTTTATAATGGAAATCGGCTACAGCCTGTATCTTTTAGTTAATAGACCACATTTTGAGGGAGTACAGACATCTCCTGGTAGGTGTGAAACAGTTTAGGAGGAAAGTGTGATGAAATACTCATATTCTTTCTCTAGAAGAAAGAAAGGAGGCAAAGCAGCTTTGTCTGGAAGGATTCAGATGTGTGTCCTTCAAGTTAAGGAAAAGTACATTGCTTGAGCCTTTTCTCCCACAGCCTTCTTTAGAGACTGAGAAGATAAAAGCAGGATCTCTTTGAACATGAAGGCCTTCAAGTTAAACACGATTATTTGGTATTTAGTAGGAGTAGTTAATGAACTCTGCCTAGTACATTCCTCGTATATCTTCACTTGAAGTACTCGCAATATCCCCCAGTATATCCAGAGAAAGTACTACATGTGTTCAAAGGAAACTGCTTTCCACTTTGTGCTTTTGTATGTAAATTAAATTGCCCGAGCCATTAACACATCGGAGAAACCATCGGAGAGATGGTCGTTGGAAGCTCCAAATATTATTTTACTCCCATTGGCGTTTCACTGAAGCCTTTCAGACATTTAAAACTCTGAGTTTGGACACTGTGTTTAAAATTCTATCCTGAATGATGAAAATCTCAGTTTCCCAGGACTCTACATTCTTCTATCACTGCAGCAGTGCCATCCATAATTAAAAGAAGTAGATATTTGCTGCAGGCAGAGCTAGAGGTAGAACATCTGATAGAGACCCTGCATTAAGCATGACGTGATCTGGTATCCATTTGGAGGGAGCTAATTAAATGTGGGAGAGCTGTAACTGAAGTGAGGAGGTGAGAAAACCCTACAAACTAAACAGAAGCTGCTATTTAAATGTTTGCACTTTAGAAATGCTTGTATGTCTTGTGTTCTATTTTCTTTCCTCAGGGCCTTATATAACCACCACCATGACAACAGTTAAGTCAATTCTGCCAGTGTCTCAAGCAAAATAACTGAATGTCACATTTCAGCTCTTCTAAGACCTCTTTCTTTCCAGTCATGGACCACAGAAATCTGTGGGAAAATGTTGGTTTATATATTTACATACCACTAATGTAAAGCTATCTGTAGATATTACCTGGAACTGGAAATTAGTCCTAAAAAGGAAGCTCACACTTGTCCCCAAACAGGGGGAGAACACTGCAGAAGTCGTTTGGGGGCCTGCTGAAATGAGATATTTTGGCTGCATACTCTAAGAAAGTTCGCTCTGTGATTTGCTAATCCCTCATGGATTTCTGGTACAACCTCAGGACAAAGATGTTACATTAGATGGAAGCCCAGTGAGGAGATATCAGCTGGGTATAGGGAGAACACCAAGAAGCCTAAAAAAAGCTGTTTTGGAGAAGATAGAACCTTGCAGAGTAGGTTTGGAGCAGCATGAGGCCCAGGACTGGATTTCCTCCTTTTCCTTAGCCTGTGAAATACATAACTTTTTTTTTTTTCTTTTTTTCTTTTCTTTTTTTTTTTTTTTTCCTGAAGCCATCTCTGTAAGACAGACATTCTGCTGGAGTTACTCCCGTGGCAAGTCCATGTTCTGTCATCTTTTCCCAAGCCCAGGGGTGCTGAAGGCTGAACTCAAGCACCGAGGAGCTTTCAGAAAGTTGTTGCATAACTAATGTGCTCATTCCACAGAGGGCAGGAGACATGTCAGACCTGAGATGCTTTCTTAGACCAAAACTGGAGTGAAAAGTAAATTAGTGAGATCAGAAAGGCATTTCCTTCCTGGCCAACCTCCGTGAGGATGACAGGAATTTGTCACTCACTCAGCCTCCTGCCCCGGCCTGATGGACAGGGAAGGACACATTTATCAAAGAAGGGACATGTTTAATCAGCTCGTGCCGTGCTCCACACTTGATGGAGTGCTTTAACATCGTGGTGCTACATAGTCACACCCACTTGAATAATAATTAGTGAATAATTCATTTTCCACTGTGGTAGCCACAAAAAAAAAAAAAAAAAAAAATCAATGAGCCTTGATGTGCAATAAAATAGAGGCATAAAAGGCTATGTAAACCTTCCAGAAAGGGGGCTGATCCTGGATTTGCTGAAGGCACTGGCAAAAAAATTGCAAATACTTAATAAAATCCTGAGTCCCATATCCAAAAACCCCACAGTAACTTGTAAAAGGCAAAGCTAACCAGGATATCAGAAATACTTAAATCTCTTTAACTGAAATATCAGTAGATCTCGTGAGAAAACCTGAGTAGATCTCGTAAGAAAACCTGAAAATGGGCAATTGGTAAAGATGACTGGATACCTTTTCTCATTTATATTTTATTGTTTGAGTAATAACGTTAGTCTCAGGGCAGAAGAGATTTTCCCCTGTGGGAGAATGAATGATTGACTTTGTGAAATTATTTTTCACGAGCAGCTCATTCCAAAACTTCCAGTCTCCTGTCTCAAACTTCATTAGATTGGAGCGGAGCCTACCTGTGACTTTTGCACTTTTTTACACCAGTAACCTACACTTTCAAAATATTTACCAACCATCCGGCTCGTTTTTAATTTCAGTCAGCCCAAATCTGTGGAAATAACTTACGTTTCTTGTAATGAAATTATCTAGAAAAGCAGCAGTGCCAAAATTAGCTTATTTTGTTAGAGATCCACTAATGCCTTCTTCACACCTACAGGTAACTGCGAATTGCTGTACTTGCTTAGATTGTGGTTGGTGTTTTCAGGGTGAGGAGCATTTCCTTTGAACTTTCTTCCATGGAGTTGTTGAGTGAATCTAGTTGATTTTAAGGGGGGAAAGAAGGCAGTTCTAAAGCTCGACCATGATCTTTGTTCTTTCTGAACGGGTGTTCTCTGGCCCCGCCTGAACTTTGATGTGAGAAGGGCAGGACTGCGCTCAATCTTCACAGCTGCATCCAAGGAAAGGATTCGTTAAATCCTGATCCTGATTTAACACAACTCTTGGGATGCTTGGAGGAAATGTACTCCTTGGTGACTTGTTTGATTATGGCTTTAGGAGAATTTTTCAACGGCTCAGGTGAAAGAATCTTTCAAGATCCTTATAAGAATATTTCAGGAGGTACCACAGAGTTTGACCAGAAGTATTTGTGTGCAGAGAAAAGAAAACAGAAGGTTTTATTCTGGATCAGACCTAGTGGAAATCGTTAAGCACTCCCTCTTACCTCTCTGACTTCATTATAACCGAGGGAAGGCGCAACAGGTGTTGGAGAAAAAGAAAACTCGTTTTTCTCATCAGGAACACATTTCTCGTTCCTGTTCTAAGTGTTTCCAGTCCAATTCAGCATTGCTCCCTGCCGGCACGGACGGAGTTAAATCAAAGCAGCCTATCAAGTTGTTAAAGGAGCAAAGAGGAAATGTAAGACAATGACACAGATAAGAATAACTTCAGATCGGTGGCTTCAAAGGAGCCGGGTGATAATGGCTGGGTCATCACTGGCAGGAACGCTAATGAGCTGGCTCCGGCCGGGCTGCAGCGGGGACCCTTCCCAGGGCTAAGTGCGGGATCAAAGCAGCCTAAAACCTCAAAGAGCTGGAAAAGGGAGGGAGCTCGGGGCGAGCCAGGAGAGGCTTCCCAGAATGTGTCAGTTACAGAGCTGACAGGCTGGGAAGGCTCCCAGACAGAAAGAATGTGCTGCGAGCGATGGAGCTGTTCCCCTGGGAGAGCCTGAGCTGGATTTATGTAAATTATAGACTCTGGCAGCTTAGACTGTGAACACGCTTATAAAAGAAAACCATTATTTTCTCTATTAACACCTGGGCCTGCAATCTTTATTTCCTTGCGTTAGTGAACGGACAATATTTTGCTACTGAGTGAGTGCGATTTGAAACTTTCTAATGAGCCTTTTAGCAGAGCTCCTGCGGTGACTGGAGCCCGGCTGAGCACCCTGAAGCGGGGCCGGGGTTACCCAGGAGCTGCTCCCACCACAGCAGGGAGCACTGCCAAATTCCTGCCGGGAAACGGAGCATCCTGGCCTTGACACCGCTGTAAGGGCATGACCTTGGGAAGGGACAGCGTCCAACAACGTCGGGAGGCTTTCCCGTGCTGATGGAAAGGTGGGCTGTGCGCTTTTGAGCAGATCTCCTCTGAGAAAGGGTCCCACAGCAAGGGCTGGTGGTTGTCCAGCACTGCTGTAGGGTAAGGATTGTTGGGCACACGAGTTTATTTTGTCCAAGGTACTTCACATTTTTCATAAAAAATTTTCCATTGTGTTCACCACGTATTTTAAAGTACCTAAGACATGGGTGAAAATAAAAGATTAATGTGAGCACCTCCCCAGAATCTGGATGATGGCATGGAAGGATAGCAAGGATGTGGATGCTCAGTGGGCCATTTTGGCAAAGCATTGTTATTTTAATTTTGTGTTTATTTTATTATCATATATTCACACATCCCTTCAGCTAGAAAGAGGCAACCAGTGTTATTTGCAGAGAAAGAAATCTCTCTGGAGGATTGTGTATCAGAGTACAGAGATGAACCGTGGCACTTTGAAGCCATCCGTGTGCTAAACCCGTGTCCCTTTGTGCTGCCATCCCACCTCAGCAGGGATCAGCAGAGCCCAGTTTAGCCCTGCCCGCAGCACACACGGAACTGCAGCTCCTGGTGCTGACACGAGATCAGCCCTGCATGGCAGCTGAAAAATGCAGAGAATGCAGCACAGCCTGCCGATCCCGGGGAGCACGGGATGGAGAGTTGCCAACACAGCACATGGCACAAGCGAAACAAAAGAGCATCGAAGGACATCAACATGCAGGAAATCGCTTTTTCCACTTGTTGTTATTACTTGCTTGCTTTTAGACTTTGCTGATATGTATGCTCGTGTTTAGAGAACCCCAAGTATGACTGGTGTAATTATACAGCCAATCTGAGATCAGATAAAACAATCACCAGTGATTCAGTCATTATGGCACGATTTTTTTAAAAAAAAAAGCTGTTGTCTAGTGTACTGAATTGTGCCATTAGAGACGCAGCTGCTTTCCTTGATACCAGACCTTCCTTCTATAGATCTCTTTCTCTCTGGAAGCTTTCTGTGACTCTAAATTAATGCATCGTTTTTCCAAGCGGGTTCTTCTCTATCATGGAATTGTTTTAGTATTGTTATTATAAGCTTCCACAGAGATAACATTTTTAATAGCCTGTTCTATTTTAGCTCCACTAAACTGAGGCCCATGCCTCAGTTCTATCAGAAAATGGTCTGCAGAGTCACCAGGGTATAAGAATCTGATTAGAAAACTTGGTGCACTGCCTTTTTAGAAAGGATCTTTGTGTTCTCCACAGCAGAGGAATATGAGCTATGCAGTGAGGTTACAATACACAAGACTAATTCAAAATCTCAATGACTACTCACTTATTCACACAGCCACCCCTAGGGAGAATAATTGAGCAAAGTGGTTATAGGTAGTCTTATGATAACATCTTTGCATTCCTGCAATGCCTTTCTTGCCAAGATATTTTACAAGCAGATACAACCCAAGGGTTGTAGAAATAAAAATTACTTTAGCCCAAATAATGCTGCTTTCAGTGGTACAAGTCAGGATTTCATTTTTCCTTCTGATGTTTTTTTTCAGGCTTTATCAAAGACTTGACATTGTTTATCCAGAAGTCCCATTTCTGATTGACAGATGGCTATGGCTATGAGGAGACACAAATTGGATTAAATCAATTATTCACCATGGGAAATAATGCCCATTGTCTTAGATTCTGACCTTCTACGCTAATTTCTGAGAGACGTGAAATAAAAGGCTTAAAATTCTCTATGCTAATAACACCTTATACAGTCTTATGAAGATCTAATTATAGTACAATTACCATTGATTTACTAAAAAAAACCCCAATCTATTGCAATATCATACTGTCCAAAAAGTATTAAAAAGTTGGGCACTGTATTAGAGCACTTTTAAGAGCTGGCATGTTGGCCTTCATCATTACATGCACAAGCTATTGCCTAAGTGAGCCAGTGACTGAATAATAACTTGTTTAATAATCTTTTGTCAACTGTAGTATCTCATCTGGAGGGTTATCATAATAAAGACAGTAATTGTTTCTTCAAAGTAGCCATTAGAGAATTCTGTAACCACTACCATTCTAATTAGAGCATTCAAGATTAATTTCAAGAGCAGCGCTCCCTGAGAATTCAGTCACAGGAGACACTCATTTAGAAAGAGATAAAGTTGTTGCCCACATATATATATATATATTTATATATATAGGCGGATCCTCATTAGCTGGGATACTACACACTCTTAATAAAGCAGAATAGTGTAGCAAGTAGAGAGGAATAAAGTACTGAACTCACTTTTCCAAGATCATTGATCTTCCTGGGAACTGAAGAATGATCTCCTTAGCATTGTCTGGTGCTCAGATCACCAAGATCTGCATTTCAGATGTGCATCCTTGGAGGAAAATATTTCTTTATATTCTCAGAACACCTGGGCTGCAGGTGCAGCTTTGGAAATAGCCAAGAGTGAGAGTGGGTGACAGGGAGCTTCTCCAGAAAGCTGACTGAACAAAAACCTCCTTAACTTCTTCAAACTGATTTGCACAGGTAATGCCACGGTCCCCAGGTTGTCCTCATGCAGCCCAGGTTTGATTGCAGGCAAAAAGATGTAAATCAGCCTCCTTCTGAAAGCAAAGCAAACCCTCATTCACTGCTGGGCAACTGTGGGATCACAGAGAAAGAGACAAATGGCATCATTTGTTCCTGGTGGGAGTTGGGACGGGGCAGTGGCAATGCCAGGACACGAGGGTTTCACACTGTGTTCATTTCTGTGTGCTAATTCCTTTATCTGCAGCACTTAGCAGTGTGAGAAAAGCACTGAGAGACACCAGATGCTGCTGCTGGAGATGCTCGTGCTGCTCTTGATGCCCTGCTGAGGTGGCAGCTTGCTTTTGGAGGAAAGCTCGTGGCCAGCTGTGAGGGATTCAGCTTTGGAAGCTGAATAAACAAGTCTGTACTGCTCAGGGACAGAACTCTCCTCATGGAGTGGTGGCCTAGGAGTCAAATTAAATCCCTGATTTAATTCCTTTGGATTCCAGTGAATTTCAGGGAAGCTGGGATCCACGTTTGGATCTGAAGCTGAGCGAAAGAGACATTTCTGCTTAGCCAGAACCACCTGGTGTGATCCAGGACAATGTCAAGGGTCCAGAAAGCAAAGTGAATTCCAAAGGCTGCAGAACTGGTTGCCTCCTACCAGCTGAGCAGTCCAAAAGCTTTCCTGTAAAGAAAATTCTCTATTCCAGAGAAAGGAGTGGTGGTGTATCAGCAGGTGGATGAGCTAAATACACAGGGATCCCCTTCTGAGAGCTGGCAAGTTGTGCTTTCTCATGCATGACGGTGTTCATATTGCTGCTCACAATCCAGCACATTTAAAACATCCTTCTCAACAGCTCTTGATTTTCATTTGAAATGCAGAAGACATGCACACTAGGGCTACATTAAATTTTCTACATGTGCTCTGCTGATATGCTGTCAGGTCCCATTACCTGAATAATAATCCCTTTTTTGATGTGTGAAATTTTACATTTCAATCAAAGGGTCTTATTTTTCATTGCCAAATTCCTCTATGACCAAAGCTCTCACAGTAGGTTTAGTTAAACCTACACTTTACCTTACACTTTACCTGTTTCTTGCTTACTCCCCCACACCTCTGCAAGCAGCTACAATTCTAATACATCCAGTGAGACCATTTATCAGCTGAAGAGACAAAATTAGCATTGGACCTCTCTAGAATTGTTATCTTGGGGTAGGTGAGCCACTTCAGCCAACTCACTACCAACAGGAAAGGAAGGATGTCCATAACAATTTGATTTCAGCTTCTTGCTAGTCTAGAAATGGAAATATCCTCTCTCAGGGAACTCTTTGATTTTTTTTTTTTTTTAAATCATTAAAATGAACCATAGATGAGAAAAAATCTAAAATTTCAAAAGTGCTGAAAAACAATACAATCACAGTGTTATGTAACTCCTTTCCACTATCTGATCTCACAGGATAGCAGGAAATAGGAAATATAGTTGAAGATGATTCATCACATGCCCGAAACAGATGTTCCTCAATTTGAAACACATCATCCCAGCCAGGGAAACGGAGCTGTGGTGGATGTCAGAGCTGTTACATTTGCCTGACAGATACTCCACGCTTTGCAATAACATTACTGCTAATGAGAGTCTACTGCTGATGTGCAGCTCTTTGTTTTGCTGTTGATGTAGAGCAGTCAGGTCTGCTTGGTGCATCCATTAGCAATAAAGCCCTGTGTGTGTGTGTGTGTGGTATTTCCAATTTGAATTATAATGCAAAACACAGGCGCCATCCTCACTTCATTTTTCAAGCCTTGCCTGTGCAGTCTCAAAACCAACAGTTAATAAAGCAAGTTCCTCTGCTCCATAGAGTTAAACCAGCTGATTTATTTCCCCTTAGGAGAACAGCTTCCTGTGGCTGCCCTTTGGGCAGAGCTGGAGTTGCAGCCCCGAGCAGCAGCCCAGCCTTTGTGTGGCTGTCCCAGCACAGGTGGGGCTGGGCCAGCAGCCACTGGCATCTCCCAGGTTTCTTGCCGAGGATTCAAAATGATGGTGCTAGTCTTCGTGTGTTCCTTTATGAAATGCTGGAGTGGCTTTGCATGTTTCCTCAACAGGCTTCTACTTCTGCTCTGAAATAAAAAGCCTTCCTGATGAAGGTGAGGTGCCTATTTGCCCAGCAAGCAGGATGGGGAAGCCTGGCTGCTGGACAGCTCCAGGGTGCTGAGGTTCCCCAGCACAGCTGGCCAAAACCGGGGCAGCTTGAACCCAAAACTGCACATTTCTACTGAAAAATGCTTAATAGGGATTTCATGGAGATAAAAGACAGAGACCACAGAGGAGCTTGTCCTTCCTTGCTTGATGGGCAAGGTTTGGGGAACACTTTGTTTCCCTGTTTGCTGTTAAATTCTCAGGCTGAGAATTGTGTGAGAGCACTGGTAGAGTTCTCTGCTCCTTATTGACAGAGAATTAGGGATCAAAATTGCCATTTACCAATTGGTTGTAGCTCCCATGTTAAATTCTGTAGTACACAGCTGCAGTTAGAGAATTGGCAGACCAGGAAATCTTGACGTTATTTAGAATTATTTACCTTTCAAGGCATTATTAATAGGTTTGGGGGTTGTGTTCTGTTTTTTGTTTTGTTTGATTTTGTTTGTTTTTTCTGTAGTGGTTCTTTATGGGAATAATTACATATCTTCCTGAGAGATGCCTTTAAAGAATTTCTCCTTTTTTCTGAGGGAGGTAAAAGGGTGGGAAAACAATTGTTAAAAATTATTCAATTTTTAAAGAACATCAAATGTTGAACATTGTCAAAAGCCAGTCATTTACCATTGAAAAACAGATTTATACTGGTTAGCAAGACCAACTTTTATTGTGAATATTATATAAAGAGGCCGGACAGCCACAGAAGATTTAAAAGACACATAAATTGACAAAGTTCTTCCTTTAGCAGCAGATAAATGCACGGAGAGCAGCCTGGAGGCAGGGGCTGCCTTGTTTTGCTGTCTCACAGGGGCTCTGGTCACCTGTAAGTGCAAAGAGGCTGATTTGCTGAACACACTGGTGCCAACCCCCAGAGTGAGCCCTGAGGGGCTCTCAGCTGCCTCGTGGGTCTGGGAGGAGGGAAAGGTCCCTGCTGAGCTGCACTGAAGGGGTTAAAGCAGGACACAGAGACCTGTACATCCAGAACATCTGAAATGGAAACAGCTCGCTGCTCCTGGAGGCTCAAAAGCCTCCTGGAAGACTTCAAATAGGGTTAAAAAGGAGCTGAGTGGGGGAAAAAAAAATAAATCCTTCTTTGTTTTTCTTGCCGTAAAAGGAACTTCAACACATCAAGGAGTAAAATTTGAAAACGGCTGCTTGACAGTTTAACATAAACAATTCCAGTGATGAAAGCACAATATGGGGATAATTATCTGTTCAAATAAATCTGATTGATGCTAATGAGCATTTGAACAATTCATCAAGCAGCCAAGGGTTTTTTCTGTCCAATTTTCTTTGGTAAGCAGAAGCGGCACATCCAAACCTTTTATTAAGTATAGCATCTCCCTCTGTGTCTTCCCATCTTCTGCAGAGATCCCTTCTCCAAGAGGCTGCTGCATCTCCAGCAGGAAGGACACTGAATTAATTCCCACAGAACATTCCCAGTATTCCCCCTTGACACAGTGACAGCTGCTGGAGCTAAAATCCGGGTCAGCAATGGCCCAGTGCTTCACCCTGGTGCTGCAGTTTGCAGAGGTGGTGGGGGGGACTGCAGAGCCCAGGGGGTTTGTCCTGTTGGGTGGAGCAGTCCCCTGTGCCTGTGCAGGGATTTAGGAGCTGGGAGGAATCTCACAACCAGTGGCCTCTGTCTCTTCTTCACCCCGTCCTGCTCCGCTCTGTTCTTCATTCACTTGCCCTCTTGCAAGTGGTCAGTGAATCCTTCCTCAGAAAATGTCCACAGCCACAACAGGAAAAGCTGGATTTGTCCCCAAATCCAAAAAATATTGACCAGTTCAACCAGTGACTCTGAAAGGGGGAGTGCTGGGAAGAAAATATACTTTCATGGGAGGGTACTCCTAATATCTGTTATCTAAATACAGCAACCAGAAGAAAATCCAGAATGCACTGGATGTCGATCAGATTTAAATTGTGTTTAGCTGCCTATTGCAAATATCAGACTATTTAATTCTGTTTGCCCATCTCCTAATAAATTATCTTTGAAACTCTCAGTTCCAGAGCTCATGGCAACTGATTGCTCAGGAATTTGTGCCCAACTTTGTTTTCCCCTTCTTCTCTTTTAGTCAGACAAAACAGAAATTTTAACTAAGCAGTCCAAGGCAGAGGATCAATAACACATTCTTCGAGGGACAATTGGCACAGGGATATGACAGAAAGTGTGGCAAAAATTCACAGAATATCCAAACTCCCAATGAAGTGCTGTGAATACCCATGTGAGTACTCATTACCGTGAGCACACAGTAATGAGGACTGCACTGCACATGATTTCTTAGCCAGGAGGGGGCTGAATTCGTGGTTGTGCCTTCCCAGCATCACTGTGTGTCATCCCATCCTCACCCAGCACAGGGATTGCCTTGCCCTGTGCTTCCCAGGCAGTGTCACCTTGCTTCCCTGCAGCCTCTACCCAGCTGGGCTCCTGCTTTGAAGGGAACTGCCATTTCTCTGTCCTTCACAGCACATTTGTGTCTTATTTTTTAGTTCTAAGATGCCTGATATTCTCAATAATTCTTAGAGAGAATGCCTCCAGCATGCATGGATCTTCCTGAATACTAATGAATTTTCTGACATGTGTTCCCCATGTTAAAGCAGTTGGTAAACACTATTTACTTGAGGAAGTTGAAAAAATTCTTTCTGGAAAAGCATTCTATTAACCCATGTGTCCCCTTCAGCTCGTTGGTCTGCAGTGAATGAACAGGGATGAATGTCTGTGCCTCCTGCCAGTGTAAATCCATTTATCTCCCAGTACTTGGACATACACTTGAGCACCATATATTTAGACTGCACGAATCTTTGTTGTTATTTTTTTTAAAGTGCTCTTTCAGGAAGCAATGCCATCCAGCACTTCCCTGAATAGCACCTGAGCCTTCCAAGGGAATTGAGATGGGATTGTGGCAGCAGAGCCCCTCTTTGATGCTCAAGGGGGGCAGACAGGGGGGTCAGCTCTGGTCTGGAGCTGAGAGGGAATTCCCCCCATAACCAGCACAGGGAGTGGGGCCAAACAACCACGGCTTGGGTGGGGTCCCTCCACTGAGTGATGTGCTTTGGGTGCCTGGATCCAGCTGGAAGAGCTCCTGTGTGTCTGTAGAGATGGATAGAGATGTTTTTCACTCCGTTTTTCTCTCCATTTCTCAGGGGACACAAACCCAGAGTCCTGGCAGAAGGGTGGATTTCCCTGTGCACAGCTTTGGGGTTTGTCAGCTGCTGCAAAAGGATGCATTAAGAACCTTCAAAGTATATCCAGCTTCATCCAATTCCCAAAGAAAGAAAGTTAAAAGCTCTCATGGCTCAGCAGATGAGACTTTTCCCTCCCTCTGGTGAAGCCAGGACAAGGCTCCAGTGGTTTAATGTGTTTGGAATTGGATATAGATTTTTAGGAACTGGATATAGATTTTTAAAAGAAGCTCAGAAGATTTAATTCTTGCCATCTTTTGGTCATAAGGAGCTATTTATTACAAAAGAAAGATGAAAGATTTTTAATTGAACTCTGAATTAATTTCAAAATACATTCTTTTCTTTACATGAAAAGCAATTTTTTTGTGTATCCATGCTTCACACATACATTCCAGAAAACTGGCTTTCAAGGGGGCTCAGGCACAGAAACTGCCTGTGCTGTAACGATTTTTGGTTACACAGAAACCTCACTTGCTAAAACCAATAATGAAAGCACATAATGGAAAAATGTTTTAAACCCATTTCTCTAAAAAAGCCAGCAAAACCTTAATAACAACTTAAAAGCTGTTGAGGTAAGTTCTTGAGATTTGAAAGTGCTTGCTGTAAACAATTTTTCTCAGTATCTTGCCCTGGCGATCCAATTTGTTATTATTAAACATACCGAGGTATTCTTGTTAAGAGTAGGACTAAAAATAACCTCTCAGCTTGTACTGCACTGGTATTTTTAGGTCTAAGGATTTATTCCTCCTATCAATTGGTGCTTTGTACTAATTAATTTTCAGTGGCAACTTCATTTTCTCCTTTGTGGCTCGATTCCAAAGAAATTTTGTTTTGACAGATTTTGGGTGTTCTGTTCTCAATCATTACAGCATGGGGGAAAAAAAAAGTTCTGCTGTAAAAAGAGCAATGTATTTGTTAATCAGCTGTTTCTCATTTGTCAGAAAAAAATATAATCCAAAGAACTGAGGTAAAGTTTTTATGAGGAAGATAGACATGCTCCAATCACAGACAGTATTTTTTTTTTAACTGGGGTCCAGTAAATGGCCAAATCTCCACGGTGGTTGGTAAGAATTGCTCAGATAGAGAAAAAACCCTGTTGTTATCCCAAAAGATTTCGTGTTAAGGTTGATTTTCAGTATCAGAAATATTGTTAATCCATGCCAACATAGCCATTACTGAAAAACTGGTGCTATTCCCTGTGATACTCATTGCTTTGTTTGTGACATTCTTGGTGCTACTGGGCTGCATGGAGTAAAGATAGGTCCAGGTGGGATTGACTGGTCCAGTGGGATTAACTGGTCTATGTAAGATTGACTGGTCCAGGTGGAATTGACTGGCCCAGTGGGATTGACTGGTCCAGTAGGATTGACTGGTCCAGGTGGGATTGACTGGTCCAGGTGGGATTGACTGGTCCAGGTGGGATTGACTGGTCCAGGTGGGATTGACTGGTCCAGGTGGGATTGACTGGTCCAGGTGGGATTGACTGGTCCAGGTGGGATTGACTGGTCCAGGTGGGATTGACTGGTCCAGGTGGGATTGACTGGTCCAGGTGGGATTGACTGGTCCAGGTGGGATTGACTGGTCCAGGTGGGATTGACTGGTCCAGGTGGGATTGACTGGTCCAGGTGGGATTGACTGGTCCAGGTGGGATTGACTGGTCCAGGTGGGATTGACTGGTCCAGGTGGGATTGACTGGTCCAGGTGGGATTGACTGGTCCAGGTGGGATTGACTGGTCCAGTGGGATTGAGTGGTCCATGTGGATTGACTAGTCTAGGTGGGTTTGAATGATCCAGGTGGATTGACTGGTCCATGTGGATTGACTGGTCCAGGTGGGATTGAGTGGTCCAGGTGGGATTAGCTGGTCCAGCTGGGATTTCCTGCCTGTCCCCTCCCCTGGGCTGTGTTTGAGGTGTCCCTCTCGTGGCACAGCACCTGCCTCAGAGGGGACCCCTCGGAGTCCCCAGAGCATGCTAAAAGCAGAGCATTTCCCTGGAGCCCTGAGGAGGCCGGGTGACCGTGGGTCCTTTCCTGGTGTCCATGGGACTGGTGGGAAGCTTTCCAGAAGAGAGGCTGGAAACCACAGGCTGGCATGTTCTGTGCATGAGGGAGAGCGGGAGGCAGTCAGAGGCTGGGGGAGATCCTGCAGGTGTTGGCTCTGAAGTGATGACAGCTCCTGCAGGAGTGAAGGACCAGACTGAAATGTGTCACAGTCTTCCGCCTCCCACGGCCGCCTGTGGGAGGCCGGAGCGCGTCAGGATTTGGTGGCCTATTTTCTGTGCTCCTCCAGTGGCTGGGAGGAACAGCCCTGATTTCCTATTGCCTTTGTCAAGCTCTCAGAGGATCTAACAGCAGCTGCCAACAGGGACAGCTCCCCAGAATGTCTGAGGGGCAGGGGTGAAGTTATTTCTCACACTTGGGGTTGTGGAGCCACCCTTTAGTCCCCTTCTGCTAAGCCCCAGAAGCTCTGAGCCTCAGCTTGGAACAGATGGCTCCTGAGAAGCTGTCAGTACTTCTGTCAGTCAGGGGAGGTCAGGGAGGGTACAGGGGGGACAGAGGAGCACTGGTGACAGTACATATGTGCTCTTACTCTAGGGCTTGGGCTGAGTAAATAAGTCTTCTCATTCTTCTTTTTCTGTTTTTGAATATTCCTCCCTGCAGGGAGCTTTATTCCCCAGTCTGGCAGTCTGGGAACAAAAGAAAGACTTTAATAGCTCCTGGCTTCTAATCTCAGGGCAGACAGAAAACTTCATTGTGACCTCCAGCAAATTATTTAAACTCTTAACATCAAATTCACCTCTATTCATGCTCTCTGCAACCTCAATGTCATTATATTGAGAACTTAATTTCTTCTACATTCCCTGGTATGTAATCCCAAGAGCAGTGTTTGTCTTTCTCATAAGCTTTTTGCAGGGAAAGATTCCTTTTCTGGTTGTGCTACAAGTCTGAATTCTGAAGTATTACAAGAGCTGTGGACTGTGTCCATCCTAAGGTTTTGTCTTCAGTATTTGGGGTGGGATCATGGATGAAAATACAGACACAATTATAGACTTATAGGGAAAAAGGTTCCCTACATGCTGTATGTCCCACGTGGAAAGGAGAAGACCTGCTGCCTCAGCACAAGCATTCTGCTCACCTTTCATTTCCTGCTTTCATGAGTCTCTTCATTTTCCAGGCTCCAGGTGCCTTTGGAAGCTCCCAGTCTCCTGGCCAAAGGCCGTGCTGACAGATCCCATCTCGGGCAGCAGAGGGAGAGGCAGCATTCTTCTGGTGAGTTGCAAGGCTGCTTTCTCTCGGTTTTCAAGCATTCAGTTCCAAAGGTGAAGGATCTGCCCCTGGGATGGAGAGGGACACTTTTCATCTCCTGTGACACGTGCTGCTGTCACAGCTCAGCAGCCCCACGGCTCATGAGGGTGCTGCAGCAGCTCCCTGTGCCCCCATGTTTGCAGATCCTGCCTTATTCAAGTTTCTGGTTCTGATGAGTTGGGAGAAGCTCACAGACCAAAGACAGTGACTATAGGCCCCTTGCCCTACAAGATCTTGTGATGCTTAAAAAAAATACCAACTGTGCTTCCAGGCACAATTATTTGCATCTAAGACAAAGGATGTGAGTGCATTAGGCCTGGAAAGGTGCAAGAAGCAGATTTTTGTGTTGGTTTTGCCATTGGATGTTCATGGATAAGCTGCTGCTTGGGTCCTGGAAAAGCAACAGTTTGTGGTTGGCTGGCTGGAGTGCTGCAAACAAGGGCTACTGTGCATTTAGATTGCACAATCTTGTGTCTGTCCAGGCCTGGTTGTTTAAAAAAGAGCCAAGATCAGCCACCCTGAACCACAGCAAACAGAGATTCTCCTTAGGATTGTGCTTGAAGTGGAGAGATCAAAACCCTGGAGTGGGTAAATAGAAGCTTGTTGTGCTGATGGCTTTTGCTAAGTCGTATTTCTCCTGAATAAATTGACAGCAACTTGAGAAATTCTACTGGGACTCCACTTGCATTTCTGAAGCATCACCTCAGCAGTAGCTCAGGCTTGCTTTATTTTATGCTTTTCCCAGAAGAAATATGGCAATATCTGAAGCCTGGGTTTCTTTGGTGAAGTATCATTTTCTCTCTTTCACTCCATGCAGCTATTTAAATCACCCACTCTGTGTTTCTTTTGTAGAGGAATTTAGGACAGACACTTGCTCCTGCTCTTGCACAAATATGAGTTTTCCCAGCTAAAATATTTTCATATTGTCACAAATTTGGGGGGTTTTAAGAGTATATTACAGGCCAAGTGGCTTTAAAAAATGGATAGCATGAGTGCAGAACTCCCTCAGATAAGGTCAGCTCGTGTGTCCCAATGTCCTTGGTGCTGGGACAAGGATTAGTGGCACTGCTCAAGCTGCTGTGGCTGGAAGCACATCCTGAGGTTCTGGCTGTCCTTGCAGGGTCAGTGCCATGCTCTGCTCTGCTGGGAGCTGGGCAAAGCCACGAGCAGGGCTGAGGGGCTGCCGAAATAGCAGGCACAGGAGGAGAGGCACTTTGCCACCCCTTCTCATTGCAAGGGGATCCCCTGGGATCCCTTCTCACCCAGGGGTGCAGGGTGTTCAGGAGAGGGGCAGCAGCGGTGGAGGCAAAGGGATTGGAGTACTTTTCTTCTTCAGATGTCTTTTAAAAAGGTGGAAAAGGGGAAAATGGAGGGAACTCAGTGCAGCAAGGTGGCCCCTGCTCCTGAGAGGCCAGGCTGCTGTTTCAGTGCTGACACTGCAGATCAGGAGAGAATCATTGCCTTGTGCTGGACATTCTTTGCTCGGCCAAGCAGCAAACAGAACCCTCAGGGCATTAATCCCCAAGGGAAGAGAGGAATAAAAACGCAGCGTGGCTGGCTCTGCTTCCTTCAGCGCTGTGTTTCAGACTCCTTGTGCACCAGCAAGTGTCACTATGGGCTTTGCTATGCAGCACCGAGGGAATGTGAGCGTCACAGCTCGGGGGGAGCCCTGATCCTCATCAGGAGGGGCTCGGTTCAGCGACCCTGCACTCTGCTCTCCACTGACAACGTGACCTGAAATTATTTGTTAACCCTTTCACTCTGGAGATGTTTTATTGGTAGAATCATGTGACGAAATCGATTTTTTTTTTTTTTTTCCCTCGTGGGGATGATTTCTGCTTGTAATCATGGCTTCACTTTAGGACAGTCTACTTGGTAAGCCACGCTTTTTAGTCCAGCTTGTCAGATTTTCAAATTTGGATTTGGGAGTGGAAGTTCATTGGGGTACATTGCTACTTCTTCAGACAAGAAGATGAAATATTTATTAATTTAGAAAAAGGAGTGAAGTGAAATCTGTGACTGTAATTCTATTTCTCCTCTTCTTTTTCAATGTTGTTGAATATTTTGGCAGCATTTTCAATGTATTTAATATTGGATGGGGAAGTGTGAAAATGGAAATGCATCGGGGAAATGGAAAAACACCAACATTCCAGAGCTTCTCACAGCCCAGGGGTGCAGGGTGTTCAGGAGAGGGGCAGCAGCGGTGGAGGCAAAGGGATTGGAGTACTTTTCTTCTTCAGATGTCTTTTAAAAAGGTGGAAAAGGGGAAAATGGAGGGAACTCAGTGCAGCAAGGTGGCCCCTGCTCCTGAGAGGCCAGGCTGCTGTTTCAGTGCTGACACTGCAGATCAGGAGAGAATCATTGCCTTGTGCTGGACATTCTTTGCTCGGCCAAGCAGCAAACAGAACCCTCAGGGCATTAATCCCCAAGGGAAGAGAGGAATAAAAACGCAGCGTGGCTGGCTCTGCTTCCTTCAGCGCTGTGTTTCAGACTCCTTGTGCACCAGCAAGTGTCACTATGGGCTTTGCTATGCAGCACCGAGGGAATGTGAGCGTCACAGCTCGGGGGGAGCCCTGATCCTCATCAGGAGGGGCTCGGTTCAGCGACCCTGCACTCTGCTCTCCACTGACAACGTGACCTGAAATTATTTGTTAACCCTTTCACTCTGGAGATGTTTTATTGGTAGAATCATGTGACGAAATCGATTTTTTTTTTTTTTTCCCCTCGTGGGGATGATTTCTGCTTGTAATCATGGCTTCACTTTAGGACAGTCTACTTGGTAAGCCACGCTTTTTAGTCCAGCTTGTCAGATTTTCAAATTTGGATTTGGGAGTGGAAGTTCATTGGGGTACATTGCTACTTCTTCAGACAAGAAGATGAAATATTTATTAATTTAGAAAAAGGAGTGAAGTGAAATCTGTGACTGTAATTCTATTTCTCCTCTTCTTTTTCAATGTTGTTGAATATTTTGGCAGCATTTTCAATGTATTTAATATTGGATGGGGAAGTGTGAAAATGGAAATGCATCGGGGAAATGGAAAAACACCAACATTCCTGTTACTGAAACAAAACTAAATTATTATGACAAATATTATCATGAATATGGAAAGGAAGCAAGATTGTATTTTCTTCTCCAACTGCCTAGCCACAGTTTTGTGTTCCACAAAAAGAAAATTCAGTCACATGCCTGTGACACTGAAATGTTAAGCTCTTAAATATTATCTGCAGGAGACGTAAAACTCATTAAAGATACTACTAATAAAAATTTATTCCTTCCCTACATAAATATTTCTTTTTAACCCTTTGTACCCAGCTGATTTAGGACATCGCAAAATCCCAGAAATTACACGTCATTTCATTCATCTGTGTGCAGAATTGGTGTTTTGGGTGAAGTCCTCACCATGCTGGAGTGAATCCCTATGGTTTCTCATCAAGCTGGGATTCCACACTTTATTTCAGAGTCATGTGCTCTGCACCTTTTCCCAAATCTTCGGGAGTGTGGCAGGAGGTGTGGGAGGGATGCCAGCAGGGGCGTGCAGTGGCTCTGGAACAGGAACAAACACTCCCAGAGGTTTGGGATGTACAGACCACAAAACCCAGCTCCTTCCCTGAGCTGGAATTCTTGGTCTGAAGGGCTGGGGGCTGGCTTTGAGACTGGCAGCATCTCAGGGAAGTGAGAGGCAGGAATGCATCCATTCCTCTGTTTAATTCCTTCCTGCTGCAGCCTGAGCTGATGCAATCCTGCCTTGGCTAAGTGCACTACAGAGGGACATTGACAACAGGAAGAATGACTAACTTCAGGGAGGAGAATTAGAATTGTTTGACCTTTCATAGTCTCTTTTCATCAGCTCTACAGAAAAGAATATCATAGCTCAAAGCTCTTGTTCCCTCAGGTTTCTTTCACTTTAATAACATTCCTGCATGGATGTAATAAAAGTCTCTTTTTTCATGAGCTCGTTTTTCTCCCTTTATTTCTGCTTGCCATTCTTGACTTCACAGATCATGACCAGGACAATAGTAAAAATCTCAGACAATGCTGGAGGAGGCAGCATTTTTGTCTTAGCCACCAAGTTTCCCATTTCCATTGTGTTCATTACAATGTGCCTCATAAAACATTTGATAATACAGATTCAGAAGGTCAGCTGGTGAGGTGGCTTTGGAGGAACACCTGGAGTAATCCTCAATAATCAAACCCTGCTCGTTACTACACTAAGCTTACAAGTTTTGCTAAACCGTGGAGCCCTTTTTATAAGCTGGCTGCTCTTCTTCTGGAACAAAATGTTGTTTCAAAGAGCTGTTAATTTGTAACAAGCATAAAGAAACGTGAATTTGTTGACTTTATGATCAGCTTATGGAACTCATTTCCACGGGAGGCCATCAAATTTTGTCTGCTTGTACTATTAGAGAAAAAAACTTGGTTAAAGAGAGCTCCTCCAAATACACATTCTTTCAGTCCTTCCCCCATCCACTACAGGCAGCTGTTTGCTCTCTGCCCCCTGAAGTTTCCCTCAGTACTGTCTGTGCTCATGCTTTGAAAGAGAGGAGACAAAACCATTAGGCTCTGTTAACCCCTGGGACTGCAGTGATTTTAACCTGGTTTCTTCGAGGGCAATTCTAACCTGAGGTGAAATCTGCTGAAGGACCTGATCTTTCGGGCTGGTGGAACTGGATGTGTTTAAAAACCAACTTCAGGCACATTTTTATCAGGATGGGGATGCAATGTTGGTACAAATATGTGTAGCACAATTTCTGGGTCACGGGGCTTCTGTGCCTACCCTGCTCCTGATATTTTTGTTCTCAAGCCTTGCTGTCCACGATGTGTTGCAGGAGGAGTGTCAGGGCATTTCTGATTTCTTACCATCGTATTTTCATAACGCTTGATCTCTAAAGAGCTGCAGAAAGTGAAGCTGTGCCCTGTGCCCCTGGAGTCACTGCCCCAGCCCTGCCCTGCCCTTCCTGCCCCTGTGCCAGCCATGCCAGGTGTGAGGGATGTGCCTCCATCACCCAACACTCCCATGGGCTCAAGGTGAAGCAGAGAGGAGGGAGATGGGTGAAATTCCTTGTGAAATGCTCCAAGGCTGGTTCAAACCATCTGGTTATCTGGCAAGGCCCAGCTGGGACCTGGTGCCTCGGGGCACGGCCAGCATGTGCCAGTGTGGGTGGCACATGCAGGAGAGCTGCCGCTGGCACTGCCCTCAGGGCTGAGCTCTGTAACCTGGGCCAGCCACCCCAAAGCTGGGAAACTTCTCTCTAGCCACAGTTCCCTTTAGTGGAGGACTTTTTTTTGCTTTGATTGTGGTATTTTTTATTTCCTCTCAGAAGCCTCACTTTACAGCACTGAGAGCCAACTAGTTTGGAAGTCTTTAGATGTTTCAGAGCATAATGGAATAGATTCCTAAAACCTTGCTTGGTGTATCTGGAGGAGAGGGACAGTTTTGACACATGTGTCTTGCACAGGATAACACAGAGGCACCAGCACCTGGAAAAACAAAGATGCTAACACAGCTGACACTTCCCTCCACTCAGTGAGCAAATGCTGCTCAGTGGACAGAATATGTGAAAACCAACCCAATCTCACAGGAGCCTGTAGTGCTTAAATCCCCACTATAAAAATAAACTGTGGTCATAAAGAAATATTGTACCAAAATTAAACAAATATTCTTAAAATACACAGGCATTTTGGCATGTCCTCTGCAGTGTAATAACACATGTGGTTTCCTAGCTGGAACCCTTTTTACTTACAAATTGATACTTCACAAGATGTTTTAATCATCTTTCATATCTAAAGCAACATTCTGCCATTTGGTTCTTAGGAATCTCTGTAATAAACACATGAGCAGCTCATTAAGTCTCACTAAACACTTCTGTGTTAGCTAAGAGTTATTTCATATTTTAAACAGATAAATGGGCCCAGCATGCCTAAAGAACTTGTAGATGATAATCCATCATGCCAGCTGCTTGGTCTAAGTACTCAGGGTGGCAAGAGCTCTCCTTGCAGATCCAAGGATGCTGCTGGGTTTTCAGAACAGGAACAAGTTCTTTTTTTAACCCCAAGCCCAAGGAGCATCAAGTAAATCTCGTGTTTAACTGCTCTGGTTTCCTTTGCCCGGTGCTCAAGGGACTGTGGCACATATAGTAAATTACTGCAAGAAGAAATCTCCACCAAGGTAACAGGTGCCAAATAAAATATATTAGTCAATAAAAAAACTATTAGAAAGCAAGTCCTTTTAATGTGATTTACAAGAGGCTGGAGTTACAAAGCAGCAAATGGAAGGAAAGAAAATTACACCATGAGCAGTAAAAAGGATCACAGTTTTTGTGGTAGATATTGGAAAATAAAGGAAAAACTCTTAAGTAGGCATTGGCCATGGCCTGCTAACATTCATTCCCGAAGGAAATAGTCCAGAATTTGAAAGGGAGATGGCAGAGAGATTTATTTATTGTGGTCAAAGCTCAAGTACAGAGGCCATGCTCTGATCACCTTCCCCTGCTTTCCACTGCACTGTGATCAGGGAGGAAGTTATTGTTTGATGTGGACAAGAACGTGGGGACTAAGGAGAGGAAGTGATCAATTAATAACAGCTCCTGACAGGACAAATTAACAGTGCCTTGGAGCTGACTGCTGCTGAGGAGCTGCTGCTGGTGCTGGGGCACCTGAGCTCAACACAGCGGGGTCCCTTGCTGGAGCACGAGGCCACTGCTGAGGAAAGAGGGGTTCTGCTGAGGAAAGAGGGGCTCTGCTGAAGAAAGAGGGGCTCTGCTAAAGAAAAGGGGCTCTGCTGAGAAAACAGGGGTTCTGCTGAGGAAAAAGGGGTTCTGTTGAGAAAAGAAGGGCTCTGCTGAGGAAAGAGGGGCTCTGCTGAGAAAAGAGGGGCTCTGCTGAGAAAAGAGGGGTTCTGCTGAGGAAAGAGGGGCTCTGCTGAGGAAAGAGGGGTTCTGCTGAAGAAAAAAGGGTTCTGCTGGGAAAAGAGGCATTCTGTTGAGGAAGCAGAGGTTCTGTTCTCGCTGGGCTGAGGGGTGGCTGTGAAAACCCCATTTTGCCACAGGTTCCCCAGCTGAGGACTGGGAAATCCCATTGCTGTAGTGAGAATCAATGACAGCAGTTATGTAATGGGCCGGTGTTTTTAAAGAAGGAAAACACGATTATTATTTTCAGGATCTGTAATAAATCCAAACACGGAATGCTAATGTTGACAAAAGAGATTTCTGCTGCTATGAACCAAAGGCTGTTTGCACAGCAGCTCAGAAGCAGGAAATCTCCCGGAGGTGATGCTGAATAAAGCATGTGCATAAGTACTGTGTTAGTTTAGCTCCTGGTCTGTGGTGGATCTGAGTGCCCTCATAAATTCACACCAGGAAAAAAAAAAGAAAAAGAAAAAGAAAAAGAAAGAAAGGAAAAAAAGAAATGGGAAGGCTGCTTTGAAACAATTTGTCTAAACAATGTTATATGATTGTGTGTGGAGGCTGGGGGGTGGCAGGAGAAAAGGAAGGCAAAAAACCCTGTCAGATTACTTAAACAGCCCACTCTGTATTCTGGGAAGGCCAATTCAATTGCTGCGTTCTGAATTAGTGCCCTGCTCCTTGAAGCAGCAATAGCAGGGCTTGCTGCAAAGGCAGGCAGCACAAAATCAGTAATCTGTGCACTGAAGTGCTTCTCCATATTACATGCTGTGTCATTTTGTAGTGTGGCAAAATACTGCCAGAGCTCCACTTCATAATTAAGTGATTATTTTACACACATCTGCATTATGGAGTCTGTCTGTCGTTACATGACTGATGTTCTGATGGCTTGAATTTATTTTACAGCCAGGTTGGTGTTAGGATATTACAGGTTCGAAGATAAAAATTGTTGTTGTGCATGTTTCCCTTAAAATCTCCTAAAGTAATTGGTTTATCTTTGAGGAGAGATACACCCGGCAGCTACACAAACAAAAAAAAAGAAAAATAAAAGAGGAAAGATGTTTTCTACAGAACCAGATGGATAATGGAACTATGCCTCCTCTGCGATCTGATGTGTTCTCTCCTGGCTGTTGCCTTCCTGAGTTTCAGAGTTTTTTTTCAAGAGCCAGTGGGACTTAGAAGGGACATGGAAAAGTTGCCTCAACTGCTGAGCAGAGAGGAGGCTCTGAAGGCCAAAATCTGCTGCCAAGCTGAAGTCAAGCAGTTCTAGGGTGAGCTGCATGGGATGCACAACTCCATAAAAATGAGCTTGTCCATTCTGAGAATGCATTGCTGGGTCTTAGCTAGTGAAATCTGCAGGCTGTCCATCCTTCAGTGTTCTGTCCTCCAGGAGATGTGTCCAAGGATGGCAAAGACAGGCTGGACCTGCACTGGAACAGGCTGTGCCCACTGGGATGGTTTGGCTGGGAAACTCGAGGGTGAATTGAAAACCTGACAAGAAAAGTGAGTACAATAACCAAAGTATTTTTAGACCAAAGTGTCTTGGGAAACCATTTTTTGAAAAGTGGGATAATCTGCCTCCTAGAAAGTGCAATTAAAGTCAAAACATTTAGCATCATCAGCTATTTATTCCCTATAGTTCAAATTTCATATATTGCACCAATTTGCAGAGTTGTGTCTCCTATACAGAGGGAAAACAACATGCAAAATATTTTCTGATTGTGGAGGAGGGTTGAGATGATGTCAAAATAACATGTAAATAGGGTGAAAGATGTCTGCCAGATGATTTTTTAATCTGATCACAATTCCTAGTAGAGAAAGCAGAACTGAGCACCAAAACACCACTTAATTTCAGGCAAGCATTTGCTTCAACATGCCTCAATTTTCTTGGAAGGATTTCTTAGTGCTGTACCCATTCAGTGATTCCAAAGGAATGGAGGGTTAGTTTTGTGAATAAATCTGCAAACCCAATTTCAAAAATGGGAAATTGATACTAGTTCTCCTTAAATTTCAGTTCTCTTGCCCTGAAAAGACATGCAGAATTGAGATCTGTGTAGCTGGGAAAGAACTTTTGGGAAACCCAGAAGAGCCATAGGCAGGATTCAACAGAGAGTGGGTCTGCATGTCTGCACAGAATTTGGCTGTGCAGGGTGCAGAGTCTCTGTGAATAACTCTGAGTCTGAAGAACAGGGTGAAGCACAGGAGTGTGGAAAATACTGGGCAAATTTGAGATTCTGAGGAGTAGGTAAGGAATGAAATAAAATAAAATAAAAAAACAGGACAATTGCTTTGATTTTGCCATTGGTGGAGTAAAGCATTTGTAAATTTGGTAACTCAAATACAATGCACAAAGCATGGACTGGCAAACTCAGTGTCCCAACCAGGTACTGATGGAAATTACCCCTGGGTTGGGCACAATTTGATAGAGGGGCAGTGCTTTTCATGTGTCTGAGGAAGCAAACAAACCTGGAGAGGGCTTTGGGGCACGGAAGAAAGGTAAAACCGTGGGACTGCCAGGAAATCTGGAGTCCAGCCTGGCTCCTCTCAAAAACACTCTGAAGGTTGGGGGGCAGATCTTCATCTGCTTGAAATGATTATCACCAAGCCCCTGCCTTGCCTGTGCTGCTGCTCTGCCCTGCAACCACAGAGGGGTTGCACAAACAAGCACATGCAGCCAAGGGTCATATTTGCAAATCACCCTCAGGGGTTCTGAGCTGGCCATTTTGGCCATTTATTGCCTGCTGTTATAAGAAAAAAACAGTCAACCACCTCACCTCAGCTTTGATTGCCTCCTTTCATCTTCAGACAGGAGGAAGTGTGATACAGCAGGTGTTTGTACACTGCTGGCATTTGCCATTAGAAATGATAAAAGGAGGATGGAAAATGTGGTGTCTTGTTGGAGCTGCTGTCAGTGCTCAGCCAGAAGAGAAATCAGGCAGGAACTCTGCATGACAGGGAGGAATCAAACTGCTCTGGACTATTGCTGTCAGAGGGTGTCCAGTGCAGGCATTTCCACTCATTCTGCTCTGTTCTGCATTAGTCCTTAGGTCTGTGCTCTGTCAGCCCAGTGTTTGGGTTATTCCTGGTTCTCACACTGTCTTTATGAGCTCTTGCACTGTATAAATAGGCTGGTGACCTCAGCCTTCTCCTTGCCAAGCCTTGTGCATGTCACTGCCAGCACTTCAGATTCGTTTGCACCTGAAAGTACAGCAGGACCCCAGAAAATATAAAAGTGTAACTCACACATGATGCTTTGAGTAATAATCCAAATGATGTATTGATATACAGGTGTGAGAGAGAGCTGGGAGGGAATAGAAATCCATGACAAAAATTGGTCTTTATCTGCCCTGTGCTGTGCTATAAAAAAATCCAGCCTTGCAGCCAAATTGGATCCAATTCAGGGATTGTTTAAATGAGCCAGCTCTCTGTTGGTGCTGGCTGAGAAAACTACTGAGGTATTATCTGTGTCGGCTGTACAGCAAGAACAAAGACAAATAAAAATTGCATTTGTGAGCTCTGCTAGCCTCAGCGGTGTGGGACAGCCTTGCCTGACAGCAATAACCCATAAAAACACAGCAGCATGGGTCACCTTACAGTGATTAACTCCCAAAAGAAAGGAGGATCCTCCTGGGAGCCAAAGCACATTTCTCTGAGGGAATTGAGGGGATCAATAATGTCCCTTTGGAAACCTTTTCATTGCACAGGGAAGGAAAATTAACTTTAGATGGTTTGGGGTCACTGATGGGCTGAGTTCACCGTGGCCATAGCTGGAGGTGGGTGGGATCTCACAGCTGCATTCCCAATTCTGGAAGAGCAAAACTGGTTCTAAGCAAGCTGTTGCTGTACTGGAGATAACTGGGATGTGGGAGCTGGAAACACTCAGGCTGTAGGTACATCCTGTGATTTCTGCTGGTTCCCAGGTTAGCTTGCCATTCCCAAGATATTTCTATTGAAATATCTTACACTGCCTTGTAAGAACATTATGAGACATTAAACAGCATTCATGAACATGTTGTGAGGATTATCTGTGCTTGAAAATTCCATTAGAAAAAGAAATCTATGCGTGAATTGCTAAGTAATATAAATCTGTTTAACTGAATTTTAGACTGAAGTGATATACTTAATATTTACAATGATTTTCAATAGGAAAATACATAAAATACATGTTAAGAGATATTTACTTTCAGGTTTTACTTGTTTAAGAAATATTTGGCACACTGTATTTTGATTTCTGATTGAGACATATGATTTTGAAAGGAATTAAAATTTTCAGGCCAGCTTTCCAGACCTCTGGGAATTCCTAATGTAAATTCATGAATTAAGATGACAAGGAATTAAACAGGTTATCCAGATTAGGTTTGTAATACAAAGCCATTTCATTAATATAAAAGCTTCTCTCAGCCCTAAAGTGATTTACTAACCTGTTTCATGGCCAGCTGCTGGTTCTCTCTCAGTGGCTCAGTTTTAGCAGTGTCATCACGTGTTTGAAAGCCTGGGTGAGCAGCAGGTCAGTGAAGCCAGGCTGGCTCACAGGGAGGAGCACCAGTGATGCAGTTCCTGCAGCAGCACACATCAAACTGGGACGTGCTGTGCTGCTCTCCCTCCCTGCCACTGCCCCGAGCACTGGGGGCACTCCCAGGGTCCTGATGGGTCCTGGAGCTCACATCTGATGGGTCCTGGTGGGACCCTGGAGCTCACATCTGATGGGACCTGATGGGTCCTGGAGCTCACATCTGATGGGACCCTGGAGCTCACATCTGATGGGTCCTGGAGCTCACATCTGATGGGTCCTGGAGCTCACATCTGATGGGACCTGATGGGTCCTGGAGCTCACATCTGATGGGACCCTGGAGCTCACATCTGATGGGTCCTGGAGCTCACATCTGATGGGTCCTGGAGCTCACATCTGATGGGACCCTGGAGCTCACATCTGATGGGTCCTGGAGCTCACATCTGATGGGTCCTGGAGCTCACATCTGATGGGACCCTGGAGCTCACATCTGATGGGTCCTGATGGGACCCTGGAGCTCACATCTGGTGGGACCCTGGAGCTCACACCTGCCTGCAGAGGGAGGGCACTCGAGTCTCATCTGGATTGTGGCACCTCTGGGTGGGCATTTCCCAGCTTGCAGAGGACACAGGCACCCTCCAGGAGGGCAGGGAGCTCAGGCCTCCTCCTGCAGTTCCCATCACAGAGCACACTGTGTGCTTTGAAGAGTCCAGGCAGCACAGTGAGCTTGTGATGAGAAAATGAATGTTTGTTGTTAATTTTCTCCTGTTTGGTTTCTAAGTGATTTCATTCTGCAGCAACACTGCACTATGTCTCCCCACAAACCAGTACAAAATAAACTTGCAATACAAGCATAAGATCAGTTTCCAAAGCAGCTGGAAGCTGGGATGAGCAGTTCTGATGCAGTGACCCTTGTGTTACAGGCAGGTTTGTTTTCTCAATCCCTTCCACCTCCCGCCTCTGTCCCAAAAACAGCCTCAGGGCTCAGTGAGGGGCTCTCTCCCATTCTTATTTTGTACAGCCTCTCTGGCCTTGTGGAGGGCTCTTAACCACACTGCTCCAGAGGTGAAAGTGTTCTCCAGTGGTGTTTATAAAAGCCTTTCAGGAATTACCATGTGCAGCCTGTGCAGCACACACAACTGCAGCAGTTTCTGACAGCCACTTAACAGGGATGTACAGAGACACAGAAATCAGTTCCCATCGCCATCTGCTCTCTGCACAAAAGGAGCTGGGATCCCTGAAGTGAACCCACAGCTTGGAACTCGGCACAGTTTATTGGGGTACCTTAGCTGGTATCTGAGAGGTGCCCCAGGAGCTGATTCTGCAGCCAGAGGTAAATGTTGTCGCTTTTCCCCACTGCCCTTGTGGCAGATTGGATCCCAGCATTAATAAAACGTGGTGGCTCAGTGCAGGGATTAATTCAGTGCAGGAGCTGTTTGAAGATGGCAATTAGTCGCACTTATCTCCAGCTGAAAAATTCAACTCCACTTCCTATTGGCAGAGTGCTGCCAGGAATGCCAAGCCAGCAAGGGGAGGCACGATGGGGTCATGGCAGAAGGCACAGTGCTTAACAAACACCAGCAGCACCGTGGGGCTGGTTTTGCTCCCCCTCTGTGAACTCGCTCTCCTGAGATGAAGATGACATTGTGGCTATGCCAGGAGAGCAGAACAGCCTGTGCTGCTGCTGGCACTGGGATGGCTGCTTTCACATTGCTCAGCTACGTTTTAACAGGGGCTTATGAGATAATTATGCTAAAACTGGAAATGCAACTATGTGTGGGCAGATAACTGATTGTCTACCACATCTTTGGTGGCTGGAAGGTTTTGGGTCCCTCCCCAAAGTTGGTGTGCACAGCATCCCAGCCACAGGTCAGCAGGGAGAGCAAGTCCTTGGGAAAGGTGGCAAAAGTTCTGAAATTATGTCTATAATTTGGGCAAAATTTGAGATATGGCCCCTTTTGGCTTTGCAGCTCTGGATTGGAGTTTCTTTGCAGTGTCTATTTAAAATCCCTATTTTGCCCCAGATGTCAAGGCACTGGGAGCACCAATGCAGGCCCTGCCCAGCCCCACCTGGAATCCTTCCTAGCAGGCTGCAATAAAGCAGCTGTTATCTAATGTGACATCAGGAGTGTTCCAAGGAGCTGAGTGATGTCTGTGCATGTGATGTATGTGCATAAATCCATTAGCACTAATGGCAGCTAATGGGCACAGCCTACTACAAGAGAAGAGGCTATTCCTCTGTGTCAGACACTAATAAAAATGACATTTCAATTTGGATGTCCAACCTTCAATTTAGGCAGCAAGTGCTTCAGATGAGTTTTTGACAGCTACAGTGCCATAATTAACTTGAGGCTCAAATGGAATTGTTTATGCCATTTCAGCTGCTTATCCCCATGATGGAGGGCCCCCTTCCCTTCTGTGGCTTTAGGGGAACAGATTCACTTGCATTTAGGAGTTTTGTTTTGCTGGTCTGCAGAGTATTACAGAGGCATTTATATCAGCTCAGAGCTTGACTCCCTCAACGTGCACAAACACATCTCCAGCACAGAATGGGTTGGAAGGACCTCAAAGCTCATCTTGTTCCTACCCCCCTGCCATGGCAGGGACACCTTCCAGTGTCCCAGGCTGCTCCAAGCCTCATCCAACCCATCCTTGGGCACTGCCAGGGACCAGGCGCAGCCACGGCTGCTCTGGGCACCCTGTGCCAGCGCTGCCCTTCCTCTGAGTAAAGCATTTCTCCCTGATATCTCATCTCAGCCTGCCTCCTTTAGCTTAAAGCCACGATGCCACTGGCATGGTGCAGTGTTGGTCCCCACGAATGCATCGTGCCAGGCAGGGTGCCCTGGATGTACCCTGCATCCACTGGAACCTGCCTGGAATCCTGCCCAGCCTGCTCTGTCCTGCCTCACCTGGCAGGGAGCAGGGAGGAAGGCAGTGCACACCTGGAACTCAGGGTGCTGTGTGAGCCATCTGACAAACTGATTTAGGGCTCGAGGTCTTTACACTGAAATATTTGTGTGGTAATTCATCTTTCTTTTTAATTTCCTGAGAAGTTCTCTTAAAGGATATTGCCTCGTAAGAAAAGAAAAATGAAGATTTATTAACAACCAAAGAGGATTGTACGTATCCTGTTTAATTTGCCTGGATGTTTCTCTGACCTTTGCTGGTTTTGTTTGCCTAAGAGAGCTCTGTGGGATGCCAGCTCTTCCAGGTCACACCATTTGTATCATCCTTTCAGCTTATGGGGGCGTTTGGGGTGTGATTGTATTGAACCACAGCTGCCACTCACACAGCAGAAATATCATCTGACAAACCTGACATGTGGCCTGCAGCAGCTACTCGATTTTGTGGTGCTCTTTATGGATTTGATTGTTTCAGCAGTCATGGCAGTAATTTTCAGTCACTTTAATTATGATTATTTGAGCACTCACGACACTAATTTTTCACAGCTTCCTCAGTAAAACCTGTTGGAGTTTCTAATGTTCTAAATGTAGCATTTCCATAAGAAAGTCCAGGCCTGAGGGCTGGGACAGCCCGGGCACAGACAGAGGGTTATTTTAGGGGTATCCTGGGGTTATTTTAGGGGTATCCAGGGGTTGTTTTAGGGGTATCCTGGGGTTATTTTAGGGGTATCCTGGGGTTATTTTAGGGGTATCCTGGGGTTGTTTTAGGGGTATCCTGGGGTTATTTTAGGGGTATCCTAGGGTTATTTTAGGGGTATCCTGGGGTTATTTTAGGGGTATCCTGGGGTTATTTTAGGGGTATCCTAGGGTTATTTTAGGGATATCCTGGGGTTATTTTAGGGGTATCCTAGGGTTATTTTAGGGGTATCCTGGGGTTATTTTAGGGGTGTCCTAGGGTTATTTTAGGGGTATGGGTGAGAAGTTTGTGTTCAGCTCTGTTCAGTCCCTGCCCCTGTGTCCTGCTCATGCTGAGCAGTGCTGGGATCCTGGGACAGTTCCAAGGAGGAGAAGGAAGCTCTGGTGCAGGTTGGGAACCCAGCAGCATCACCCTGCACCAGTTTGCCTTCCTTTTGAAACACAGAATGCTCTTGCTCCAGAAGGCAGTGCTTGGCTCAGGTGCTCTGAGCTGTTCCTCTGCTGGAGACACTGATATGGGAGAATGTTAGCTGGTCATGAATTTGATAGTTAAATAGGGAGATTTGTCCTCAGTTAGCTTTTACACCCTCACTGGGCTTGACTGGGCATGTTTCAGGCTGGGGTTATAGATGAAGATTTTAATCTGTGCCATAAATTCACCATCATGGTGCAGCTGCTGGAATAACTGCAGGAGGGGAGGCAGGGCTGAAAGGAGAGAGCTCCCTGTGTGCTGCTTCAATTCCTGCTGCTGCTCCATCCACTGTCCATCCCAATGACTCTGTTAGGGGAGAAAGTATTCCTCAGAGTGAATTAAGTGGAGATAATCTAATCCTTAGTATTTTTTTGAATGTCTGATGTATTTGAAGAAAGATTTTCAATTATGATACCAGATGTCTAGGGCTAGAGCAGTGGTTGATGTAAATCAGTGTAGCTCTGTTAATTATGGACTGAATGGGATTTCATTTTAAGCTAGCACCACCCTTTGTACAAGGGAGTGAATCCAGCTGTGAGATAAGTCACATCCAGACAGTAGGGATGCTGCTTCTCCAGTCTAAGTAAAAAAATCAAAATTTAAAAAAAATAAATCCAACTGTTCAGCTGTAGTTGAACACAATGGATGGATTATGAAGACATTGTGCCTTTCATTATTGTGTTAATATGTATGCAGAAATCAATCAACTTAAACATGATTTACTGTTGTTTTTAGAAAAGGCAGTTAAAGGTCTCCTTTCTTCTGGTAAGTAATGTAAATGAGCAGAATATTAAATCCTGCACTATATCCATTAGGAAATCAAGCAGTTAAACAAGTATGAGTGGATTAATTCTCAGAGCAGTTTAAAAGCTTTTCCATTAAGTTATTAACTACACATTAGCAAAGAATAATGCTTAATGAAAAACGCCTTCAATATCCCAAAATACACAAATCAGCGGAACATAGAAATGTTGGCATGGCTTCCAAATATTCCTGAGCAATAGCTGCACTGCACAATTTATACAGGACCTCATTAATGAAACAGTCAAAAGCTATGAGATCTTTTATGTATGACATGAGCTCAGCGAGGTAGAAGAATAGCTAATTATGGTCTGTTAGTGCCAGGGAACTCCAGGAACGCTGTGTGGGGGTGAGGAGTTTTGGGTTTTTTTTGCTGTTTTGGAATTTTTGTTGGTGGTTTTCAGGTGGTTTGGGTTTGTTTGGGTTTGTTTATCCTGACAGGCTCATTTTGCAATGTAGTCGTTTAGATTTTTGCTCGTCCAAGTGACAGAGCTGTCACCAAGGAGCTGATTTGCACCTTTGCATCAATCTTCATCTTCCACTGCGTATCCTCCATCCACTTCTGCCCTCCAGAGCTGACAAGAGAAACCAGTGTGTCATGCTCAAAATGCCATCCCTGTGTAGAAATGTTGAATGTACTCCTGGACATGGGCTTGCTTTCTTTTTATTTTTTTTCCCTTGCAGAATTAGGGCATGAAAAAGGATAATGAATGTTAAGCAAAGTTAAAAACAGATTTAGAGAGAATGAAAAGACAGAAATGCAAGATTAGGTTGAACTCACACTTAGAGGGATTAAGAGACTTTTATTTGTCCTTTGATCTCATTCGTTTTGCTGTAAAGATCTTTACAGTCAGTGCTGTGGAGGATTATCACTGCTCTAAATTATTGCTGGGATTTGCAGTCATGGATTACACACAGGAAAAAGGGTCTCCCATGGAAATTGCACAGACACCTTACTCATTCCAGCCTCCTGTTTTAGCTGAGGATAAAAATCCCAGCAAATGCTCTCCACTCATTTACCCAGAGACACAGAGAGCTGCACCCTGTGATAAATTTTTAGATTTTCTATATTGTTGAGATCCTGCAGTGCATTCGTGAATACCTGAACTCCATGTGGAGTGTTGGTCAGCTTCTTCACAGGTTGGCCAGGCAGAGGTCAGGCTGGTCCACATGGGCTCATTGAGCTACACCCTGTGGTAAATTTTTAGATTTTCTGTTGTTGAGATCCTGCAGTGCATTAGTGAATACCTGAACTCCATGTGGAGTGTTGGTCAGCTTCTTCACAGGTTGGCCAGGCAGAGGTCAGGCTGGTCCACATGGGCTCATGTCCTGTCTGTCTGAATTCCTGCCCCTTACAGGCTCCATGTTTTCAATGTTTGCTGGCACTGGGGGAAGTGCTGAGCCCAGGGAGGAGTTTTCTGAAACTTCTCCATTGTCCCCTCCAGGTGTCAAATCACCTTCAGCAACAGGGAACCTGCAAACCCCAAACCTGCTAAGGTAACATTGCAGAACTGAGAGAAAATGGTGAAGATTTTATTAATACTGACAGTTTTATCTGACAGGCTGGAGATTAGGGCAGTCTCCTGCCAAATACCTTTTTGGTTTTCTCCTCCCGTGGTCCTATGAGAAAGTGGCTGCTTAGGAGTTATTTTTTTCCCAATTAAAACCACAAAATCCACTGGAGATCTGATCAGGTACTTCATGCCTAGAGTATGATGGATCTCCAACTGAGAGCCTCTTAATTCCACCATAACACAAATAGCAATTGTAGAGGATCTATCCAAGAAAACATTACCAGCAAATTTATCCTGATGGGTTTATAGAGCAGCCTTCCAGGAACCTAATCTTTACTCACATCTAGTGCTTGCAGCATGGATATAATTGCAATGAAATGCATTTTCTCAGAAGGCAGAGGAAAATAAATATTTTCCTAATGAGGATCTTGTATTTGAGAAACTCCTTCTTCTCAGGAATGATCAGACTGAGCAGTTTCCTTAGCACAGGGAGACAGAGATATCTTTAAAAAATGAGGGTTTGCTGACTCCAAGGTATTGAACATACAGTGAAGATTAAAAAGAGCCCCACAATTGTTTCTTCCAGTTGAAATGTTATATACTGAGCTCAAAAAGGAGTCACTCTGACACATTTTTATGTTAGTATCTTCAGATGCTGTAAAGCCCATGGCACTGTAGGAATAGAGGATCACACAGTGGTCACTCCAATCCATTCTCCATGGTCCATCTGTCCTTTGTGCTAGGAACAAAAAGTGTTTCCCACATCATCTGCTGTTTGCAGGGATGGGCTCTCATATCCTCCCTCTGTTCATGTCCAGAAATGTGTATTTGCTCCTTCTCACCACTGTTTGCTATAAAAAACACAGTTTAGAGAACAGTTCCACTCACAAGACCTGTAAGCTGCAGCCATAATTCAAACTCTCCCTGCTAGGGAAGATGAAGTGCTTTACTTTTTCATAAACATTTTCTACTATTTTTTCTTTTTTGTCAAGTTTCTCTTTTGTCATGAAATACCTATAATTGCTCCTTACTCTTGTTGCTGGATTGTTTTTCTTTTCTGATAAAAACAGTGGGAACTTTAATTGGTTTCACCTTGTGGAGGAAGTGACAGTTCTCTCCCTCCTTTAAGAGATGCATTTGTCAATTAAATAATTTTGAATATTTATTTGGGAAGCAGCTCCCAGCTGCTGTTTATTGTGCAAATGCAGCAAGTTCTTTCAGGCACTGGAGTGTCAAGTTATCCCTTTTTTTTAGTTTTTATTCTGTTTTCAAAGAAACTCAGAGCTGTGGGGAAGCTGTAAGTCTGCCCATGTGAAAATGGGCTGTGTATTCCCTGGGAAGATTTCTGGGGGGTCAGATCATCAAATTCCATTTATGTTTTCATCAAAAAACCAGAAAGGAATAAGAAACTTCTCTGTGTGTTTTGCCTGGGTCAGGTTGTAGATGTTTTCTGGTTGGCTCACTGATGCAAATGGAATGATCTTCTCTTCTCTTCTCTTCTCTTCTCTTCTCTTCTCTTCTCTTCTCTTCTCTTGGGCAGCAGGAAGAATTCAGCTCTCCTGCTCACAGATAATTTGCCTGCTGAGTAGGAAGTGGTTCCCAGTTGTTTTTCTGGTTCCTTTAAGTGGAGCTCTTCTGTTGTTGATTAAAAAACCCCTATGAACAGACTCCTCCGTTTAGCCTTTGTTTCCACTCTGCTACAGAGACTTCCTCTGTTCATCACCATGGATGTCCTTGGCTTTATGACCCCCCCAGCATGCTAAAATTTGGACTATACACTTCAGAATATTCCAAAAGAGAATCTCAGAGAAGCCAGTGGCCTGGAAAACCAAATAAAAAAGCCTCCAATTAATAAGCCAAACAGTCCTGGTGTTAGGATTTGCCTGCAGTTTATCTTGGGGATGCCTCTTGTTCAGCAATTTATTTAGCTCCATTAATAACACTGCCTGCTGCAAGCTAATGCTGCCTCTTGGTTCTGGATTATTCATCTTTGTTTTGATCAAAAGCACAGAATATTGGATCCTATTGTGTTCCAGCTCTTCCATTTCTCATGTTCCTTGTTTCCTTCTCCTCTTACAAGCTGTGCACATCCATCTAAAAGTGAAATTGTTTCATACCAAAAATAAAATTATAAGTCCCTGAAGGTTTCAGCTTCTATTGCAGCCGCAATTGTTCACCCTTTCCAGTTTGTGAGCAATCACCATTTAACACCGAACTCAAGTCAGATTTCCTAAAGAGAAAAAAGAAAAAAAAGTGGAAGAAGCTTGATGACAGAATGTGTTTTCCTGTAAATCACCCAGATGGAGCACGGCACAGGGATTGTAATGCAGGGCTGACACTCCTTTACACAGTACAGTCGTCGAGTATTGCTGCCATAAACACGATAAATCAGAGAGCACTGTAACTGCACTGCACTCCCCAACACCACACTCCAGCCTCCTGCAAGCTGCCAGCCATAAAACATTTCCCTCTCCCTCAGTCACTTGTTTACAGCTTGTTTGCTGCCTTTCTAAACTTTCCAATGGCTCACGCTTGACATCAATTGCTGTGGCAAAGGGAGCATAAATGAGTGAAACAGACTTCCAGCCACTGAACCTGGGCAATTCACTTCTGGCAGGCCATGACTGAAGCAAATTGCTTTTGCTTCTTAAGGCAATTTCAATATCATTTTTATTTTTTCCTTTTCTTCCTCGAATTAATTTAAAGAGGGTTCATGTTTGGATGAGCAGCACCAGAAATCCCTGTGACTGAAGGCTGGGATCACAGCCTGCTCCTGGTGTTCCTGGGATGCTTTCCTTGGCAGCTGGGTATGTCCCTCTGCAATGCTGGGGGAAATGAGTGCCTTTGATGGGTTTTACTGAGTGCAGAGTAACATTTTGGAGATTTCACCTTCCTAACACGTTTTACCTCCCATTTCCCACCCGTGTTTGGCTCGAGAGGAGCGTTTGCTGTGTGTGGATGCCCTGCACTGTGACCCAAGGATTTGGAATTCGGGCCCCATTCCAGCTCTGGGTGGACTGGGGAGGTGAGATCAGCAAAATGCCAATTCCAGAGAGCACGGCCAGGAAAACAGCACATCAGGCACACCCGGCACAGAGGCACAGCACCCTCCTTTTTAAAACGCCTTTCTCTTTTTATTGTCCCTCTCACAGATTAGCAGCCACTGCTAAGCAGCGAGTTTTTGTGGGCTGCTCTTGTGATTTGTCAGCAGTTATTTTTCAAGCGTTCTTTAGCAAAAAAAAGAGACGATTTTCTGTTTTTCCGACTCTATTTTTTTTTTCCTTAAAGCCGAGCAAAGTTCTTTTCAAGTGCTTTGTGGCTCCTTAGATTCAAACTGTGAGATACTGTCAGAGGAGACTCTTGCAGGATAAAAATAGGAGTTTTCCATGGGGGTCTGTCTTTAAAACACTTACAGCTGCTGCCTGGAGGATGCATTTCACTTTACCTTTCTCTTTAGTATTGAAATCTCTTTCTTCTCATGTAAACACAGAGGTAGGGCAGCTGTGAGAGCTAAACACAAAATTAGCTCTAAATAGAGCAACTCTTAGTGACACATTCTAGAATTATGACAGCAAAATAAAGCTGCTCAGAGTCCACTATTTATCACCTGCTGGAAACCCCCCTGTGATCTGACAGTATCAGCTTATTAAACATCACAGCTAAAGCAGGGCAGAGGGAAAGGCTTGGATTTTCTTATATCACACTTTTATTTGAATTCTTGGTGTGGGATGAAAATAAGGCGTTTCAAAATCAATAATTTACAGAGATATTTTAGCTTTTACAGTAATTAGAAGCTGAATTATGAAGATAAATTAGAGAAAAAAAGACAAATTATAAAGACAAATTAGTGGAATTCTCTTAAAGCTGTAGCAAAAATCCTTCCTGGCCCCGAGATGTGGTAAGGACTCAGATCTGTAGTTCAGGATTCCTGCTGTGCCTGGCATTCACCATTAGAATAAATTATTGTGGTGAAAACTGTTGCTGTAACTTCTCTGTTTTGCCTAAATTAAATTTAATACAAATGAAACATTGCTATTTTTTTAAAAACAGGGTTGAAACAGAAATTATATGATGTGACATTCTTGAGCCTTGCAAATAAATGCTTTGGTTTCCCTTAAGTATAATATAAAAATTAACTTAGGAGAAAATCCTAATTGAATTAACTGCAGCAAGATTTATTGCTCCTAAATTCTTGAAAGTTGATTGGAGTAGCTGAACATTTTTGGTGCCATGTGGAAGGGATGGAAAGCAGTGTATCCTGCCTCTCCAAACTCCTGGTGTTTGGGTTGGGTGTCTATTTGAGGTCATTCAAGGTTTTTGCTCATCACTGTAAGAAAAATGAGAACTTCCCAAAGACCTTCTCTGGGACAAGGCAAATTCACAAGTTCCTTTTTGCTGCTGAGTTCAAAACTGCTGCATTTCTAACACCCCATTGTACTCCTGCATTTCTAACAACCTCTAACCATCGAACTCTAACCAGTTTGATGTGTATTTAACTCTTCCAGAGGACTTAGGGCCTATCAAAGATCTTCAGGAAGAACAAGAAGTGACACTGGGCTCTGTTTTTGAAATGTGCTGAGGTGAATTAAGAGCATTCCTAAGTCACCAGATGCTTCTGAGAGACAAAACTCATTTTACTGATGCAGAAGCCAAGGAACCAGTGCGGTGTCTTGCAGAAGGTTGAGCAAGAGAAATGGAGCCCCATTCCCATTTTTCTTTGACTCCAAGCCCAGGATTCCAACAACAGCCAACAATGCCTGCCTGCTGGAAAATGAAATCATGGCAGGCATGGCTCTAACTTCATTTCAGGCAGCTGGACTCTCTGCTGTACAACAGGCATGGAAAAGAAAATCCAATTTCTCCCATTAAAGCCTGGTTGTTTGAGATTCTGGGCACTCCATCTCTTCTGGGAACCGGTGGGAGCTATGTCCTGTGTCCTACCCCCCTTCCAACTGGAATGTTGTTAGAGATCCTCTTGGTGCTCCCCTTGAGTCAGGCCTCACAATAACAGGGCCATTAAAGCAGGAGAAATTAAAGATTCTTCAGTCAGCCCTGCCAGCCACAGAACATCCTCCCCACAGCACACGGGGCTGATTCTGCAGAGCAGGAGCTGTGGTGGAAAGAGCTGAGATTAATTAGATTCTGCTGAGCCAAGTGGCATTTGACACACATTACACAATATCTGCATATGTTATTAAAACTATGAGTAAGTAAATGCCATTTCTCATTTCCACTTGCAGCGTGGTCCATTTTGAGGCCCAGTAATTGCCTAGATGTGACATCTGTGGGGTTTTTTTTCAAAATGCCAAGGGATGCATATTTTTATTTACTGCTGTTGAGTCACTCCTTGTCCAGCCTATTGGTTCCCTGCCCTTGGGACTGAAGGAGCAGTGTTAAGAGAGGTTTACATGCAAATTTTGTATTGCACAAAATTATCAAGCTGGTTTCCTTTCCCATTATCTTCATTTTTGTCTGACAAATCTGTCAGTTCAAAATAGGCACTGAATTGTGACCAGTTGCCTTTCTCTCTTGCAGTCTTCTGGCCTGTTCTCTCTATTTTCATTTGCTGGTATATGCCTAATTTTGGCAAAACTTTGGATCCAATAGTACTTAATGTGCAAACCAACCAACTACTTTGAAAAATATATGAAAGTGCCTGCCAGAAAAGAGTGTTTCCTCTTCTGGAGAGCACGTTAACATTGATACCACACTTGATGAAACTCCTCTGGCCTCAGAGAGAGCTTCCCTTTCTCCTCAGGGAATTGTGGATCACTCTTTGCTCTGCTCAACCACTTGGAGCAGAAGCAAATTGCACTTTTTAAGAATCACCCTGTATTTTTTGTCCAGCATTGTTCAGGTAAAAATCAACACTTCTCTGCTCTTAATGCATGGTGCTTGCTGAACCTCCCAAAATGTCAAAGCACCTTCAGGCTCTGATTTAACCTCTGAGATTTCCTATGTTTGCTCTTCCTCTTCAGCTTCAAGTTCTTTTTACTCTCATGTGCACAAAAGCCACGTAATTCATGGTGTGAAATCGCAAATTTAAGGCATCCTCTCAGAATTCTGCTTTCGCTGAGACCCCACTGAGGGAGCTCCATCTCAGAGCCCAGAGAATCCACATTCCTTATTTAACAATTTCAGGCTTTGCCCCTGAAACCAAAAGAAATTGGAGCTGACCGAGCAATGGGAATTAAAGAACTGGTAGGAAAATCAAGCGGATTTCAACAGAATTCTCCAACTTCTGCAAAATCCAGACAATCCTTGGTGTGGTGGAGCATGACCTGCCTTGAAGGGCGAGACACAGCCAGAAAAAGGGGTGGCACAGCTCCCTCCTGCCTGGCCCTTCCTCAACACCAGCTTGATCCCACAGTGCTGCCCCTGACAGCAAAATTAAAATGGTAAAAAGCAAAAAGCACATTTAGCACAGAATTAGGGCGCTGGGAACAAAAGGCTGATACATTAGAGGACTAAAAAATCACTGTGTTTTAGGAGTGGATGATTATAGCTGGATTATATTTGTAATATGCAAACAGAATAAAGCCCAAATCTGTCATGGAATGTACAGCAGTGCTTTTAAAAGAGCTAATTCCATAAAGCTTAAAATAATTATGAGCCACATTGATTTAGAGAAAGAATTAAGACTGAAAAATTTGAATAATTGGAGACTGTGTAAGAATACTTTACTAGATGCTGTGCAGAAATATTTCCACAGATGAGAAATTCTCATATAATGATAAAATATTTTCCTCTAATGCCTCTAATTATGGCAGATGCTAAACAGCAGGCAATAAAACTGTCATATTTAAATTGGCAAATCAGGTTTGGCTGCATCCTCCACTTTTAAAGGGTTGGCCAAGAAACCCAGGGCCATTACTGTTGGTTTTCAGTCAGCCTTAGAGCACAGGAAAAGTTTAGAGAAAAGAAAGCAAACTGATGCCATGGCAGTGTTTAAATGTAGGGGGACAGGCTATTTTCTAATGTTTTATTAAGAAATTGTGTTAGTATGATTGTTAACAATTTGTGGGGGTTTTTAAACAACAGTCCAGTTTCCACTTCCACCTCCTGCCTGTTCCTGGCTCTTCCTGAGACCAGGACCTTCAGCAGAGGGAAGGAACAGCAATCCTGGGAGAAGGAGCTGCCTGGGAATTGATGTCAATAGCTTGGTTAATGATTCTGCTAACCCAAAGTGGCATGTGATCGTAATGGAAATGCTACACTGCTTGGAAAACAAGATATTAATTTAGAACATAAGGACAAGAACAAATAATGTTTGGGGATTGAGTAAAGGGCAGTCAGCTTCTCAAGGCTCATTTCCTTTTTCTGTGGTACTCCATTAAGCACAAGATGCTATCATGGCTTTTAATGACCCCGATGTTTTTGCCTGGCAGCTTTGTGTGGCAGACAATTCCAGTGCCATGCTTCAGCTGATTGATAGCTCCTGTGTGCCTGCCCGGGTTCCAGGCTTTCATTTCACTGGGAATCACTGGGATTTTCACTAGAAACTCCTTGGGAATCACCACTAGCAAGCAAAAATTTCCCTCACAGTAACAAGTGGCTGGAATCAAGAGATTAACTCTGCTGCTGGCCATTTAATGGCATTGTATAATATTTGTTTTATCTAACTGAGTAACACTTTACATCAATTTGCAGAGTATCTCCATCCATTTTAAGAGCTTATTAGTGCTGGAGTCCTTCGTTTTTTAGAGGTGTTTCAGCCTGACAGTGATTAAATCTCCCACCAGGAATGTGGTTTTCCCAAGAGATGGGAATGCTAATGGGATATGAGTGGGAATATGTTAATAAAGGAGCTTCTCCTCTCTGCAATTTGCACTCCTCCTCTGCTTTCTGAACCCTTGCACATGTTTGTGTATGCTGGGAACCCACGGCCTTTATGCAGATATTGGAAAAGACATCCACAGAAATCCTGGTTTTGCACCATTATGATGGAAAAATAAATGTGTTTATATTTCCATTTTTAAGGTGCAGCGTTGTCCAGAAGTGCCAATCAAATGTTATAAAACTCCCGTGGATGGAAATGTCTCTGTGTCCTTGCAAAATCTACTGCTGCTGCTAATGAGTTGGCTGGAAATAAATCCACCAACGGGGCAGAATCACTCAAATATATCACCTTATAAACATCTAGGGATGGCCAGTCACCACAAACTCCAAACCTGACCTAAAATCCTCTCCCACCAGCTGCTGCCAGCAACTTTTCAGCTTCCCCTTAGATAAGCAGGGCTTTGATTGACAATCCCTTGTACAAACCTTCAGCACATCTTTGCTTTACTTAGATTTTCAATAATTTAAAAATTTAATTTAATGGGATCTTAGGCAAGGAAGACTGTAGTAATTAATTCCATTTTGTCAGGAAACACTTAGTATTAAATTTCATCCTTTACTGGAGGATTCTGCTCGTACTTATAAATGTAGTGACCTTTACTAAACATCTGCTGCTGAATCCTTGAGAGAGAGAGGGAGAAAGAGAGAGGTTTGGGAGGAAAACTCAAATTTTCAATCTGAAAATACAAAGTGTGGGGTCATTCTGGCTCCTCCAAGTGTCCAGAAGCTGTTTCTTTGTTACAATGGGATGGAAACACTTAGAAACACCAAGAAGTTGCTGAGGAATTGAAGTTCTTTTCTCTGGAATTAGACATGGAGAACAAGAAATGCAGACCTTGGGCATTTTGAATTACATGCTGTAAATATATAAAGGCTCTTCTATATAACTGCAGAATGCATAAATAAAAAAGGTCCATGTTCCACAGAGCCATCCAGGTTGGAAGAGGCCTTCAGGACCATCCATTCCAGCCATCCCACCATGATCACCCATATTCCCAAGAGCCACATAAAGAATAATTATTTCTACAACCCTTTCACAACAGAAAGGATAATTCCTTATTAAAGAATTAAAAAAAAAACCAAAAAACAAAAAACAAAAAAAAAAAAAAAAAACAAAACAAAAAACCAAAAAAAAAAAAAACAACCAAAAAAACACAACCAAACCCACAAAATTCTGCTCCTATCCCTGCCCAAGAAATTGTGACTTTTGTAAAAGAAGCTGAATCTGCTGTTCCATAGAGCTCGGGGCTGTCACACAACAGATTGCTGTGGGACTAAACAAAGATCAGGAAATGCAGCCCCAATTTATTATCCTCTGTAGGCCTTATGCAAACCATTTGGGCACTGACCCGGGGGTGAGGGTAGTTATATCTCATGAAAAGCACAGGATTATCAAGCACACTGAAAAACACTGATAGTGGAAATTGCTTTTTTATTAATCCATGCTTAAATTCCCTGTCTGTAATTCTTGTGACCTAAATAGTTGTTCAGTGGGAAACCTCGGTGCTCCAGCAGCTCTGGGTGTGCCATCCTGCCTTCCTTGCTTTTTTTTGGGAAAGTTTACACACTACTGCTCCTGTGTCATTAAAAACGTTTATCACGTGTACATAAATTATCTGCTGGTGTTTTTAAACTGCTGTAATCACCAGTGGCTGCACACAACAATGCTGCCTGTGCTCAGCTCTGCTCCTGGCAGCTGTGGGGCTTCAGAACAGCTCCTTTGGGCAGCAGCTCCTGCCCAGAAACCCTACCCAAGCATTGCATGATAACGTGGGAAAAATAAAAGCAAAAAGAAATTTCTCTCTTCCAAGAGACTTGAAAAAGGAAACACCCAAGTGCTTTCCCAAAGCCAGTGGAGGCACTGGGAGCCTTTTGGCTGCCAGAAGTGAATTTGGGATAAAAGCAGGGAACAGGTGAATGTTGCTGTGCTTGGCTGGTGTTTAACACTCACTTTGTCAGCAGGAGGATTGCTGGAAAAAGCCATGGTCACCTGCTGCTCAGCAGTGAGTTGTGTTCGATGCTTTCAGTGGGGCTTGGATTGCTCACGTCCAGTCTCTCAGGTCATAAATTCTGTTCTGGAATTTATCCTAAAGAATGGCATTAGCTGCCTGGACAGGTCAGATGATTTTTTTTAATTTTTTTTTTTTTGGTCCCAAATCTTTTGAGCATACAAAACTGGGAATTCGTGATGGGGAAGTGGTTCCCAAATGTGTGCAGGGGGTTCCTCTGCACGGCTGGGGGGGAACGCTGAGCTGGGAGGATCAATTCTGAGCAAACTGGGACACCCCAAAGCTCTGCTGAGCCCCAAGGGCTCTCAGGAGCAGCAGAGGTGTGTCCTGCTGGGCTGGGAGCTGCTCTGGATCCAGCCCAGCAGCAGCACAGGGACACTGAGGGGCTCAGCCCCAGCTTGGCTGTGCTGCCTGCCCGGAGCAGGCTGGAATCCCAGCTGGGGCACTGCTGCCCCTCAGCCTGCCCCAGGCTGCTCCCGAGCACCCCTGTGCTGCTGAACAGCCCCAGCCATCCCTGCAGAGGTGGGGAGCTCTGAGCACAGAGAGATCTTGGGAAGTACTTCAGGATCCTTTGGGATGAAAGGCACTATTTAAATCTGAGACTTTATTATTGTCTGTCCCGCTCCACAAATAAATCATCTTGCAAAATGGTTCTGGAAGAAATTACTCTTGCATAAATGAATTCATCCTCTTCTCCCACAGAGAGATGAAAAAAACCTTTATAATAACTATCAAATTGTTTTACAACCAAAATATTGCGATGTTTGAGTAGTTTCCTACTTGTGACTTTGATAATGAGTTTTTGAAAAGTAACAGAAAATGTTTCCAGAAATTGGAAAATAAGATTAGCATATCTGTTATGTAGGATCCTTTGTTAAGTCAAGCTATTTCTTGTTTGGGTGATAATAGCTGTGCCTTTGTTAATTATTATTTCATATTGTCATTATTAGGCTATTAATAATTTATAGTAAAAGCTGCTTCTTTGTGCTATGTAAATATTTTCATTCTTATGCATCAATTCCTTATTCCATTATTAATGTGATTCATAACTACATTACATCTAGATCCTCTTACAGGAGAAGAGATATTTCCTACTGTATTTTCCCTTTTGTTTGGATGTAAGGTAGGAAAAAGGTGTGAAGGGAAGATGTCCAGAGAGGTTTTTTGGGGATGTACTCACACCTGTGACATAAAGCAGGGGGAGGCTGTGACTGAGCAGCTCTCGTATTCCCTTCAGTAAATTGTTATTTATTGTTCATTATTTCGGCCTGATAGATGTGCCTTTGAGCCTGTCCTGGTTCCCAGCTGCACCCTAAAGCCAGCAGGGCTGCAATGTGCCCTTGGTGAGTCCAGAGAGCCTTCAGGGAGCTCTCAGGGCTTTTCCCAGTTACCCACCCTGTGTCCTGGATGGTTGTACTGAGGGGTTCACGGGACACCTGCTTGAGTGTGACTGCACTCCTCAGTCTGGAAAAGAACCCAAAACAAACCCAACCCCTGCTCTCCCACCTCCTTCCCCTTCGTGCGCTTTCCAGAAGCCTCTGCTGTGCCCCGTGGAATGGGGCTGGGTTTGAGGTGCCCCTCAGGGGAAAGAGCAGAGTTCTGTGCCCAGTGTCACCTCCTTCCTGAGAAAATACTCTTAGGAGGAGACGTTTTGGGGAAAGAACGGGGAAAAATAGTTCCGAGGTGCCTTTGGTTTGTTTTTGGGGTTATTGCCCTCAGCGTTCCAAGCCAAAAGAGGGAAGAGCGTGGAGCTGAGTCCTCCCTGGGGAGTCCAGCTGGGTGGGTTAAAAATGGCTTGTGCTTGAGTGTGTTTGTCTTTCAGCTGGATTATGGTGCCTTTTGGCATCACTCTCAAACACATGGCTGGTGGGGAAGGAAATCTAGCAATCAGCTTAGCTTGAAACACTGGCTTTAAAGTGCCTTTGGATTTTGGAAGGGCTCTGGAGCTGCCATGAAGGCTTTGAGCTGTGGTGGTTTCCATTGCTGGAACTGGAATTTGTAGGTGATGATGTTACCATAGCTGGAACCCCAGTCTGAGAGGGAAAGTGAACTGCAGCAGTGCTCTACAAAGGGTTAGTACTGCCAGGACAAGCTTATTTGTCTTTTTTTATCTAAACAAGAGGAAGCACTGATTTTCCTTTCAGTTCATGAGCACTGGGAGGCAAACACAGTGCCCATGGCCATGTCCTGATAAAGCAATGAGAACTCCCAGTTTAATGGGAATGAAACCAGTTTAATGCTCTAATACCTATTGGCAAAAGCTGTCCACGTTTAATTGATCCCTTTCACATCCATTTCTGTAGCACAACTAACTCATGCCATCCAGTGGCAATGGCACAGCATAAATTGGATGTGTCAGGCAGTGTTGTTCGAGGCTCTGGCTATTGCAAAGCTTAATTAACCTGGAAAAGGCACTAATGAGTGGCAAGTGGTTCATCCCAGCAGATGGCAAAAGCAGGGGATTTTAGAACAAATAAATGTCTGTAACTCCTCTCCCCCAGTTCCATAAAACAAACCAGTCAGGCTGGACAAGATTGCCTGGCTGGGAGGGGAGTGGGTGTTGAATTTTGAAATGAAGTTATTTGTCACCTAAGTTCCTGCTTTACTGCATAGAACTTAGATTTTTCGTGAAATGCTCACAAGATGTTTCACTCCAGGTAAAATCCCAAGGTGTGGGCTGGTTTGAGGGTTTTTTGCATAACAGAACATTCCAAATATGAAGAAATTGACCCTGATTTGGTTATTTCTGCCTAAAATATGCTCTTATATGCAAGGAAAAAAAATCTAGAGACTAGATCTCTGTAACACAGACCTTTGCTTGCCTCCAAGACTTCACTATAGAAATAGCTCAATTTTTTCTGTTTTCTACACGGAAAAATGGCCACACACTACATTCTAATGAATGCAGGGATCTGCTTTGAGATCTGAGTAATTCTGTGTTTTGCTGCGGGGTTTTCAGCCACCTCTAACAGGCTCTAATTGCTGCTGCTCCCGTGCTCCTTGCAATTTCAACAGCCCTGCTGTGGACTGTGAACATTCCCCACTGCTGACACCAGCGGTGCAAACAACGTGTGGGAACTGCACAAGCAGCCAGAGGAAAAGAGTTGTGATGCCAAGGCCTGGGTTTTTGAACCGATGGGAATCCTTGTTCTTGACCACACGTGCTGAAAAATGCAATTTTTAACAGCTCTGTTGTGCTCCTGTTAACTGGAACACGGTGTCAGCAAAACAGAGCTTTCTTCCTCCTGTCAATGTTAGCTTTTGCTTACTTTGCCAAATGTAAATTCGGACAGAATGGTCAAATTTAAGTACATCTAAACCCCAGATTTTATATAAAATGACACTTAACTCTTAGTCATAATTTTGTACCCAAATTTAAGTGTACCTGTCCCCCAAATTTTACATAAAATTACATTTAACCCTTATTTACAACTTTATCCACATCTCTAAGCAGCACAATAACCAATGAGCATTGACTACAGTAAATATTTTGGGAAATACTTCAGATTTTACCAGGAACACCCAAGGGTGTGAGCAAACATCCACAGTGATGGAGCAGAGTGCCTGAAGTTAACTACAGAGTGAAAACTTTTTATTCAGCGCTGTCTTTCTGAAGGTTGGACCATCAGAACTTGGTAAAGCAGTGAGATAATCTGGCAGGGTAATTTCTCAGGGTGTGCAAGAGCTGCTTTAGACTCAGCCCTGTTTCCCTCTTGGTGTGTGAGCACTGACACCAAATCAAGGAGTAAAACCAGCAAATATCACTTTTCCAGCTCTGGCCCAGTGACAGGAGAGATCCCTGCCTGAAGTCACTTGCCTTTTGCTTTCTGAGCAGAAGTTTTCTCTCCCCAGTAATTCAGCAAAAGATTTGCAAGGTTTCGTTTAGATGATTTGAAGAAGTGATCTGAGAGAGCCTGGTTAATTCTGGCCTTTGACAAACGGAGTGATTCATGCAAACTGCACTCCCAGCAGACCAGGAGGGACATTCCTGGGCACTCAGGGGCCATGACCTCTTCCACAGGCACAGCTGGGTCTCGAAGGGAGCATCTGCTCTCCATCCCTGCCTCCCTGGCTCTGAGCAGCTGCAGATCTGCTGCCTCAGAAGCAGAGATCGAGCTCTAAACCAGAAGTTCTGAGCCTGCCTCCTCTGTTTTCAATCCCTCTCCCAAGCTGTTCACGCAGAACCAAATCCCCAGCACAGACTTATGGCACAAAGGTGGGTTTGGCAGTGGCACTGACCAAGGTTTCTCCTGGTTGCTGTCCGTGCCTGGTGAGGGACACCATCCACACAGCTGCTGCACGTTGGAGCCTGCCTGCTTCCAGCACTTGGCCAGAAATGCTCAGAATACAGGAAGAAAATCCAAATATTATGAGTACTAACAGCACACAGGCCACTGAGTAATTTACATGGTCTAATAATGAAATTCTCTCTCTTGGACTTTAGCCCTTTAAAAAAAAAAAAAAAGTGCATATTGTTTTTTTCCTGCCTGAAAAACAACCACCCAGCACTGAATGCTAAAATAGAATTATTTCCATTATGTTTTGTCACTTTTTCTGGAAGATGCAGTGTGCAGGCTTTAAGCAAAAAAAGAAGCCTGAATTATTTGTGTAAGCTAAAAGGTCATGAGTAATTCTTCCTGCCAACTAATATCTACTGCCAAAAGAACATTCTATTCAGACTGAAGAGTATTAAAAAATGTTGACAGCCCAGAAGACCTTTATCTGGGAGGAACAGTGTTAATTATGCCACGTTGATTTAAACTCGGGGGGGCCTGATGCAGCATTTAAAATCCATCCTGTTACTAATTTGCCAGGTGTGTTTTACAGCCATCACATTTAACAAAATGCAGGTACTGCAAGGCCCAAGAATGCTTCCCTTAAACAGTTCTCAGGCTCTGTGTGTGTTTGGCTTCTTGGTGTTTGCTTTGGCTCCTTTTTAAAGTTTTCTCACTATTGCAGAGCCCTTGGGCACAGCAGTGAGGTGGGCATGGAGCTCTGGCTGATAGCTGGAGGTGAATCCCATTATTTATGTAAAGCACAAAAGTAATAATTTTATTTTAAAAAATACTTGAAATGACGATACTTGCTTCTGGAGTATACGATCAAGTAAATGTCATAATTACTTCATTAACTAAAAATGCCATTTTAATTAATATGAAGCCCAGGATCTTTTCTGTTCCTAAATATCTCAGTTCAGACACTTTGCTGGGCAGGTAACTTGACAGTTACAACCCCTGGCTAGCTGGGGCACTGCATAGTTTAAAAAAAAATCCTGTAATTAGTAAAAAAAATCTGCATGGCTGCTCAGTGCCTTCATGCAGGAGCACAGAATTGATTTGGGCATGAGTGCCCAATTATTTCATGCATGAGTGCCCACTGCTGCATGTCTGAACAGCCAATTACTTCATGCATGAGAACCCAACATTTATAGATTTCTAAAAGTGACAGTGGATTGGAGGGTGACAGTGCCACATCTCCAATGACACTGGACAAACCAACAGTTGAGTAAATTTTTCTTCCTCTATAAAAGAATGCAAAACAATAAGTTATTTACAGAAAGTGTGTAAGAAAGTTTGTTACAAGAATGTAAATATCAAAAGGCCTAAAAAACCTTTCAAAATCTTAAAAAATCAGAGCAACAGAGGTGGCAGGAGCTGAGCACTCAGATCCTGGTGTCTCCCACAGCCACACCAATGCCCTTTGGCATCTCCTGCCCTGCTTCAGCCTTAGATCACAGCAGACTTCTGTCATTTGGGACAAGGAATTAATTCATTCCCAGGGGGTTTTCCCCACTGATTGCAGCATTGTGGAATTACTTGCTGCTATTTGGATTATCAATCCTCTTTTACACCTCTCTATCACCCACACAGTAATATTAACACAAATAATTCCTTTTGCCTGAAATATGCATTTTTCAAGCCAAAGCACATTAATGCTCCCATTGTACAGCTGTTAAATAAGCAGCCTTAAGCCCTACATTTCCTTGATTTGCATATATAAAAACCCTAAAATGCACGAAGGTATTCTTCAAGCTTTTGTCACATTAGTTCCATTATGTGCTGCCTTCTGAAAATAAAGATATAGGTGAGAGATTTTCCTTTTTCTTCTATCTTAAGCTGAAATTTTTTTTATAGTTAATTTGACGTATAAAGGCAATTTTGTCCTTTTTTTTTCTCTCCTCGTGTATTCTCTGCTGAATAAGTAAACATCTATAATTTCTGACAAGGTCACTTAATTATCAGCAGATAAAGAGCTGCTTTATCTCTGCTGCCTCTGCTCCTCTCGCGGGGCTGAGCAGTGCTGAGCACCTCCTGCGTGTTCATTAGTGACAATTCAGGAGCCACTCAGCTCTGGGTGCCACCAGGACTGGGGTCTCTCTGTGTTCCAGACCCCCAGAGACACCGAGTTCATCAAAGGAAGAGAAGCAAACAAAAGTTTGAAGCCCCTGAGCAGGAGGAGTGGATGGCCAGGGGTGGAACAGGGAGCAGGGAAAGGAGCAAATCCCTCTCTGAGGAACAGGGCAGAGCAGAGCTGGGGCTTTAAAGTTCCAAGCTGGGACTTGGAAACTTCAGTTTCCACCTCCTAACAAATCTCTTACAAACCTCTGGGCGCAACATTAACTCCTCTTGTGTCTCATCTGTGCAGCAGGGAAAATAATCTTCTGTTTATCCTCACTGCTGGAGCTGAGCTATTTGTTAAGTGCACCTCACCCAAGTGAAGGTGGGGGCTCTGGATACCATCAGAATAAAATAGAACTTGTTTTGTAATTAAAATACAGCTGCTGGTATAAAATATGATAGAATGAGAGTACTGCCAGCCATTTACATACCTTAAAATAAATGGCCACATGTGGTCTGTCCCTCCTCCCCATCCATCTCCTGGTCCTTGCCAAGCACATTTGAAGCAGTGAAATCAGCCCAGAGATGGTGTCTCTAAGAGCTTTCTGCTTGGGCATGGTGTGAGCGTCCAAATGATCTGGAAGCAGGTCACAGAAAGCCTTGGGAATTGTTTTGGAGAGCCGCAGGAAACCTTCTGCTCAGCGTCCAGCTGTGCTTCAAAAAAAGGATAAAAACTGCTCCCTATGTGCAGCAGAGGACAGAAAATGATATGGTGCCACTGCAGGCACGGGCAGAGCACAGACAGGCCTTGCACATTAGGAGCTGCTGATTTCAATGGAATTACACTTGCGTAAAATTACACTTCTGGTGAGTCAAATTATATATTTCACATCTCATAATTTTATTTTCTTCTCCATCCAAAGGGAAAAACGTCCTGTTTAAACAAACCCCCTCCCTATGAAATGAGGCTGGAAAGGATTAAGGATATTATCCTAGTGGAGAACCTCATGAAATAAGAATGTGTAAGAGGTATGCAAAACAACACACAGCAGGTGGAAGGAAACTCCTATTTACCCTTTCTCTTCATACAAGGACAAGAGAGATGGATCACTTACAAATCTGGAAAAGGCTAAAAGGAATCAGGGTTTTTACACAAAGAAAATTTACCCTGCGGGACAGATAAGGATTTAGTGGGATTGAAAAGGGATTAGACATTTGTATGGATAATAGGAACATCCACAGCTATGTTAGATAAGATTACAGAAGGGGAAAAAGGAGGAAGCACTCCTGGTTCAGGGCATGGCCAATTACCAGGAGAGACAGATAACTTTTCCTGTGGAATATTCTTCCCCCGGGAATGCCTTTTTGTGAAGTGCAAGTGTTGTGCAGTGATGTGTTCGTGTCAGGGAACCTTCCAATGGATCCAGCTTCAAAACCATTCTTGTTTTCTTGGCAGCTTCCTCCAGCCTGGGCAGTTGGGCAGGGAGGGATGTGCTGGGAAATCTGCTGGAGGTGGAAAACCTCATTCCCATCTCTGCAGGCCATGACCAGGGAAATATCCCACACAATCTGAAATGCTAAAAATATCTCATTTTCTTCCCAGCATGGAATTGCAGAATTTTTTTGCAATTTAAAATTTTTCCTTGGAAGATGAATTCATCTTTTAGCCTCAGGGACAAGTCTTAACTGTTAGTGCATGCTTTGTTATGGATTACACAGTTATTCTTTGTAAATAATTAATGCCTGGCCAACAGCTGATCAAATCTGTTCTGTTGTTGAGCAGGGCTTTTTTTTCTTGGCTTTTTTACTATTAGAAAAGAGTAAAGGAAATGGAGAAAGGTAATTACAGAGGATAATTACTTTAAATGCTTTTAGATCTAAGCTGCTAAGAGGCTAGCTGTGCAAAAGGAAAGTAACCATGATAAATATGGCATGGAACAATAGAGAATTCAGGCAGAAACAGGATCTGGTGCAGTTGCACAAGACATTTTTGGCAACAATTCCATGTAAATCTCACAAATGAGTCCAGGTACTTAATAGGCAATTAAAGACAGCCAAAGTAAATTAATTAATAGCAGACTCTTAAAAGTCATTATCTGCTGTGTAATTAATAGAAAATTGTAAAGGATATAAATGCTTGCTTACAGCCTTATTAAGATCTGAATGTTGCATCTTCTGAATTGATTGGGATGATAAAAATTCAGGGGAAAATATGGAAAGCACCATTAAATACTTGCCAAATCTGAGCAAATTTCCATGCTTGCAATCACCACTCCATATTTCAGAAGGTTCAGAATGTTCCAGTGCAGCTTCTGAATGTAAGCTGGAAGAGGTTCATCACAGTCCTTCCAAAGCTGCATGGAGATCATAAAGGAAGTTGAGCAGTCTCAGGTGGAAGGTCTCATGCATTATTCAATTAGCCCAGCAATAAATTAACTGCTGCATAAGCTCAGAATCAGTCTGAGTCCCAGGACTCCCTGCCATGCCCATCCACAGATCAAATCCAACTTCATTTTTCCAGCCACTTGCCAAAGTAGTGGAGTATATTTAGGGATGTGGAAGCTTATAAGAAAAGGAAAAAAAACACCAAAACAGAAGAGGCTGAAAGTTATTTCAGACTTTTTTTTTGCAAGTGGAGGTGTTGAAAAACTGTACTTGACCTTAATATTTCCTCTTCCTTTTCTATTCATTTTCAGGTCATAAAGTTTCTTCAAGGACAACTGACCTCCTAAGAGACTTTTTGGGAATGAAACATTCAGGTGAGAAGCTGAGGATGTTTTAAAAATCAACAACAGACCAACACAGAGATCCTCCTGCCATCTCCTACGCTCCCTTCTCTAAAATTCCTCAGTCTTGCTGTTACAGATGGCAAATCCTTTCATGTGAGGTGTAAGGTTGAACTATGAGTTTTCAGTCATCCCCAGCTGAGAAAGCTGCAGATTTCTCTATCCGAAACTTTTAAAAGTTTTCCTGACCTTCTCTGGTCAAGTATCTCTTAACATGATCTCAGTGATGTTACTTTCTTTTAGATCCTCTTTTCTTCCAGAAATTGTACCCTCCATGCTCTATTTAATACTGTACAAACCCACAAGGGTTCAACTTTGCAGTAAAGTCATTGTTTCTCTACCTTCAGCAATTGCTAGGGATTGTTAATTGGAGTCAAACTTTTCATTTCACCCAGAGCAGGGGAAGGAGGCTCAGCAAAGAGCTGGACCCCTGTGAGCTGGGGTGGGTAACCATGGGAGCTGCCCAAGACACAACCAAAAGAGAAAACTCCACATCTTGGGGCCAGAAAGATTAAAATGGTGTCAAAAATAATATGGGTCAATGTGGATGATGTGTGGGGAGAGGGATTTACAGACCTGGGGGGAAAGTTGGACTCTGTGGTTGGGATGTCTTCTGCAAACTTCCAATTGCCTCTCAAACCTCTTGACCAGGTGCTGCCAGCACAGAAACTTTATTCACTTCTGTGATTCTCTAGGGTTTCATGGCTACAGGGATGGGGAAAAGAAAAAGACTGGCAGGAAAATGGAAATTATGATGACAGCAGTGGTAGAAAAAACTACTACCAGCAGGAAGAGTTGCAAAGTCAGAAGGATGCAGAGAGTTTGAGCTGCTGAGACAGACACCCAGCCACAGGCAACACTGTCAGGAAAATCTGCATGGTTCCATCTTTTTTCCTCTTCGTTCAAACTGAAAACAGCCCCCGAACTTTGGTCCTGCAGGAAGCTGGCCCTGCAGAGATGTTTTCCCAACTGCTTCCTTGCAGCTCAGGCATCAGGAGCAGAGCTGTGGATGGGATCAGCTCGGTGCCCCTGGCTGAGTCCGTCCCACCGCGATGGAATCCAGCAGTGCATTGTGTGGTTTTGTTGTGTGGTTGCTTCCTGGGATTTCCTCTGCCACTGGAGTGATGGGTTCTGTGTTTTTATCTGCCACTGGTTCATGCCAGAGACTGCCAAGGCCCAGAAGAGCTGCAGGGCTGGAACTCCATCCCAGGCAATTCCTGCTCCCACCACAAGCCATGCAGCAGAACCTGCCTCTTTATTGTTCCCCCTGGTGTGCTGAGCCACTGCCTGTTAATCTGCATTACCAGTGCTGCCAAGAAATGCTGATAATTCTGCTTTTGACACCCCGTTAGATGATGCCAGTCCTCTGACAGCCTCCCCTTCACCATGCACTGCTGCAGCTCCTGCTGCTCTCCTCCTTGCACAAATGACACTTTTTAGAGCAAAAGGAAAATGATTTGTGTGCAGAGAGTTTGTGCTGCTGGAGACTTCAGGGAAGCTGAAATCGTGGAAAAGGATAGAATTCTCAGGGCTGTGGTTGCTGGGTTTATTTCCAAACAGGCTGTTCTGGATGCAATCATCTCTTCTAAGAGACTGGAAGGAGAGGGAGGGGAATGGAACACCAAACCAAAGAAAGATGTAGAACCCAAATGTATTTATTTGGAATACCAAAGCAGCACACAGGAAATACAAAAACATTTAGAGGAGGAAATTCACATTTTGTGAGCCCTCACCTGGAAGCAAAACAAAACAAAGAGTGACAAGAATAAATTAAACCAATCTTCTGAACATTCTTGTGGGGTCAAATTTAGAAACAATGGGACATTTTCTTCTGCAGCAGTAAATAAAGACAGTATGATTTGATTGCACTCATTTGGCACAGGCTGGATGAAAAGTTCAGATGCTGGCTAAGGAGAGAGCATAAAAATGTATTTTTATGAATCAGAAATGTAGAAAACTGATTGTAATTCATAACTCCGTGCTGGTTTTATTGTTTTCAAACCACACACCAGCACTTAGGCAGCAGGATTTTCAGTTTAATATGTAATGAGTGTGCTATTCAGTAGTGTATTTTATGAGGCATTAGAAAGATTTACGGAGCCATCCATATGACATGGATTACAGAACACATAAAGAAATCAAGGATGATTTTTGCTTCTCTACTAAACAAAATATACTTTAAGTAATTGCTATTAACTGGTATTGCTTACCAGGAGGCCTATTTTGATAGAACAGACCAAAGTGGAAAGGAAAAGGAGGATAAAAAAGTAAGTAAAAATACAGCTGAATTCCATAAAAAAAGGATTAGAGTTTTCTGGGGGTTTTTGAGTAACATGCAATTTTAAATTTGATCTAATGTAGAGAAATCAAAGGATGGAGCTTTAATGTTGCTTAATACTTAGTTTTCACAAAGGAAAAATCAGTGTCCTTTAAATGTAGTTTAAAGTAATAAAATTGGGCAGAACAAAAGAGGTAAAATATCAGAAAAATTTTCTTTGCACTTTGAGACAGGAAGGTGTTTAAGGACTGAAAGAACAGGGCTGCAAAGGTCTGGATTTAAATGCTCCTTCCAGGAGAAGACTTTCTCAATGTCCCTGGATAAATCAGCTGGTAAATCATAAAGCCCCCATGGGAATTTTTAACCTCTCTCTTTTTTTCCCCTGATGTGATTTCCTTGTTTATTTGATTTTATTAGCACTGACCATTGACATTGTGCAGCACCCAACACAGCAAGAGTTGCTTGGAATTTTAGTGGGTGATGATTGGAGCCTCTGTGCCCTGCTATAATAATAAAAAAACTACTTATTCAGTTTTGCAAACATTTGGCATAGCCATCATTCAGTTTCAACAGGAGAATCCAGTGAAGCTTTGCTGTGCTACAATTTAGTTGCCTGCTGTATTTTATCATTATAGTTGAATGCTGTGTACCAGAACCCACTTTTAATGTCTATTCTCCTACCTTGAAAAGAAAAAGCATCTCTAAAAGGAAATGAGTCACAACAGGAAAGGAAACTGAGATAACTGAAAATAAAAATTAAAAATTTAATACTTTTTAAACTTATTTGGTACTGAGTGACAGAACTTCAACTAAAACACAGCCCTGCCTTTGTTCCTGCTGTGTTGTGTTCATGGCAGTCAGTGGCAGCATCTCCTGTTGTACCCACAATTTCAGGGGATGCCACCCTTTCCTGCATGGGAAAACCCAACACTGTCAAAAAGCAGATTAAAAGGTGCTTTCCATGGGGCACCACCTTGCTGGAAACCACATTCAGCCAATGTCCCTTTCCCTGTGGTGCTGCAAAAATCAGGATTTCTGTTCCACATGGTCCTTGCAAAGGACCTGGGTTTATCTGAACTGCAAGAACACGTTCAAATGAAAGGGTGGAATTCAGAATGCAGCCAAGAAAGGCTGTCTTTAGCTTCTTCATGTAAAACAAAACTGTATCTTCACAACTTTAAAGAAGTCAATCCCATCCAAAAAGACAGGTTTTATGGAAGGGGATTTGCGCATTGAAAACAAATTGAAATTCAACCCTCATTATTCCTCCTCGAGCAAAAAAAGTCCTTCAGCAAAGCAGCGTGCCTCATGCAGGGTAAAGCAGTGAGCAAGTTCCTTAACTTCCAAAATGCTTCATTTTCTCTCTCCCATCACATCCACAGAATGAGTGAGTCGTAATTAACCCACAAGTTCTTTAAAGCCATAAGCACCAATCCTTTTAATTGCTTAAATGTTAGAAACCTACATTATGTAAATGCAAGGAGGCTTTACTGAAATTTGTGCAGTGATAATCCATCTGCCTTGGCTAAAGGCCAGTGAGAGAGCAGAAGAAGGGAGGTTTCCCTTTCTTGCTGCACGTGACTCAGAGTGATCTCTGTGTATTTTTACATTCACGGTGGCTGCTGGCAATTGGTGCCAGAGAGTTTTTACCATGAGCAGCTCCCATTCACAGAGCATGTTCATCACTGCTGGCAAATTGCACTCTAAACATGAACCTGCTTTATTCTTTTAAATCAGCCCCTTGCATCAGCCCTTTTAAATCAGGTAACTCTTCAAGCAGAACAAGCTCAACCTGGTGTTTAAAACAAGCATAATGACAGAAAAATGTATTTTCCACCAGCTCCAAAAGTTAAAGAAGCCAAGAAGGACAAATCCCTCACTGCTGTCCTGCAGAGAGAACAGACAGTTAAACTTTTTTTTTAATTGCTGTGCTCACAACTTACATCTTCAAATGTCAGGATATTATCTTAAATTAGAGAGGCAACATGCACAGTTTCATTCAATTGGAAACATATGTGCAATACACTTGCTCAATTCTTTATAAATATTTCTATAGCACACTTTAAGTTATAGGAAGCTACAATGATAATTTCATTTATTCTGCTTTAGGAGGCAAGTGAAGGTTGCTGTTGAGGGGCCTGGCTTTTGTGTGGAATTGTTATTGAGTTTGCTGTGAGCTGTGTCCCAAGAGATGAGTGCAGTGCTCGAGGGCTGTGGGACCACACAGGCTCCCCAGGTGAGGTACAGGCAATCTTCACACCCAAAACACAGCAGACAAGTGCTGTAATAAGAGATTAGCAAGAAAAACTGAAGAGAAACTGTCTGGGATGTTGTCAGGGCACAGCACAGGTCCCAACCCCACCCCTGACCCCAGAGCCATCGTGGCCAGTGCTGTCCCTGCTCCACAGATGAGCATGTGTGTGTTTCCATGCCATTGAGAACAAGTCAAATCACACACTGGAGTGCCCCAGTTTGTCCCTGCAAACCCTGAAAGTTCAGAAAATGTTTTTCTAAATGGCTTCTGAGATGTTATTACCTTTCTCCTCTTTGAGTGAATCTTGCAGCAGCCAAATGCTCTGTGCTGTTAAAATGCTTCAGATGCTGCCTGTAGTTTATTGTTCCCTTGAAGCAATTTATTTCATTATAATGTACTCATGGAAGAACATTAGTGTTTAATTATCAGGAGAACTACTCTTAGCAAGCTCAGACTGAAGGCTGAAGTCCTTGACTGTTGGCTGCTGCTCACCTACAAACTGATGGTTGGCAGTTCAGTGATCCCACGCAAATAATATCTGTTGAGAGCCTTATCATTTTTCTATTACAATTCTTTTTGGGAATGAGTCTTTCCAATTCAACCTACTGTGACAGACAGAGGGAAAGCTCCTGTGAAGCAGCTCTGCAGGGGAAAGCAGAGTCTGTGATATCTGTGTGCACAGAGGTGCTGCCAACGTGTGTGGAGGGAGGACAGAACTGGCCACAGACCTGCACTGGGAGGGGAATTTCATCCTATTTCCCAGTTACTAATGCTGATCCTCTAGGGATGAGCAAAACATTCAAAGTAATCAACATGACAGACCTGAGGGAATGGACCCTGGTCATTCTCCTCTAACACTGCAGCCTAATAACACTTGAGTTAAAGAATTATTTTATTTAGTCATTTAAAGGCACTATCAGCATTTTCTCAGCCTGACCTGAATGCTGAGGATTCCTGTGCAGCTGCTGTGCCCAGGAGTGTGGATCACACGAGCAATAACACCTTGCTAGTGGTCTGTAGCACCTGGGATGCAAAGGTCTGGCAAAGTACGACAGAATAACTCAGGAGGAGGGCAGGAAAATAATCAAAAGCACGACAGAAAGTGTCAGGCTTGGCCAAGGAGATGAGGCAGCAAATCGTGTGGGGAGAGGCACTTGGGAAGGAAAGTTAGAGCATGGGATTGCACCCCTACTGCAGCTGGGGTGCCCTAAAAGCCTTCCTGTTTCAGGCCTCCTTCTCACCCATAAATCAACATGAACTCTTGAAAATCAGAGAGCCACGGTAATAAAAAAAAAGTGATAAATATCATTACAAGCAAGGAGTAATGCAAGGTGATTGTATTCCTTGCTCCCAGCCACACTGCTGGCTCGGCAGGGCGTTCCCTGGGATCAGCACACAGTGCTGAGCTGCTGGAACCTGGAACAGCAAAGCATTCTGCTCCTGTCACTGTGATTTCTGCATCCCAGTTTTAATCTTGCCCTGTGTTCTCCCTCTTCCCTCCTCTGCTAATAAAGTCCTGCGTCCCCTCTGCAGCACCGTGACAAATCTTCGCTGAATTTAAAACGCTCCTGGATTTCATAATCACTGACAAAGAGCAAAACACCTAATTTCTCTTTACTCCCCCACGGAATCGAATTCTCTGAAAACTCCTGCCTTTATCAGCGACATCAAAGCTGAAGTTTATCCCTCAAGGCCTCAGAACGTGGCCTTTAATCACGGGTTTAGCTAAACACCGTGCATGGTGCAAAACAAAACCAGCCTCAAGTGCAAGTGTGTCATTTGCAATCCCAGATGATTAATCAGCCCGTTGTTCTTGCAAATGAATGTTAATTGCCACGCGTGGATCCAGACACAGAATGCACTAAACCTGTGCTGGGAATTGCCATCTCCTCTGGCTGAGCCCACCCCGAGGGCAGGGGGCTCTCACTGCGCACAGCAGAGGGGCAGTTGGGGCACAGGTGCAGGTAATCAGCCTCATTATGGCTAATGAGCCTCATTATTGGCACCACCTGTGCTGGAACCATCCAGAACCAACCAGAACCAACCTCGTTATTGGCCCCAGCAGTGCTGGAACCCACCAGAACCCACCACAAAACCCACAAAACCCACCACCAGAACGTTCTATCCCTTGCTGCTGGAGGAGGGTCCTGCCCTGCTGCTGGTTCCTGCTGCTTCTAAAAGTAAGGGAAGGCTTTCAACTTTCATAGAACTCTCAAAATATGTGATGTTGGTGGGGTTTAGTCTTGTTTTGTTGCTGCTGTGGGGTCACTTTTGGCCTCCTCAGTGGTATTTTTTTGCCACACTGTGCTGATGGGAAGGCTTTGTATGCAACAGGGTGTTGTGACCACTGCAAACCAGGGAGTTTAGTGCTTCTGGAGGAATAAATGGGGCCTGTTTCCCTTCAAACCCCTGGGTTTGGTGGCACAGCCACTGTGGGGCCCTTTGGGGGGCAGGAAGAAGGAATGCTGGGTGGGTTTCAGGTGGATTTTGCTCCTTTCAGAATGAGTTTGCCACATGGCTTTGCAACTGGAGCTCGCCATGCCATGGGTGCTGTAGTATGTATTGATTTGTTTGCTTTCCACTCTGAGGTGTTTAATGTTGCTACTTGAAAGATGATTTTTTAAAAGTGTGCTGTTCTACTGTGTTGGTTCTGACACCAAAAAATCAAGGGAAAATGAGCAGGGGAGAGAGCAAGGATATCAAAATGATTAATTGCTGCATTAGCATTCAGGCACGGGTGTATTTTGCTTTACGGATTGCTTGTTTCTAAGGGTATGATCGTGGCTGCTGGGCTGCATTAAAGATGTGTGTCCTAGGCATTGATGCTTAATTTCAGAGGGATTACATCCCTGTAGCATGAAGGGAGGGAGGGGGGAGGAGAAGGAAAGAGAGAAAAAAAGTTCTCTAGTTAAATAGCAGCTCCAAACAATGGGCAGTGTGGAGACAGCTTTGTTCAGCCACAATTTGTGAAGTTAAACTATTACCCAAAAAAACCTCTTAAAATTTATTTGGAAATGCATGAGGGTTATTGCTGCCATGTCTGTTCCTTGGAAAAAAAGCATCACAATGCTGTTGCCTGGGCTTTTGATGGGGTTTGTGGTGTTCTGCTGGATCTGTGTCTGCCTCTTTGATCTGAGCTGTGATCGGGTCTCAGCTCAGTGTCTTCATGATATTGTGGAGTTGGGAGAATTGTTCAGGAGTCTTTAACTTGGTGATATATCTCTTGTTGTTATTGCTTTTAAGAATATGAATGAATATTGAATTGCTCTGTTGTGGTCAGGGCTTTGGTGCTAACATCCAACACAGGTTCAGTCTCTGTTTTGGCACAGTAGAAATGTATATTTCTTTTATGTATGAATGTATATTTTGCTTTTGTGTGTAAATCTAGTCTGTCTGTGATCACTTATGCTTCAAAGTGTCCTCACACCTTTATTTTTTCCTTCCTTTAACGTATGTGAGGCCCACAGAAGTCCCCAGGTGGGTTTTGCTGGCCAAGAGCCTGCAGAGGGGCTGACCACAAGGCTGGGCTGTGAGCCAGCACATCCCAGCCCACAGGGGATCATTCCCAGCCTATCCAGGTGTGTGAGTGACTCAGGAGCTGTGTCCTGCCTGCAGGGCAGAATCCCCTGGGAATGCTGGGGCTCCCTGCAGGTGGAGGCAGCAGTGCCCAGTGGCTGCTTGCAGCCCAGGTGTGCATTTTGGGGGCAGCTCTGGTGAATTCCCCGCTCAGCTGCTGGCAGAGCCCTGCAGCTCCAGGTCTGTGTTACCAGGCAAGTTGTTTTTTATGCATTCTCATCTTGTAGAACCAGCCATGCATGATTGTAATGAGTGATGGCCTGATTAAATCAAAAGCAGACATGGAAGAAACACTATTAATCTGTAAGCATATGTGATGCTAACAGCCATCACAACATAATGTTGCAATTATCCTAGGTAGGCAAGAATAATTCTCTCTAATTAAATTCCGAGGATATATATTTGGATGCCTGTTCTGGATCCTCTGTCATTTCTGTACTGCCAGAAAGAAAGGTACCAGAATTATTTCCAGTTAGCCTGACCACGTGCCTTTTGATTTCAAATTCATCCCAGCACAGCCTGCCTGGGGACAGGCTTTGCAAATACAATGTGCTATCAAAACAGATCATGTGTTCTCAAATGTGTCAGTGGCATCAGTCTCTTCTCCCTTTCTTCTTTTTTCTTTCCTCCTTCTGTGGCAAAATAAGCTGTAATTTCATATCAGGTTATACAGCTTCACAATCATTTTTTTTAGAAGCATCAGAGTAATAGTAAAGAATGTGTAATGCACTGTGGGGGGTTAATTTAGATAAAGCAGCCTCTCTGTACCCATCAGCTGCAGCCCCAAAGACCCCTCTGGCAATCCTTGGAGGGTGAAGAGAAGAACAAAACAGTTTTGGACAATTCCTTTTCAGGAGTTTTTTGTTGGGTTTTTTTTTTTTCTTCCCCTCATACCCCACCTAGAAAATCTGCAGGCTGCTTGTCAGGCTTGTTTTGCTGATTAAATGCTGCAATTCTCTGTGAACCCCAAATGTAATTTAGGGGAGAAGTGTCACCTGTGGGGCCCTGTCTGGGGACAGCCAGGGCCCCTGCACCCTGATGGGATGTGCAGCACCCTGAGCATTCTGGTTTTGTTCCTTTTTGATGGCTCAGATCTGCCCTGCTGCAGAGCACCAACAACCCTCAATCCTTGTGGGTCTGACCCTCCTCAGGTGCAGGTTCCACCTCAAATCAGAGCAGGCTCAATTTGTCTTCAAAGCTTTGTGCAATGGAGGCCCACACACAATATTTATAAAAATATTTCCCCAGTCAAAAATCCCTTTCAGTGTCCAAATTTGGTGCTGGGGATGGTTTGGAGTTGGGGTGAAAAATCTGCAGTTCCATTAGCCTTTATCACTTCTGAAAATCAAAAATTGTGACTAATTGAGGATATTTGATGACTTTTAGTGACTTTGATATAATGATTGACTTCAAATATGTGATTTCAAAGCAGTTTGATGAGATTTACCCTCCTGCCTTCTGTATCCATTCTATTCTTATCTTGAATGTCTGTTATAAAGAGACCTCTCCATTTCTTTGTACTAGAATTCCTTTTATCATTTAAAGATTCTTGAAAAGTGTAAGAAGAGAAAGAAATTACCAGGAATACACCTAATTAATTCAGAAATTAATTGAGGCTAATTTAGGTGACACTACAGCACGAGGACTTTCATTGATAAATAAAACTATTATCAAAAGGAACATGCATTTCCCCCTAACTTTGAGTATACCTGTTCAGCTCCCATCATTTAAATAATCAAACAGTTTCTCACTTCCCCGTGATCACCAAGGGTGCAGTTCTTTGTGGGGGAACAGAAATTTCAGCTCAGAAATTCAAAACAGCAGGAGCTATTTGTGCATGAAGCTTTGTCCTAGATCCCTGCACGAGGGGGAATATTGAAATATTCACGTCACAGCTGCAGCTCCTGCCCCAGCCTCACATCCTGGGAGATATCCAGGCAAATCTTGCTCCTGGTGGCTGCCAGGTGTGGTGATCTCTGGAGAGCTGCTGGGTCATTGCCCAGGCCTGTGGCAGGAACTGGAGAATTGTTTTCTACTCCGAGGAGGAGGAAACCCATTCCCAGTCCTGGGGCTGGTTGTGTTCAGTGTGGCTTCCACTCACACTGTGGCTCCTTTGTGGTGTTTTGCTTAGTTTGTCTTTGTTTCTGTGTTTATAGAAATAAACTGTGCTGTGTCCATGTCAGAGGCAGCCTGAGGACTGCTGGTAAATCTTGCATTGCTCAGGGTTTACGGAGCTTCGTGCTGCTTGCTCCTCTCTATCCAGCTGTGTGGCATCATCTCCTCAAACATCTGGTGCTCCCTGGAGGAGCTGTGGGAATGGGCAGGGAAGATAAAAATAGAAGGTCAAACAGCAAACAGCACTGTGCAATTTACTATATTGCAGTTCCTGAGCCACAAATGGAGGCTATTTTCCAGAAAAAGGGATCAATATTCAGTTTGTTATTGTTACACATGAAGGAAAAATAAATAGTGTCTTGAGCTGCTTTTCATGTGGCATTGCTTATCACTCCTGAGCAGCTTGGGATGGCACGGAAGGCAAACAAGCCTTCAAAGGCTGCCCTTGCAGGGCTGCAGCATTCCGGTGGCTTTGGTCCAGCTCCAGGTTCAGCTGGTGCTGCCTCTTCAACCTCAGCCACACAGGAGGTGTCAGGCTGGGGAAAGGCAGGTCCAGCCCCGTGCTGGGGCCATGCTGTGTCCCCAGGGCCATGCTGTGTCCCCATCCCATCCTCAGCACGGCTGGGGTGTGCAGGCAGGGCAGCTCTGGGGCTCTGTGCCATCCATTCCTGTAGCCACGATATTTTCTGAACAATCCTTTTGCCAGGATTTTTCTCCTGAGGAGCCTCAGGAAAGGAATGTAAGCAATAATTATCTGCTGCTGTGGGGTGCAGATGGGATGGGTGCATGGTGGTTGTTTCTAATTAATGGTCAATCACAGTCAGCTGGCTCGGGCTCTCTGGGAGTCAGGAGCTTTTGTTATCATTCCTCTCCTGTCCTTTCCAGCCTTCTGATGGACCTTTCCTCTCAATTCTTTTAGTATAGTTTTAGTATATCATTTTAATATAATGTATATTATAATAAATCAGCCTTCTGAAACATGGAGTCAAGATTCTCATCTCTTCCCTCGTCCTGGCACCCTGGAACACAAGCATCCATTCCCTGCTGGCCAGGCCAGCAGTGAGAGATGGCTTTGCTCTGTCCCCATGGGCTGGGACAGGGCTCTGTGCTTTCCTCCCTGCCCTCAGCTGGGACCACAGCACAAGCTGCGGGTGCTGCTGGAATATCTGGCTGTTTAACACTCAGGAGGAGGTGTTCTCACCCTGCTGCAGGCTGTGGAGCTGCCCTTGCACAGGTTCCTGCCTGAGCCCCTGCTGCTCTCAGCTTTGTGGTGGGGACAGGGAGCCCTGGGGAGCAGCAGAGCGTGCAGGGCACTGCCTGACGTTCTCCTCCAGCAGATTTACTGCCTGAAAGTAAAGATGAGTAGTGGAGAAAAATATATAATTGAAGGTCTATTCTAAAATGAGAGGCATCTGATTTTCTGGCTTCTGAAAAAAAAACCCATTTGCCTTGTTTTTTTAGAAAGCGAGGCTATTTCTCTTTCTGTGGCGTCTATTTTTAAACAGTTGAATTAAAATTAATTATTTCATGTCTGCAATGACCCTTTTTGCACGGGGACCTGTCTGAAAGAGTCATTGATTTCCTCTCTGTGTGTTCACCAGCTGCAGAACCAGTGCTTCATCTTTTAATCTCCAATATGAAAGGAACAACAGAGGTCACTGTGGACTTGTATTCTTCAAAGTGATTAAGGCAGAGCTGGGAGAGCTGGCAACAAGGCCAGCCTGCTCTTCATTTAAGTATATATATATTTATTTCTCTCTGCTCCCCCCTCACCTGGGACCCACATGTCCCTGAGTCCAGGGAGAGCTAATTAAAATGGCTCGTTCCTTTTAAATGAGTCTGCAAAGCAGCTTGGTGCAGAGCAGCTATCATTTCACCATACCTGCTTGGGAAAGGAGGGAATTGTCCTTTGCTGTCTCTTGAGCAAAACAAAACCTCTCCTGCCTTTGCTCCTCCTTACCCCCAAATAAATACTGTAATAATAAATACTGTTTATTAGGGATATTCAGCCCTGGAGTTAGAGCCCAAGAGAAGTGGGCAGTGTGCTGGAGAGCCTGCTGCATCTGCTGCCTTTCCCACCTCTGTCATTTTGCAGTAGACCCCAGGCTGAGGAACAGTCTGAAAGAAATTCCAACAACAGGGAATAGAGGCATAAAGAAAAATAAACTATTAATTATTTTCACACCATTTAACCATTCAGATCTGCTGTTTGCAAGGCAGATCCCGTCATTCTTGGACCTTCACATTCACTTGGACTCTCAAAAATCCTGAAGCAAAAGGACTACATGAATGAAATTAAATATGCTTTCCCTGTAATGGAAAAATACATCATGAGGTGGCAGTTTTGGGTTTGCTTGATGTTCCAGTGCATTCCAGAGCTGACAGTCAGGCAATGAACAGCACACTGGATCTTTCAGGTGAGGGTGAACACACAGTTTACCATGAGAATGATGGGCACCCCAAGCTGAGCCTCGTGCTGGTCAATTTTATGGAATTATTACTTTTCTAGGTGACCTTTCTGTAGCTTTTACTGTAACTAAAGCAAAAACCCCACAACCCTCTTATCTGGATGCATTCTTAACTTCTGATCATCCAGTCATGGGGGGCACTTGGTCTGACAGCTGCAAACACAGCCCAGCATTGTGCTGTACATGGGTTTTTCAGGCAAATGTTTGAACTGGCATTGTCAGGGCTGGCTCTCTGCCAGCATGAGACAAATTTCAGTTATCAGACACTATTGCACATTCCATAAAGGCCAAAGCCATCCCTTTGTGCTGCTCTGGGATGAATCTGAGACCAAGGAGCTTATTCTGGTTCTTTACATCCTCTAATAAACTGATGTCTTTTACCCACAGCCACAGTGCTTACCTGTGGACTTGATGTTTCCATTACAAGGGAGCCATAAAAAACCTTGTAACTGGCCATTGCAGTGGCAGATTTACAAACTCTTTTTTTTTTTTTCCCTCCCCTCCATTCAATTAGATGGGAAATTGTAGCCAGAGCTAATATTAAAAATGCCTTCACACATTAAGTTAACACATTGCAGCCTCACTAACAGGATGCTTTGGAAGCTAATTCCAACTTTTACATAGCAGGCTATTAAATCAGGAATATGGCACCTTTTGTGTGATGCCTGTTGTGTATAAATTACAGAGCAGTGCTCTGTCTGCCTCCAGCTCTTCCTTCCCTCTCCCTGGCACTGCTCTTCCTGAGGGGTTTTACAGCAGCTGGGTTTGCAGGGGCTGGCACAAGGTTTTGTTCCTCCTTATCCTACCTTTAAATGCTATTTATTAGAGACATGCAGCCCTGGAGATTTCAAACCTAGGAGAAGTGCTCAGTGCTGCATGGGATGATGCTGACTTCTCCCAGACTCTGCTCAAATCCAGAAGATGAGCACAAGGTCTTTTACCTGCTCAGAGCAGGTAAAAGAGTTTGTAAATCTGCAAAGGAATGCTGTGCCCATGGTGAGCTCCATCCTAAGCCCAGGATCACAGCAATGTGGTTTTAACACCAAGCTTTTTTCCCCCCTTCTAATTCTGTAATTCAAGCCTGGGAAAGTGAGTGAAGTACAATTGATTGCTCAGTAAAACACTCAATTAGAGCAGATTATCTGAAGGGAAAGAATGGCAAACTAGAATTTATTTCTCTGTGTCATTAGGGAAGCCTGATAACAGAATCACTGAAGAGCCAAAGAGGAAATCAGCAGCAGAGAAGGGAATGAATTCATTTTAAAACACGCACTGTGGTTTTTCTCAGGAGCTTGGTTTGGGGGAAGGATGCTGGGTGTTTGTTTGGGGTTTTTTTGACTGTTGATTCCATGAACGGGGCTTGAGCCTTTCTTCTTCAGCTGATGTCCCTCTTTTTGTGCATCTTTGCAGTCTTTTGTCATTTACAGTGCTCAGCCATCCCTCTGCTCAAGCAGGAGGGAGGTTTCTCCCCACTGAAACAGCCCAAGTGCAAACCCAGCCACACTGCTGAGCTCACATATTACAGTTGGCTGTTTAAGCATTTTATCCTGCAAAATAACTGATAAATTTATTGCTCTGTTCAGTGCTGTGGATTGGTTTTTGCCTCTTTCTTGAGGTTGGTTTTTGCAGAGGGCAATGATGGGCCAAATCCTGAGTCTCCCAGCACTCATTCCTGCTCTGGGATGGCTCCTCTGCCTCCCTTTTCTCCTGGGAATTAAACTGTAAAATTGAGCTCAAATATTAAAATTTAAAATTATAGCCGTTGAAAGAAATTATCTAAAACAATAAAATTGAGCTTATTTTCTGCAGTCTAAAAATACTGCAGAAAATAAGTTCTGCCTGGTTTCTCAGCAGACTTGGGGGCCAGCTCTGGCTGCCAGGGAGCTGTGAGTGATGGGGTTTTCTTACTCCTGCTGGAATTCCTGCTCTGCCCTCCTGGAAAACAGGAGAAAAGCTGTTTGTGCTGGGGAAAATCACCTGTGGCAGCCCAGGAGCTGGGCTGGAGCTCCACACCTCCCTGAGTGTGCTGTGTGAGCAGTGTCACTGCCGGGTGACACCGTGGGAATGTAGGGAAAGCTCTGTGTCCCTAAAATGTGCTCTGTGTCCCTAAAATGTGCTCTGTGTCCCTAAAATGTGCTCTGCATGGCACGACTGGAGGGTGGCAAGCACATGCTGCTCACCATAAAGAGTCTCTGGCTGCACATAAACTGCATTTCAAGTGCTCTGTAAAGCTGGCCTGCTTTTATGAATCTCAGCTAGGCTGACAGACAATATATGGGCAAAATGCGATGGCAGCAGTTCTAAAAATCGTTTTAATGATGTAAAGTGGCAATATTTTCCATCAGTTGTAAAATTATATTGGCTTCCTATAATTCATTTAATGGCAATTATGCTAAAAATACTTCCACTTGAAGTAAGTGTCTGCAGGAGCTTCGTAGCAGTGGCAATGTTTGACAGATATTTGCTCACATGAGCTGCACCTTCACAATGCAATCAAAGAAGCTCTTTTGCCATTAGTTCTACTTGAATTTGTAGCCTCCAAGCACTGGAAAGTGTCAAGGCTCAGAAGGAACCCAAAATTCCTGATATTTCAAATCACTCTCCGAAGCTTTCAAAATTGGATTCGACTGAATGAGTTCTTGGAAAGAGAAGATAATAGTTTGTTTCCATTTGTAGCTGGGCCAGGCATAAACTCCCAGCTTTACTGCTGCTTCCTACACTGCTCAGGAATTCAAAAATCTACTGAATGATGAGCAGCTGAAGAGGCTTTGCCAGGGACTGGAGCTGTGTTATCTCTGCCTTGAATCATTTTAATGTTTGACTCTGCAGAGCCTCAGCTGGGGAAGCAGAGGGCTGGGTTCCTGCTGCACTGCACTGGCTACTGGATTGGCTGCTTTGCTGGAAATGGGATAGGCTTGGCCAAATAAAATCCTCACAAACTTCACATTTGGCAGCTGAGGGGCTTGTTATTGCTTTTCCAGGGCTCCCCCTGCCCCACCAAATCTGCGCTGCCCAGAGCTGAGGGTGCAGGAGGAGAGCAGATGGGAGAGGGCAGAACGTGGGAAAAGTTCAGGATGGGAGCTCAGCCCCACTCCCTTCAGCTGGAATCAGCCTGTGCTGCCTCAGTTTGCCTGCCCAGAGCCTGGGGTGGGTCAGGGGGAGCAGCTGCCTTCATCTCTGACTCTTGTTCTTTCCCTGGTGCTCGTTTCTGTGGGGTAGGGAGAAGGTCCTGCTGCTCTTTGGGGCTGTGCAGGGGATGGACACAGGCTTGATCAGAAAGATCAGCTGCCAGCTTTACAACAAAGGTGCTACAGTCCCTTTAATCCAAGAGATTGTGTCAGAATGCAGAGGAAATCCCAGTTCACCAAGCACCAGGAAGAGAGGGCAGGGTCTGGAGCTCTCTGGGAAGGTTTCTGTACTGGCTCTGCATCCTAAATAATCTGTGTGGCACCTCCGAGCTGGGAGAGTGCTGCCACGAGGGGAACAGAGCAGAGCTGGCATGGGATGTTCTCTGTTCTGGAAGGGTGAGGGGCACATCTGTGCTGCCTCTGCCCAGCCAGCCTGGCTGCTCACCACTGAGGATGAGTGCCCGTGGGGAAAGGTGCAGAGATCTGGGGATTTTCACCAGGGACAGAGAACTGAGTTCTGGATTTCTGCATGTGTTTTGTAAGAGGGAATTAAGAACTGGACCTGTTTTGGAGGATGGCTTGGAAACTTATTTTATCCTGAATGCAGGAGGTTAAGTAGGCTGAGCTCCCTCACCCTGTTTGTCAAACTGTGATTAAATTTGGTTTTACCATTGTTCCTCTTGTTTATAGACAGTTGTAGTCTTTGTGTCTAACTTTGTGCTCTCACCCAAGTTTTGATCTTGATCGAAGTTTTCTTCATTCATGCCCAGTGATTTCCAAGGATGCTGCTCCACATATCATAAACACATGGTTTACAAGATAAAACCATGTTTGTTTGTTTTTTTTTCATGTGGAGTAACTTTCATTGTAGAACAAATTCCCTTCCAGCCACTGGTACTATTGGATTGCACTGACAATGGGATTCTTTTATGGTGGGGTTGTGGAAATTATTTTATAGATTACCTATCAGTGCTTTCAATAGCAGACAGCTTTAGTTAATGTAGTGGAACTGGGATTTTTCTCCTTGATGTCTGCACTTTGTAGCCTTTTGTTCCATGTGCAAGAGGTGGAAAGCAACAGAGAGGAATGCATCGACCAGAGAACATCACAGTCAGCTGTGCCTCCAAATGTGGATGAAGGAATAAACAGGAGAGCTAATTTAATATCTGCTGGTTCCATTGGGTTTGGGAGAGAGGTTCTTGGGGATTACAGAATATTCACAGTTAAAGTCTCTCATTGTGACTGGAGTTATGTGGGTGTTAACAACTGGGAATTGAGGAACGTGAACAGACAGAACTCTTAAATTTGGGGTCTAAACAGAGCTAGGATCTGCCATGAGAATTTATTTTCCATCCTTCCCCCTGTTCTCAGCATTCTGTCTCTTGGATTTGTAAATGTTGGGATTTCATTTTTGGACAGAAATGGTTTTCTGTACGTCAGCACATTCAGTAATCTCTGTGGTGCCAGCAAACAGAGTGGGACACACGGGAGGGAGCAGAGAGCTGGGAGCCCTGGGGGAAGTGGGGTTGCTCCTGACAACAGCAGCCTGCTGGGCTCTCACCCGGCTCTCCCCTTGGTTCCTTGCCTAAAATACTCATTTACCTCATTTCAAAGCCTCTTCTGGTCGTGCTATGAGTTTCCCACCTTGCCTGCCACGGCTGCTGAGATATTTCAGGACTGCCCTACTTGCAGCAAGCGCTGTCAGAGCTGTTTCCCTGGGAGCAGTTCAGCACTGGTCTGTTAGAAAAGTGTCTCCTGGTAGTGCAGAGCCCTCCCTGGGTGGGACTGCTGTGGCTGGAGCTTCTCTGAGCCAGGCAGGCTGGGGATATCCAGGCAGGTTGAATATCCAGGCATGTTTCTGGCCAGGCACATTATCTCCTAAATCCACAACACTTCATTCATGTAACAGCACTGAAAAGAAAATACCTGGTCTGGCCCAGAGGTTTTGATTGTTGGGTGCACAGCAGGTTTTCAGTGCCCAAGGACAAGAGCAAAATAATCTGCAGAGTCAGCCTGTCAGGTTTTTGGGTCCTCCCCTGCTGCATCACCTGCAGCACTGCAAAGACAAGAGGCAGACAAGCAGAGCTGCTGGAGCACCCAGAGCTGTGCTGCTCTCAGCACTGATATTTTCCTGTAAGGACAGGGATTACCTGCTCAGAGAGCAACAGGTGACTTCATCCTCTCCTGAAGTCTCCAACTCGTTGGAAATTCCTTCCAAAATCCCCAGCATGACCCCTCCTGCACTGCTGACTTGCTATGTGTCATCCAGGCACAAGATGTCTCTGTGGGCTCTCCAGAAATTTGAGATTTTAAAAAAAAACCAAACAAAACCAACAAGACAAATCTGTAACTGGAGCTGAGTGGGAAACCTGTCAGCTTGTGTTTGTGTTTTTGTTTGTTTTCTGTCAGGAACGTTTCCTGTGCTGAACAGGCTGATGTGTTGGGGTTTATACCTTCCCCTCTCTCCCAGTCCGGGGCAAAGGAGACCCCCAGGGAGGGAGGGAAGGGAAGAACCTGCAGGAATTGGGGTTCCAGAGGTGTTGGGAAGGAGGCCCTCAGGGCTTAGGCAGCGTGGGTAGGTAATAAAGCACTTCATCCTCTAATTTCTGTATTGAGAGACACATTCCAATGGCCCGAGTGTTCAGGACATCAATAAACACCACTGCAGCTGAATTGGTAAAACTGATGGAAGCTCAAGGTTTGAAGCCTCCTAGAGTCTGAATGCTTGATTTGCATGCTATAATTTTAATTAATAATTAATTCTGGGTTTAATATTCTTCAGAAATTTACTTTTTAAATAATAAATCATTAGGGCTTCTTTCTAACCTTAAAAAAAAAAAATTGCCACAATCATGTCTTGCACCCAGGCCTTCAGTAATGTCTAAGAAAAGACTGCAAAAGCATTAAGTTGTGAGCTGGTGTTCCAGCTCTGGCTCTCAGATAAATACCTGTGCTTTCTGGGTTTGGCAATGGCCCCTCTGGTGCTCCTGGCTGTTAAAGCCACACCAGTGAGCTCTGCTCAGCCACGCTCAGTGGAGCAGGGCAGGGCTGTGCATGGGGCTTGGAAGTCACTGACTCCTACCTGGGCTGCCAAAAATGTGCTTATTTTGTACAGAAACCACCTTCTGGCTGTTCAACCCAGATGTTCCCAGCACAGGCAGAGGAGTTTTGTACAGAAACGTACAAAAACCACCTTCTGGCTGTTCAACCCAGATGTTCCCAGCACAGGCAGAGGAAGCCCACCCAGCCTTCCCCAATAACTCCATTCCATCGTGCTCAGCCAAAGCCAGGAGCTCAGTAGGACCCTCCCTTGTCCTGAGATGTAAAGTCAGGCTTGACTGAAAAATACAGATTTCTATTGCTCAAAACCCACCAAGGATGGAGTGAGGGCATCTCCTTGAGGAGCTTGTTCAGACTGGCTGCAGGTTCTCTTGCAGGGTGATGGTTTTTGGAGCACAGCAGGGGATTTTGATGTGGAGGCAAACTGCAATGATGATGTGGAGTAATTAGGATGTGCGGGGAAATAATCTCCAGTGCTAAGCAAGAGATGAACACTTAATTCAGCTGTCCACTGCCATCCTGATACTGCTGGTTTAGCCTTGCTTGGTTTTGTAATCACAGCCTTGATTTTTGTAATCACAGTCTTTGCAGTAAATCTGCAAACAATGGTTGCCCTCCCACAAACTGGAAGCAGGGAAATTATTTAAAATCACTCTCCCAGGTGGGATCTGAGGATGTGCAATACCCCACTGACACAAATTGCTCCTCTGGGGCTGAAGAAAGTAAATAAGATACAAGGAAAACGACCTTGTGGTGTTAAATTTTTAATCCTTTATCTTTACTTGGGATTCCACCTAATACTCTTGCAATTAGGAGATTCTTGATCACTTAATTTGCTCTCATGTCTTCAGTCTTCTTTTACAACCTGTCAATAGCAGGATTGATAACATATCCTCCTGTGTGGTAGCATTTGATGCCAATCAGAAAAATCCTGAGAGGAAGCAACTCTGCCAATATCAACTGGTTCTATGAACTGCAATAAAAATACAGCAGCACAAAGCACCCTTCCCTACCCCAAAACCCAGCTGTGAGGTTTGTGATGAGCAGAGGGTGACAATGGGGAGGGATTTATTGGAGAGCTGGCCCTGGATGTTCTCAAGACACAGCCAGGAGCAGGAATTCCTCCATTCTCAAGGCACCAGCAGACACAGCCAGGAGCAGGAATTCCTCCCTGTCCTCATTAGCCCAGCTGAAATTAAAGGATGTGTGTGGAGTCTGAGCTCATAATTTGGGGGATAAGTGGGAAAAACTCCCAAAATGTTGGTGACAGTTCATGTGGTGGAAGTACCAAGGGGTGTTCAACCAAAGATTTCTGTCAGAGGCATCCTGGGGATGGGGAAAAGTGTTCCCAGGGAAGCTTGGTGACAATGTGCAGGCAGCCAGGGCTCTGTCCCACCTGCCAGCTGGTCCCTGGCTGCCTGAGGGTTAGGAACTGACCCACTGCATTGTAAATGAGCAAATGTAGTGGTTTATTGCTAATCAACAGCATTTAGGGTAATAAAGCTTTCAGAGGCAAACACTCGTGTCCAGCTGATGATTTCATGAGGCAGAGGATGGTTCTTGTTTGGAGGTGCTCTGCTGCAGACACTTGGTGTAGTTGGAGTTTCCAGCAATTTCTGAGCCTTGCAGCACAGGTGTTTCCTTTCTGAGTGTTTGGAGGGCTCAGGAACAGAGGATGGACTCAGGTGCAGCCCTGGCTCTGTGCTCTGCTGTAGACACTTGGTGTAGTTGGAGTTTCCAGCAATTTCTGAGCCTCGCAGCACAGGTGTGTTTCCTTTCTGAGTGTTTGGAGGGCTCAGGAACAGAGGATGGACTCAGGTGTGACACACTGCAGAAATTCAACGTGGAGATGGAATACCCAGGTCACGGGGGGTGACTCAACCCTGGATTTGGGCTTTTTAACCCAAATTGTGTCTGTCCCTTGGGAACATCCATGTGAAATGTCTGTGCTTTTATAAAGAGGCAAAACAAAATGTCAGTGTTCTGGGTGGGTTCAGGCATTTAAAACTGAATTTAGAAGATAAATCTTTGGGTTATGCAAAGATTCTCTCCTCCGTGCAGAGCCTTTGGCCGAGCAGGAGTGGCACCCCAGTCTGTGTGGCACTAACAGACAGGAGGAGTATTTTATCACAAAATAAACCAGCACAGGAGTAAATCTGAGCTGGGATTGTCCTGACACTGCTGTACATCTCACATCACTGAGTGGTGTTTCCTCTCATGGCTCACCCCTTACAGCACTTTGCATTTTGACAGAGTCACAGCCAGGGGAGGAGCTGGGGCTCTCGGGGCCCTTTTCTCCAAAAACCACAATAACATTAGCTAGAAATTCAGAATCTTTAGCCAAAAGACTCACCAAGCCTGTGGCACAGAGGCAGCTGTGCAACTGGCAAGGTGGAAAATTACACTGAGCAGTAAATTTGATTGAGGCACAAATATTCTGCTTTAAAGGCTGAATAAACTTCTGAACATGCCCAGGGAAGTGCCCATAATTAGTGAGGCCAGCCCTGACTCTGCTCCTTTCCACTGCTGCTCACTGATCATGCACCACTCTGGTGCATGAACTGAGCTGAAATTGTATTTTCAGTTTTCCTGTTAAACTATATTTTCAGTTATGCTTATTTGATGTTATATATATATTTGATAGAGCCCATAGGTTGGTCACTACATAAAATAATTTTTTATTTTTAAATCTCCCTTAAAACCAAGAACACAGTCGTTCCCACATGCAATCATGATTTCACAGTTTAGCAAGATACATTTCATAAACATTTCCAAGAGGCTTTGGTTTTGTCTCTCTGTGGCTGCAGAATTTAGTCCCTGACTAAGTCTATTAAGCTTATTAAAGATTAGTTTATTTCCCAGTCCCTGTAGTTTTTCTGGTTTATGGAAGTTGCCTCAACCCCACAAAGGTCAGGGATAGAGAAGGGCCTTCAAGCAAAGATGATAATGGGTCAATATTCTGAGTATTGTATAAAATATACCAATATATTTTAAGTGACAATACTTTCATTCAGAAGCTGTGCTTTGGCTCCCAAGGCAGCACAAAGCAGGAATTATCCTTTCAGTGGCCTTTCCTAAGAAAAGGGTTAATGGATGGGTCCCAAACCCAGCCCTGGATTTTCCCATTCCCACCTCCACTTTTACAGCCCCTGGAGGCTTTCCCTGCCACACACCCCTGGTCCCTGCTGCCAGCAGTCAGTGTCTGTGCACGGGGGTAATTTTAAGTTTTGCTCCCATAATGAATGGAAATTGAATCAATCTCTTCTGGGACTTACTCCAAGATGAGACATTAAAGCTGGATTTTTACACACACCCTACACAGCTCCGGCAGTAAGCATAACTTCAGTTAATATTCCTAACAGCTACATTTTCTCCTCAAAAACGAGCTCATTAACTTGTGAAATATACAGGATTCAGGTGCTTGATAGCAAATAAAGCCTTTAAAAAATTACGTTTAACCGCGAGGGATTTTAGGAGCCTGACAAGGAACAGCTATTTCACACAGAGCTTTTTTTGAGGCACGCCAGAGCAAGTTCAGAATTCTAATTTTGGAGTTAAAAAATTTCAAGGTTGTTCCTCAGATGAGACAGGAGGAGAACGTGCTGCTGGAGGACCAAAATCCTGCACTGCCAGTCAGAAAACGCCAGGACTGCCTCCAGACCCAAGGCAGAATTACATCCTCAACAAGACAGCAAACTTGGAAGGATTTAATTTTTTTTCAAGTGAATAAAACCAGAAAGGAAGAGCTGAAAGATTCCCCAAAGTTTAACCCCCAGTTACCTTAGGAGGTTGCTCTTTATGGGGCTCAATGAGATGGGTGGTGAGGCAAGGCAGAAATGCAGAGGGCTGGAAGGGAAAGCTCATCCTCCTTTGTGGGATGTGTCGCAGGTGTCAAAGGGAAGTGTGGGAATATGGGATCCCCTGAAGGTTTTAAGGATTGAAGAGAAATTAGACCCATTTCCATACTGTGTAACCCCTCTATAAAAGCAGGTCCTGATTTTCTGCTTCATTCCTCAGCTCTCTTTGCTGTCTGACAAACACACCCAGAAACTTTTCAGCCCCAGTGCTTAGCTCAGGCTCTGTCCTCTCACATCCCAGTGCAGGTTTCACCAGACCAGGCTGCCTTGAGGCTCTTCCAGCTCCCTAAATATTTATATTCCTTCAGTCACTGTGCTTGATCCTGCAAGGGTGAGGAATGCACTTGTGCTGCAGGGAACAGCCCTGCTCTGAGTTCATGGCTGTGTAAAAGATTAATTTACAGTAACAGACTGTCAGCTGTTGCTTCTGCAAAGTTTTGCCGAGTTTTAATCTAATTGCTAATACAGCATTAAGTACTTTTTGTTCATCATTACAGCCTTCCCTTTAGGGCCTGTGGATCTTTGTAGGACAAGAACAGGATTTAGTTTTAAGCACCAGACTGAGACACGATGAAAGCAAGAAGCAAAGGCTGAGACCTTAATTAAAAGAGAGTTATATTTCAGAGAGTTATTGAGGAAGGAGGTGCTAGGGGCTAGAGAGCGGCTCTAAATGTTTCTCAAAGCCCATTTTGTACAGAGGAAGAGACAATGCAACAGCTCTGTTATCCACCTTTGCCACGTGGGTGTTTGTGAGAGGCAAACTTCAAACGGGCTCAGCACCAGGAGCAGCCTGGCTGAGCAGGGATGCAGGGATGGAGGGGTGTCACCCTGATTTTGTAAGACTTTGTTAAGCCTTCTGATGTTTACATTCTTTCAACAAACTTTCTCACACACAGTTCTGTAAATAACCTATGTTTTGCATTCTTTCATGGAGGTGGAGAGAATTGATGGACCCTTGGTCTGTCCAGTGGCATTGGAGAGGTGGCACTGTCACCCTCCAATCCACTGTCACCTTTGGAAAACTATAAATGTTGGAGTCAGAAAAGAAAGGGGCTTTCTTTTTTGCTCCCCTCGAGAGCAGCAGTGTCTGTGTCATCATTTCGTGCCTTAGCACAACAGAGGGGGGAATGCTGCCAGCTGCAAGCACAGGAGCTCCTCTGAAGTTTGCTAATGCTTTTTGACCTTGCTGGAATTTTCTGTGCTTTGTGATCCTCTTGGTTTCTGTGGAGCCTGCTCTGCTCAGCCCTCGCTGTGAGGAGCTTTTCACTTGCTCAGCTCCCTGTGGGAATTCAGCCCTGCCTGGTGCTGCTCCCAGAGCCCAGCACAGCACCCTGCAAGATGAGCAGGAAGCAGCCAGGCTCCTTGGAGAGGGAGCAAAGTTAAGCCAGGCTGGTCAGAGCTGAACAAAAGCTCAGGTTGATGTGGTTTACACAAAAATCCCCTCCAGTTTTAGGGTGTTTTTCATTGCTTCTGATTTATCTCTGTGTTGTATCAGGGTGTTTTTCCTGATATATGGATGAGATATGGATCACAATTAGCTATATGGATTATATGGACACTATATGGATGAGATATGGATCAGAATTAGCTATGTGGTTCAGAATTTGCTATATGGTTCAGAATTAACTATATGGATGAGATATGGATCAGAATTATCTCTATGGATCAGAATTAGCTCCTTCCAATCTAATTTCCAATAATAGATATATTTTATAATTAATAAACCACATTAAATCTTTTGTTAGCAAGCAAATGCTATGGCAGGAGGTCTCTGGGAATGAGGGCAGCAATTCTTTCTCCTGTGGACATCTCCCTACCATGCTTTCACTCTTCCTGAGGCATCCAGGCCATCATCAGCTTCTGGGAATCAAACATCTCAGACACGCTGTGGACCTGGCAGGACAGGATCAGGAATAACTTTTTACCCCATGCCACAAGCTCCTGAAGATGCCACACTCAGAACAAGCCCTGGGATCTCCTGTGTGTGCTCCTCTGAGCCTGGCTGTGCCCAGAGCTCGGGATCTTCTCCCTAAACACAGCCTGGCACGGAGAGAAATGTTTTCTTACTTGGGGGAATTATCTGCTGAGCTATCACCACTTCTCCCCGCAGCTCTCTTGAGAGAAACTGAATTAAATATGATAAGAATTGATGAACTGTACTAGAAAACCCCTCAAGGCTATCAGCTATTCATCTAGAGGAGCAGAGGGAGGCAGTGGCCATCCCTGCTGCTGTTTTATCACATCATTGATGCTTTGGGACAGCTTTGGGGATGTCACCTCATTGCAGAGCTGGGCTGGGTGGCTTTTTTCCCCATGAGATCACATCATTTTTGGAAACTTCTAAGAATTTATTTTTGTGTCAGACCTTTGGATTCTCTTTTTCTATGAATTTGCTAACAGACCTTAACAGCAGAATAACTTACATATACTGTGTGCACAAATACACAAAGGAGGCCCAGGGAGGATTAGATTTCCTGCATCAATTACTGATGCTTTTGGATTTTTGCACAGCTTGTTCTGAAGAAGGCAGTAGTGGTTTGCATTTGGGTTTTGGTTTTTTTTTTTTTTTTTTTTTTTTTTTTCTGAAGAATGCAGTAGTGGTTTGCATTTGGGTTTTTTGTTTTTGTTTTGTGGTTGGTTTGGTTTTTTCCTTGTTATTTATGAAGGCTTTGGAATACATTTTCACTTTTTTGATTCAGCATACCAAGGCTGTGGTTGTTGATCAAAGGAAATACCTTCAGGTTAATTGTTGCCCACACAAGCATTTTATAAAAAATCACTAATAAATGAGATTAGAAGACAGTAAAGCTTCAAACTTCCTGGCAAGATTGGGAGAAAAAGCCACTTGAGGCTGGTTGCTGGCAGCCTCTTGCTTCTGTCACAGCAACCTGAACTTGGGGCCCATACTGAGATCATTTACAGAATCACAGAACCACAAGGTTCAAGATGGAGTCCAACCTGTTTGTTATTTTTTTATTATTCACAGGAACAGGGCTCTGAAGCAGGCACTTTGTAGCAGGAAGTTTTAACTAATAGTAAAATAATAAAATAATAATAAAATTTATCTATGAAATCTCTGAACCTGCAGCCAGCCAAACTCTCCTCTTTGTGCCTGGCCCATGGAACACTTCACTCACTCAATAAAAATCTTGTAAAATCTTCCTGAAAGCCCTGCCAGTGTGCTGGGATGCTGGTGCAGGAGGTTGGCTTTGGGTTTCTGGGGTAAATGCTGCCTGTTGCAGGTCCCTGCTGAGCCTTCCCTGTGCCCCCACTCCACACTGACAGAGGCACTGGGACTCAACAACTCCCAACTAAAAATACTCCCCTAAAGTCCTCGGAGTAATTTGATTTGGAGTAAATGAATTTCTTTCTAGACTTAGTCAAAGAAATTGCACCCAACTAGATGCTGTATTATGGCATTGCATTTATCATCATTTAAGCACTGCAAAGTGCTGAAGAACCCAAACTTGTCTTTATTCCTGTGCTGGCAGTTTGGTGGCCAGGCTGCCTCTGCATTTCCCCCCTCTGCTCACTGGAGGAAGAAATGTGAGGTTCCAGCAGAATGTGAAATGCTGCCCCAAATGGAGCAGAGAATAGGCAGGCCTAGGTTGATATGGGGTTAGTTACAAATCAAGTTTCTATCTCACACTTGTTGGGTTTTGGAGTTTTTTTCCCACACGATATTACCAGGACATGAGTTAACACAAAGCCTTTCTTCCTGTTCTTCTCTATTTACAACTTCTCCATATGCTTCACCTTCAGCAGGACTTTTTTTTTCTGCATCATACTCTGCCCTTTATTTTATTTATTGTGTAATTTTGTGACAAGAAAATCCTTTTGCCTTCATATTACAAAAGAGTGCCTCCATCTACCTCCCTCAGAAGCAGGATGATGCCTGAGCCCTGGCCAAGGCAGCAGTTCAGAATTCACTCCAATTTTCAGAGGCGCTTGACCGCTCCCAGATCTCCTTTCTTTTGAAGGTGAGCTGAGAAACTTCAGTGTAGGATCTGGGTCAAAACTGATCAGAAACTCCAGTGATTGTAGGACAGCAGAGAATACACTCTGAACTGCTGAAAACTCTTTCAAACTGGGGTTCTCCCACATTGAATGAGAGTTTCCCACTCCTAACGAGAGCAGGGTAGGGTGGAACGGGAGGATTGCCAGCTCTTGCACCTTTGTCCTGCTGCAGACCCCATGGGCTGGGGCAGCTTGCTTGGTTTCTGTGAGGATCCACAGCCTCCTCCCCAGCCCTGTGGCAGCAGAGAGGGATGTTTGCCCTCTCCCACCACCCAGAAGCTTTTCCACACCCAGCTATCGGGGTTGGCTGTTGTTTATCTCTGCCCCAATACAGGAAAAGTGGTTCTGGGTGGCCGCGATTCCGAGGACGAGCCTGGACTCTCAGGATTTTCGGTCTTCAATCTTGTTTATTAATTCTTACCCACAATATTTTCTCTCTGCCCAGCCGAGGTCTGTTCAGCAGGACAGCTGAGTGCACTCTCCCTGGGCTCGTGCTGGTGCTATCTTTTATACTAAAAACTACCTATACCATGTTTGCAGTCACTTTCCAATACCTGTCACCTGTGCAGCAGTGTCCTGCTGGCACCTGGGCTCAGAGCCCCTGCCAGGCTTGGGGGCAGGAGCCCAGGGAGGGGAATTCAGAGCTGACAGCCCCTGCCAGGCTGGGGGCAGGAGCCCAGGGAGGGGAATTCAGAGCTGACAGGGATGTGAGGAAGGTGAATTCTGGCAGAGCTGGGGCTGCAGGCTGTAAATGGTGCCTCCCAAACCAGCTGGGTCTGCTCTCTCCCTGCTGGAGCCTGTGCTTGTGGATTTATTCACACTGCTGGCTCTTGTTAAAGACGATGCCCCGAGGGTGGTAAGGTCTTGTCTGACTGCAGAGCTAAAATATGAAATTCCAGAATCCCCTCTCCATTGTAGCTAATTAAGGAAGCTCATTAACCCTCTCTGTGGCTGGACTGAGGGGATGTCTCTGCTAATGGGTTTTCTGGTAGAACAGCAAATTTACCTGACCCCTGGGAGTAGGTGCCATGGTAAAGTAGTACTCTGCCAGCTTGTGGCAGTGACATTGCCTTTTTTTGTCCATTCTCTCTGAGAAACTTCTCTGTATTAAACCAATTTCTCTCTTCTCTTGCCCTGCCTCAGGAGCACTGCCGGTTCAAAAGCTGGGCAATCACTCATCTCATGCAAAGTTTTTGGGATTCAAAGGGACAAGGATCTTGCTGGGTGATGGGGAGCTCAAATTTCAACTCATTTCCCTCAGCTGACCATGCAGAGATAACTGCACCAACAAATCCAGCACAATGCTGGACATAATTCTCCCTCCACATCATCCCTGTGCCATGGAAATTTTTCCAGGAGTGTGGAGCAGGCTGCTCTGTACCACAGCAGTGCCTCTTCTATATTTAGCAAGTTATCTGTTCCATTTGTCAGGAAAGCAATGATCTGGTAGCTCTCACATGCAGATCTGCTGGCTGGAGGAAATCTGGACAGGGTGAGATGCTGAAGGACGTGCTGCTGAGCAGGAGCAGTGCCCAGTGCCTCCCCAAAACCATCCCAGGGCTCCAGGCTGGCCCTGAACCCCAGGGAGGGTCCCCTGTGCTCAGCCTGCTGCAGCAAACAGAGACTCAGCTTCTCCATGCAGGAAATTCTTTATTTACACAACTTAAATTTACATAAAATTTTACTTTTCTGCAGATTTTTACAGGCTTTGTGTTTAACTCCAATTAGCTAGTGGTTTTCTTGCTGCTCAGGTCTCTGGTTAGTAAGTGGCATTTTCAGAAGCAGGTCCTGCAGCAGTGTTCAAGTGTTTAAATGCTTTTGTGGAGCAACAAGAGCACGTGAATTACCTAATTAACAAAGGCATCTGGGAGTATGAAAATACCCAGGGGACCTGTCCATTGAGTTGGGTAAGGGAGGAAAAAAGTCACCTTAGCTATCAGAGTCAGATACTAAGTGATTATATTGAAGTGAAATATGAAGACTGGTATTCAGATTAAACCATTCCCCTGTGGCCTTTAAATCTACGGCCTTTAAATCATTTTCTTGCATGCTCTGAGCTATTCTGAGGTGCATAACTTGTGCAAAGTTCTCTTAAACAATCAGAAAATAGCAGTGAATTATTTTTCCTGGTGCTGCTGCCTATTTCCCATGCCAAGGACCATCCAGCAGGGCAGAGAGGATGCCAGGGCAGCTCTGTGCCTGTGCACCACTGCAGGCTTGCAGGGCAATGTTCCTCTTATAGAGAAGTTGGGATTTCTTTGTACCTGCCCATTTTTCCCAGGTGGAACGAGCTGCTTTGTTCAACAGCTTTTGCTGTGCTTGGATTTTCCTTTCACTGAACAGAACTCCCTTTTAGCAGAGGAAATAGTGTGTATTACAAAAAAAAAAACTGCATTAAAGGCACACCTTTCCCAAGAACAGCTCTGCAATTCCAGGTTGCATTTGCAAACTGCACTAATTAGTGTGTGCTATTTTTCTGGCTCACATAAGGTGTGCTTCAAACTTGAATACTATCAGTGAACTTAAAATTCCTCAAGATCCTGCCCTCTGCAAGGCTCCTGGGAAAGCCAGTCTTGTTTGGCTGCTGTATAAAACCTACAGCATCCTAATTACCTAATTTACAAATAAATCAGGGCTGACGTATCCATGCACCACGAGGTTAATTGCTCTTCCTGCTCAATTAGTAGGAAACTTTATGCTCTTTATTACATTAAAGTAAGCCATTATCACTTTCTGCATTTTTATATCTGAGGTTCAGTAGTGACAAAACTTTTATCTCAACTCTGCAAACCTTAATTGGTTTCTGTCTGAATGCCCATTTCACCCCAGAACCCCAACTCTGTCTCTTGCCCATCAATATTTGCTCTGGGATTCCACCATGGAATTTGGAAGCAGGCTTTATGGGCATTTTCTCGATGTCTTGCTTCAGTTCTCTTTGGACGCTTTCACATTCCTACAAATTCATCCTCTTGACAAGGTGCTGGCTTAGTTGGCTGTGAAAAGGTGATTTTTACTCAGTACATCAGAGCTTATTAAAGACCTTTTTCTAGCATCTGCCAGACTCTCACTTTTTCCAGAATTTGGTAAAAAATATTTCATTTTTTGTTTTATTTTGTTGTGACTAGTCACAAATCAAAGGGAGTATTGTAGATACATGGGAAAAGAGCATTATAAGTTTGTTTTGAAATGATCTTTCAAGGATATTCTTTTCTATATTTAAAAAAGTCAATTATCATAAAATATTTGGATTAAACTGAAAAATCTCAACTTATTCTTGTACTTTGGAACATATCTATAGAATAGACTTGGAAATTAATATTTTAATATAATTATATTAAATATATATTAAATAATATTATAAAATAATATTAAAATATATATAAAATTATATATAATATAAAATAACATATAATGAATATATATTAAATAAATTAAATTTTATTTATATATATATATATAAATAATTAATATTTTCCCCTGGAAATAGCAATTTCTTTTCCTTCCTGAGTTCAGTCAGAACCAGTGAGCTGGGCAGGTTCCCCTCTGCTCTGCAGGTCACAGTGGGGTGTGTGAGTCCTTCTGAAGTGTCTGTGGGGGACACCACAAGAACTGGGCCATCCCTGGCAGGCTGAAATCCATTATCCCAGGCTCTGCTGAGCCTTGCAAACTGGGAGACCTAGCAGTTCCCAACTCCCAAGGCAACAATTGCTGATGATGTGCTCCCATCCACATTAGCAGAGGCTGGAACAAATAATTTATAATAAATGGTGGCTGCTGCTGAAAGGCTTTTGATGCTGCACGCTTATTACCAGCAGGGTCTGCTTTTTGTCATTGTTTGCTCGGTGTTTGGAGGATTTGTGTCGTCTCAAATCACCCTGCCACGGCTGATCATGGCTTTGTTTAAGTAGGTTAACTTGTCTGAATAATGAAACGCTTGCAGATGCTTTGACCCAGGCTCAGCTGAGCACAGATGGGCTGTCTGTGATGAAAGGGGAATCAATAGGATATTCCAGCCTCAATAAGTCAGGGAGTCACATCTCATCTTCCCCGTGCTGCACCTCTCTGATCTTGATCCCTCCTGAAACAACATCATGTTCGCTTCATATCCAGAGGAAAAGGAATGTATTTTCTGTATTTTCCCAGTCCCCCTTGCTGGCAGAGCAGCCTGGGGCTGTCTGGGTGCCCTGCAGGTGCTGCTGGGCCACTGAAGGAGCTGCCCTGGCCCCCTGAGCCCTGCACGCTGTGCTCATCAGTCTGGGACAGTTCTGGAGGATTTAAAACAAGAACTCGCCTTCCTGCAGCAAGCAGGACAGCTGTGAGGGTGGGGATGATGCCTTCAGCTGGAGCTTTCCTGTTTCCACGTTCTGCACTGCCTCAGTGTGTGACTCTGAGCTCCACATGAAGTGTCAGCAGCTCTCAAAGCTCAGTCACACAGAGCAATCCTTTTCCAGCCCAAAACCAAGGACACCACAGCAGCTTCAGCCCCAAAAAGTGTAAAACAACAGGGAATTGAGGAGAGCAAACTGGGAGGGTGGGACTGCAGAACCTGGAGGGAATTGGACAGTGAACCCAATATGGAAATGGACCAAAACTGATAAAAATGTGAAAATTCATGACATTGGGTGGAGCCTTGGCCAGGCTCTTGCACTGCCCAAGGTGCATCCTTTGAAGCCTTTTAATAAATCCCTGCTTTACTCATTTAACTCTGTCAGCCTCTGTTCCAGGGAGCCCCTTCAGGACCCTGCCCCTCTCCTGCCCAGGCCATCCCACCCCTGCTGCTCCAGGAGTGCTGGCTTTGCCTGCACTCCCTGGGGAATTTGGCTGTCCCAATATTCCCCCGAGGTGATTTCAAACACAGCACAGCCTCTGCAATACAGACTGCAAGGAAATTCTCTTCCGTGTCTGTGGCACGGAGGCTTGCTGTTGTCCTGTAACGTCTGATTTCTGCATTTCATGGGCTGTTTCTAAAGGGCTGTCAAATAATGTCAATTATTTATTCACCTCAGGTGGAGCAGAGGCAGAGGAGTTGCCATATCCAAAGTTAAAGAGCACTATCTCAAAACTTTGTAGAAAAGAAATAATTCAAATTTAATAACTTTACCTTTTCCTCTTGGTTTTTTTCTTCCCATTTCTAAGCTTTTTAGCGTGGGTTGATTACACATGGCTGTAGGTGATTTTGTTTGAAGGTAGCTGTGTGAAAAATAGAGATTCATCTTGGCTGAATTTTTAATCATGTTTGCAAATGAGTTGCAGCAATCAAATATCAGCTGGTGTGGAAATGCAGTTATTAAGAACATATGGAATTGAAAAACTCCAGAACTGAAACTGAGCCACTCCACCAGTTTAAGAAGCTCCCCACGACTTGTTCCATAAAATGATTCCTTTGGTAAATGATGGGGCTGCCTTTGAGTCAGCAGCATTGGGGAATTCATGCATATCTATGGGGAAATGTATGTATATTTATGTACAGCAGTGAGTGAGGGGAAGGAACAGAGTGGAAGCTTTATGGAAAAAATGTCCTGACACAAAGAATTCACAGGGGCAGCACCTGGGGAGACTGGCACAGCTGCTTTCAGGGCTCTGCTCTCCTGTAGGCTCTTTGCAGCAGCAAATCCCTCATTCCCATGCTGGAACCTCTTTTTAAAATGTAAAATAATGGAGAGCGAGTGCTGGGATGCCTGGGTGATGTCCTGGTGGTGATGTAAAAATGTGTTTGAAAGGAGTGAGTGCAGAGGGACCACGGAGCTGGGCTGATGTGTGGGGCATGGAGATGTGCTGTGGGGGGCACCCCTTCAGTTCCTCACTGGGAACTGATAATCCTGGTGTTCCCAGAGAGCCAGGGGACACATTTATCTCCTGCCTGTCCCCCCTGCCCCACTCCCTCTGCCCTTGTTTCCAACAAGGTGCTCTGGGTACACAAAGTGCCCCCAGTGCCTCCCTGCATGGTGCTGCAACCTCTCTGAACATCTGGAATAAAAATGGTGTTAGGGGGTTTGTTTGGGGCTTTTGTGGATGGAAGATCTGGAATAAAAAGAGAGTTTGTTTGGGGCTTTTGTTGATGGAAGATCTGGAAATAAAAATGGTGTTAGGGGGTTGGTTTGGGGCTTTTGTGGATGGAAGGTCTGGGATAAAAATGGTGTGAGGGGGTTTGTTTGGGGCTTTTGTTGATGGAAGATCTGGAATAAAAATGGTGTGAGGGGGTTTGTTTGGGGCTTTTGTGGATGTCAGTTTTGTACAGAAGAGCTCGTTTGGTGAGAGTTCCTTGGGATGGTTATCAAAGTTTTTGAATGAGCAGAGAGCAATCACCAAAACCTATTAAAGCCATTTTCTCCCATGGTGAGTGGTGTTTTCCTTTTCCCCCCTTATCAAGTGTTCTTTCCTGCTCATCCTTGGCTGGGAGCTTCAGCCTCTCACGAGGTGCAAGCAGAGCTCCCCAGGCAGGAGCTGCATCCATCTCATCTGTCGTTAGCTTCCACTCTCCCATCTGCCACCAGACTGGGCTGAGCTGCCAGCAGCTTCCTCTGCTTCCCTCAGTCCAGCACAGATTGCTAGATTTTTCTTCTCATACACTGAGGTTTTTCTCTACAAAAACTTTCTCCTGTGACTTTTTTTTTTTTTTTCTTGTTGTAATCAATGAGGAGTCAGCTTCAGGAAGCTGCTTCAGGTTTCTCAAAGGTCAGAGGTTCATCTCTCTTCAGCCCTGACACAACCCACAGGGGAATGACCCATCACTTACCCAACCATGCTTTTCGTAGGTCCTGGTTTGGGTTCTAACATTATTCCCTCATTTTTAATTATTCTGATTGCCCCATTGAGTTCTCACTGGAGGTTACTTAAATTCAGTATATTTTATAAGCTCCGAACAATATCTTTAACATTCTTTGAAAACAATGATTGGGAATCTTAATTACATAAAGCTAAATTATGAAGCTGGGTGCTTTTTTTTTTTTTTTGTGCTGTGATTTGAGGCAGCCAAGCCATCTCTGATTTCTTTTTGTAGTTACTGAATGAAGGTTAACATTCAAGGTGGCAGAGGTGGATCAGCCCCAAAGCCAGGAGTGGGGTGTGATAAAGGATCCAGGGTGCTGCTGGCTCCTGTGAGAGCTCGGAGGCAGAGCTGCCAGACAAAGATGCATTGCCACAGAAACTGGAGATCTTTGGGGAAACCTGCAGCCTTGACCTAAATGCCAATAAATGCAGCAAAAAGCACAGAAGATAGGTGATACAGAGAGGAACTAGGGGGGTTTGGAATATTGGCAGCTCTGTCCCAGAGGGGAAATGTGGATATGGCAAACACATTCCCACCCTCTGTCTATAAAAACCTTTTGCTTTACGTTTTGCATTCCTTCTTTAAAAGCAATATCAGCTGAGCATTTCAGTGCATTGTAAAAAGTATTTTTAATTTTTCGTGTGTGATTATGATGAACAGGTAAAGATTTTTGCTCTGTGTGGCCATATTTAACAAGGTTTTCCCTTCACAAGTGGCAGTTTTCAAACAGCTGCAATACTGGGAGCTGTGTTCTTTCTGTGCTCTTATGTAAACACAACCTAGCACTTAAATCTCCTGCTATTCTTTCATCCTGGCAGAAGTTGTTTTCTTCACACTCTTTTCATTATTTTTAAGCCATTGAACTCTCATTCCCACAAATTCTGGAGCTTCACAGAGGCCAAGCAGAGCAAGAGTGCTGATGTGCCATTGGCAGGGGGAAGGAGGAATATTTCCATCAGCACTGGATTCATGGCACAAAGTCAATAATAAAGCAATATTTATAGAACTTGGAGATGATTGTAAACATACTTCAAAAATTCCCTTCAGCAGCACAGAAAATGTAATAATCAGTGATCACAAGTGCTTGAGTTATTTCTCCTGTTCCCCCAGCCAGGCATTCTTGTAACACTGCTCTTGCTGTTTCCACTCCTATCTCAATATCATTTGGGGGAAGCAGTTAATGAGGGAAGCAGTTAATGAGGGAAGCAGTCAGGCCTGGGGGTGAGTGCAGCTCCAGCCCTGCTCAGTGCAAGGCTCAGCCTAACTCTGAGATGCAGTTTAGTGCTTCTCCCCTGCACAGTCCTGTTCCAATGGAAGAGCTCCAATCAAAGGTGATATGTGGGGCTTTTTGGGGCACAGCACCTGCTGCTTTGTTCAGTTCACCTTCAGAATTTCAAGGTGATGCTGTGTTGGAATTCCTGGCTTGGCTTAACTCCTGGTTCAGTGACCAGACAAGATTTTGCTGCTGAGGCTCCAGAGTTTACAAGAGAAGGCTGAACACAGAGCACCCTGCCCCAAAAATGCCTTTATAAGTCAAGTGAGTTTAATGACAAATAGAATTCACCTCAAAGAGGGAAATATCTTCATTTAGCCCAGAACTTTGGCTCTGCCAGAGACTGATTCTTGGTGTTGAGGGGTGAGAGATGCACAAGGTCACCACAGGAGCTCACAATTCCTCTTCATTATCAGTTTGTTCTCCTCGTTAGGGTTTGTGAGGGGGTTTGCTGTACTCTGATATTGCACATCGGTGGAAATACAGAAATAATCCTGCTGCAAGGAGGGAGGGGAGCGAGCTCAGGGCTGGCTGGGTTCTTGCAGAGCAGTTTTCCCTTGGCCTCTAGAAGTGTTCTGTGAAGCCAACAGCCCGAGGACCCTGCTCTGCATGCAGACAAACCCTGCAGGATGCTAAATCTCAGTTTTACCTCCTGAGGGTGCCTGGCCTTCCCAAAGCACCTGGGGTTCAGGGCAGTGGGAGGGAGAGGCTTTAACTGGGCTGGCTGCTCCCCCAGAGCCTGGAAAACAGCCACCCCTGAAGGATCTCCAGGAATTTGGGGCTCTCCAGGATCATCTGTGCCTGGCAGAATAACCCCTTCCTCCTCCAGGCAGCTCCTCACGGGACTGCTGCCCCTTAAAAAGGGATTTTTCCAGGCTGTTCCTTATTTTCCCCCTGTCCCTTAAAAACGGATTTTTCCAGACTGTTCCTTGTTTTCCCCCTCATTTCCAACCTCCAAGCAGAATTGGGCCCTGTGTGTAAATCCTGGGCTTGAGGAGCTCCAGAGCAGCACTAATTGCAGCGTGTCCTGGTTAATTGCTGGGTGCAGGCACAGCTCACAGCTGAGCTGTGTCACAGCTACAGCATTTCTTCTTGCCATTACCTGTGGATTGCAGGCAAATGGAAGCCCACCCCGCGATGCTGCTGCTGGAAATCCACACGTGAGGGATGGAAATGCTCCCCAGTCCTTCCTCCCTCTCTGCCCCTCACTCACTGCAGGGGAGCTGCTCAGAAACGAGAAGGAATGAGATGAAAAGTGCAATTTCCCTTGCCTGAGTGGAAGGAGAGGCCGGCTGGAGGCTCTGCTCCTCACTGATGCTGTGTCTGGGTTGAATTTGTCCAGCTGCTGCCAACAAAACCTAAAAAACTCTACAGAGTTTTTCATAGAGAAGGGCTGAACGTGAAGCAAGACCACCCCAAAGAGCTGTCCCCAAAGCCCCCAGCCAGGCCCCTTCAGGTGCCAAAGCTGCAGCTGTCACAGAGGTGTCACCACAGAGCTCAGCCTAAATCCTGGGCTGCCCTTCCTGGCTCAGCAGCTTCATTAGAGTCTGCCACTAAAAGGTGTCAGGCCCATTTGGATTGTCACTCTTGGCTCGTTTCAAGTGGGTGGCAGCAAAGCTCTGAGTTGTTTTTCTTGATTTGTAAAGCAAAACTCTGCTGGGATGTGTCTCTGTCATGATACCCAGGCAGAAATTGATTTATACAGAGGAGGATAAAGTCCTACATCCTTTATTTAGGCTTTGGCTGACACTTGTTAATACATTTGAACAATCTCTCCTTTGCCATTCCAGAGGAAAACCCCTGAACCACAAAGACAAATTTTCAGAAGCAACAGATAAAAGAATAAAGCATTAATAAGTTAAACCCCCCACCGAGTGATTTGTTAAAAATAAAAAGCAATAAGTGCAGTGAGCAGAGCAGTGCTCTGTGGAGATCATTCACATTTGGCAGCAAAGGTCAGAGTGGGATCACATGGCAGCTCTCCCACCTGGCTGCTCAGGTTAAAAAGATGTTTTATGAGGAGTCCTCCTCTGTTATCAGACTCTTAAAGGCAGCTGCAGAGCTCTTTTCTCCTTTGTTATTACGTGGCAATTTTCCAAAGGGAGGGAATGGCCTCGTGTTTGATCCAGAGCAGCTCCTGCCATTGTGCAGAAGCCACAGCCTTGGTGTTGTGTGGGGAGAACATCGATTACATCCAGGGCTCTAATGAAAATTAGCTCAGCCCCAGCATGCAGAGGAGCTTTCCTTTGTGCCCCTCTTGCTCTCCATTAAAATAACAACATCTGCTTTGCTTCCTCTCCATCCTCCTGGCTGAGCCTTCTGCAAACTTGCTGTTTTGTGTGTGAGATTTGACACAATGAAGGGAGATCTGGGTGCAGGGTTAGTCCTGGTGCCTGGGCAGGGTTGTGCTGAGGGCAGGGGGGTCTCTGCATTCCCAGCCTCTCCTGCTGTACCCCTGGTTTATTTGGTGTTAGGGCAGGGGGGTCTCTGCATTCCCAGCCTCTCCTCCTGCTCCTCTCTGGTTTATTTGGTGTTCAGAGCTCTCTGTGCATTCCCAGCCTCTCCTCCTGCTCCTCTCTGGTTTATTTGGTGTTCAGAGCTCTCTCTGCATTCCCAGCCTCTCCTCTGGTCCCCCCTGGTTTATTTGGTGTTCAGAGCTCTCTCTGCATTCCCAGCCTCTCCTCTGGTCCCCCCCTGGTTTATTTGGTGTTCTCTGTGCATTCCCAGCCTCTCCTCCTGCCCCTCTCTGGTTTATTTGGTGTTCTCTCTGCATTCCCAGCCTCTTCTCCTGCCCCTCTCTGGTTTATTTGGTGTTCAGAGCTCTCTGTGCATTCCCAGCCTCTCCTGCTGTACCCCTGGTTTATTTGGGGCTCTCTGTGCATTCCCAGCCTCTTCTCTTGTCCCTCTCTGGTTTATTTGGTGCTCAGAGCTCTCTCTGCATTCCCAGCCTCTCCTGCTGTACCTCTGGTTTATTTGGGGCTCTCTCTGGATTCCCAGCCTCTCCTGCTGTACCCCTGCTTTACTGGGTGTTAGGGCAGGGGGATCTCTGCATTCCCAGCCTCTACTCCTGTCACCCCTGGTTTATTTGGTGTTCAGAGCTCTCTGTGCATTCCCAGCCTCTCCTGCTGTACCCCTGGTTTATTTTATGCTCTCTCTGCATTCCCAGCCTCTCCTGCTGCCCCTCTCTGGTGTATTTGGTGCCCACCCCTGCTGGAGATGCCCGAGTGCAGCTCTGCCTCTGCTCTCAGCTCAAGGGCAGACCTGGGCTCAGGTTTTGGCTTTTTTGCACTTTGCTCCCTGCCTTAGCACAGTTTCTGCCCAGTGGAGTAGCGGTACGTTTGAATTTCTCTTTTTTTTTTTTGGAACTCTGGGGTTTCTGAATTCAGCTTTTGCCATCTGATAAAGCAGCTCAGAAGCTGAAGATAATCTGCCTTTTCACTTCAAAGGGTGTCTATCAGACCTTCATTCTCTGCTCTTTGCCAGGAGGAAACTCCTCATTTCTGAACTCGGGAAAACATTTTGAAACAAGCAACACAAGTGGGAGAAGAAAACCCAACTTTTGAAGACATTTAGATCTGGACTGTAAGTCCTTGAAATAAAATACACTAATGTATTTTAACATTTTTAATAACACTTCGAGGTGGGGTGAGAAATTTTGACTGCACTAATTCTGACATTCTCATTATGCCTCCCTGTGTTTTATCCTAATCACTTGGGGTATCATAATGCTGATTAATTTGTCTCCTGGAGGATCTCTTTTATATTAAAGTTCTGTCTGGCTTTTTTTTTTATTATTTTTTTTTTCCCAAACACTGCACAAAGAAATAAAAACTAATTAATTGCATTAATAACATCTTTTAGGTTCCTGTACTTTATCTCACACTCAGACCTTGCCATGGAGTCTGCTGTATAATGTACAGCTGGGATTTTCAGATGATAATAATCTGTGTATTTTCTAAGTGGGCTTCTCTGTTCTTCTTGTGCCTGAAATACATATTTAGCTTTTGCAGTTCACAATCAGCCTGAGCCAGAACTGCCTTGGGGCAGTGCTGGAAATGCCCATCCCAGACAGAGTTTGCAGCTGGGGGAACACAAACTCCGGGGAGCCGAGCGCCCTGTGTGGGGTCAGAGCACAGAACCCCAGATTTGCACTCCAGGTTATTTTCTGTGGGGTGGGAACGAGCACCTGCCCATCCCAAAATTCCACAAAACAGCTGAAAGCAAGCAAACCTTAATCCCATTTCACTTCCACTGAAATAAACCCAGCTAATGCCCTAGGCCTGTCAGCAGCACAGAGGAAAAGGAAATTCTTTTCCACGACTGAAGTTTTCTTCCCCAGCAGCTCTTGGGGAGTGGATGTGGCTCTGTGAGCACCAGAGCACAAAGCCTCCCATTGGGTGTCAGCCTTGGACAATTAGTAAGCAAAAGCCATCACCAGAAGGCAAAAAAAGGAATTAAATGAGGCAAAAGAAATGCAATAATTTCCATTTGTAAGGAAAGGATATAATAAGACAGTGATGCAGTGCAGATTTATCTCTGGAGTAAAACCAGTCTTTATGAGCACACAATGCCTCCTTTACCCTCCTGGGGTACCCTTCCCTCTCCCAAGCTCAATCACACAATTCAGGGGGAAGCTTGGCCCAGCAGGCTGCAGGAAGGGGGGCATTCACCCTGCTGCTGAGCTGGGGTGATTTATCCTCAGCCCCTGGGCAGTGCCCCTGAAGGGTTTCCTGAGAGCCAAACCCTGGCTGTGAAAAGATGGAGCTGGGCATGCAGCGAGGACCAGGCAGGCATCCCTGGCATGTCTGCAGGGACAGGGGATCAGCAGGGACAGGGATGAGCAGGGACAGGAATGACCAAGGGAAGGGATCAGCATGGACAGGGGATCAGCATGGACAGGGATGACCAGGGGAAGGGATCAGCATGGACAGGGATGAGCAGGGACAGGAATGACCAAGGGAAGGGATCAGCAGCATGGGAAGGGGATCAGCATGGACAGGGATGACCAGGGGAAGCGGATGCCATGGGGAAGGGATCAGCATGGACAGGGATGACCAGGGGAAGGGATCAGCAGGGACAAGGATGAGCAGGGACAGGAATGACCAAGGGAAGGGATCAGCATGGACAGGGGGATCAGCATGGACAGGAATGACCAGGGGAATGGGATCAGCATGGGAAGGGATCAGCATGGACAGGGATGAGCAGGGACAGGAATGACCAAGGGAAGGGATCAGCAGGGACAGGGATGACCAGGGGAACAGATCAGCATGGACAGGGGATCAGCATGGACAGGGATGATCAAGGACAGGAATGACCAGGGGAAGGGATCAGCATGGACAGGGATGAACAGGGGAATGGGATCAGCATGGGAAGGGATGAGCAGGGACAGGAATGACCAAGGGAACAGATCAGCATGGGCAGGGGATCAGCATGGACAGGGATGAGCAGGGGAATGGGATCAGCATGGGAAGGGATCAGCATTCCTATGGGCAGCCAGTTGACAACAAACCCAAGCCACCGAGCCAGAGGTAAATAGCAGCAGCGTTAAAGGAACTCAGCAGCTGCTCCTGGCTCAGCCAAGCAAAACCAGCTCTGCCCTGGGGGTTCCACACTGCCCTGGGGGTTTGAGCATTCCACTCCCAGCTGCAGTCACAGCAGCAAGGCCAGCAGAGAGGAGTGTCCTCTGTCTCTGGATCTGGGTCCCCACCTCTGGGCTGTGCTGAAGGAGCATCCTCCTGCAGCCTGGCCCCATCCAGGTCCCTGTTCCATCTCTGGGATCTGCTGACTCCTCCTGCAGCCTGATCCCATCCAGGTTCCTGTTCCATCTCTGAGATCTGCTGACTCCTCCTGCAGCCTGACCCCATCCAGGTCCCTGTTCCATCTCTGGGATCTGCTGAAGGAGCATCCTCACAGTCTGACCCCATCCAGGTCCCTGTTCCATCTCTGAGATCTGCTGAAGGAGCATCCTCACAGCCTGACCCCATCCAGGTCCCAGTCTCTGGATCCAGGTCTCCATCTCTGGGCTCTGCTGACTCCTCCTGCAGCCTGACCCCATCCAGGTCCCTGTTCCATCCCTGTTCTGGTGGCAGGAAGGACTGGGGCTGGATGGCACAGAGAGGCTCCAGTGGAAGGGCAGAGCTGCCTCCTCAGGTGCCACCTCCAGATCTTTTACCAGGGAATGGCAGGGCTCTGCAGCAAGAGTGGCTGGTGGATAACATCAACCCACAGGGAGAGAAAAATCCAGCAGGAAAAGCAGGATGAGAAATCAACATTTTGCAGAGGAGCACATCCTGCTTCTGACAGCAGTGGCTGCTCTCTGCAGCCTCTGGAACACCAGGAATGGTGCTTGGCTCTCCAAATCCCAGTGCTTCCAAAAGTCCAAACTGGCCAGCTCTTCCTGGTTTGTTTGGCTTTTTTCTTAGGGGGATGGAATAAATTAGTGCAAATGCCTGGAAATCTGATTCAAGCAGCAGCAGTGGCATTTGATTCAAACCCATTAGGGGGATGAGATGTTGATGGTTGGGGGGATTTTTTGCATTTCCACAGGACATGTTGCTAAATAGCCTGGGCATGAGAACAAAGCAGCTGCAAAATAAATGAGGCAGAGAAAAAGCTAAAACCTGGCCTTGCTGGGAAAGAAGTGCAAAGAGAACTTGCCAAGATCAGGCACAAAGAAAGGAGGACTGGAAAAAGAGGCTTGGAATGAGTCATTGAATGGAGATGCAGGATTGTTGTACAGAGACAGAGCAGGGGACAGCAGGGACAGAGCAAATGTTCTGTGACAGAGCCCAGCTTGGAGTGCAAGAGGCTGGAAAGTACCAAGTTGGAGAGAGTTTCCAAATCCCATGTTTTATCACCTACAAGAGTGCAACTTGAATTGCTGAAAATCAAACAAACTGTTATTAGTTTTGTGCCTCTAATATCCAGGTTATCTGTAAAAAGGATAAACAACCCAAATAATTAAGCATCTCAAGAACATGTGGATTGATAACAGGAAAATAAATTTTATTCCAGAACTCCCAGTAGGTTTTTTCCCACTGAGATCACAGATCTTTCTGTATTGGTATTAACTGCTGGCTCCCTCTAGTATGCAGCCTTGGAGAAAACTCTGATAACATAAACTTCATTATTTCTTTCTTTAAGCTACAGTTTTCAAAGAGATTTTTGAAAGCTAGATTTTGAACTAAAAAAGGAATTTGAGCTGCTTTTTTTAGGTCTCAAGTTGCAAAAGGACACTGAAAAGAGATTATTTTAAGAGCAGAGAATAATTACAGCTGATTTAATATGTAAGGTGTGATGCCATAGAGAGTGCAAAACCAAGTCAGCTCTGTAGACATCATAAAATCATCAGGGCTTATAAAAATGTCCTGGTAACCAGCAGCCAGGGAGGCACAGAAATCTGAAACTATGGCAACTCTGTGTAGGAAGAAGCATTCAGTGGAGGGAGAGATTAAAAACAATAGCCTCTCAATCTCTGGAGCAGCTTGGCTCCTCATTTTCTCAGCAGTTTATACCTTTTCAGCTTCCAAAGTCGGATTCTTCTCCTGCAGTTTCACCACAGCTGTCTGGGTAGTTATTTTGAGGAAAACTTGGTGGTTTCCAACAATCCAGCAGCCCTGGCAGCCTGCTGCTGTGTGCAGATCTGTGAGATGAAGAGTCAAACAGGAATTCTGCTGAAAGCATCAAAAGTCCAGGCGAAAAAGGGAAAACACCAACTTTTCCTGCTGCAGATGTTGCCAGCCCTCTCCAGCTGTTTCAGGAGGGTTCTGGTTCCCAGCCTGGATGTGAGCTGATCATTCAAACCAGGCAGTCACTTTGTGTGGCTGATTGTTCTTTTCTTCCCTTCCCTGCCTCCATTTCAGCCCTGCTTTAATGCAGCTCCTGGGCACAATCCTGACCAGGGGATTCTGTGATTTAACAGGAATTTGAGGCAGTGGAGACCTCGGGCTGTGTCCCTGCAAAGGGCACAGGGATGTGTGGGAGGGAGGATCTGCAGGGCATCCAGAGCTGCTGTGGCCAGATGAGAGCAGCTGGACCTGCATTCGTTCACCCAGTGCCCAGGGTCCCTTGCTGGGTCAGTAAAACCTTTCTATATTTATGTATTTTTCTGTTAATCACATTTTTGCACAATTAACACTCCTCCTCCATGATACATTCCCTCCAATCCTTCACCCTCTTTCTGCAGCCATTTTCTGTAGTAATTAGTGAATGGAAACTGCAGCTTATTTTAGGGCAGAGAGAGTTCCAGGTGCTCTTGCTTGGATGCCTTGCAGCCACTGCTGAGCAGTGTCCCCATGGCCTGACACCAAAGCCACAAATGAATGTCTGACCATGCCTGCTCTGGTTTGACCCAATTTGTAGCAGTATTTGATGTTCCTTTTGATGTGTGGCTGAATTTCAGCAGTGAATGACATTTCTATGCCTTCTATACCTATCCAGAAAACCAAATTCTCACCTGACTGAAGGTGCTGCTCTGAGATCCTCCCAAATTTTATTTAACCATCACAATACAGCAGCAACAACGTGCTCAAACTCAGAGAGAAGCTTCTAGAAGCCCAGCATAAAGAGCATTTGGCTGATGTGGTCATTTGTTTGGAGCCCTTCTTAAAATTCTGGAGATGAAGAAGCTCTGTCTACATATCATCCCAAGCAAGGAGAATTGCCAAAAAATCTGAGGGTATAGCTTATTTATCTTCTTGTTTGAAACAGTGGGGGAATTTATGTCTGGCTTAGCAAGGTGCATCTCTGATCTATAGCCCTGAGCTGTCAGATCCTCAGATGGGCTCAGATATTCTGCCTGCTTCCCCCTTAACTTCAGGGAACATTAATGGAGTTTTGCTAATTTTTAAGTGTGACAGTTACATGAACTGTTTTGTCTATAAATTTCCAGTATGAGGGTTCAGAGTAACTTATGTCCTGTTGAGGAGCTGCTATCCAGCAGCTTCACTGTGCTGGTGGCACAGCAGAGATCCAGTTTGGGAGGGCACCAGTGCCCAGCCAGGCTCACCTGGGACAGGTACCTGGGGCTCAGCCAGGATCCCCACAGGGGTGGGCCATGAAAAGTGAAAATCACTGAGCTCAGGACATGGAAAGTGAAAATTACTGAGCTCAGGACATGGAAAGTGAAAATCACTGAGCTCAGGACATGGAAAGTGAAAATCATTGAGCTCAGGACATGAAAAGTGAAAATTACTGAGCTCAAAACATGGAAAGTGAATGAGTATCCCTGAGCTCAGCCATGAAAAGTGAAAATTACTGAGCTCAGAACATGGAAAGTGAATGAGCATCACTGAGCTCAGCCATGAAAAGTGAATATCCTTGAGCTCAGCCATGAAAAGTGAATATCCCTGAGCTCAGGACATGGAAAGTGAATATCCCTGAGCTCAGGACATGGATAGTGAATATCCCTGAGCTCAGGACATGGATAGTGAATATCCCTGAGCTCAGGACATGGAAAGTGAATATCCCTGAGCTCAGGACATGGATAGTGAATATCCCTGAGCTCAGGACATGTCACAGGTTCTTACAGAGGTGGCAGCAGCTGGGAAGAGCCCAGGGCCCGTGAGGAATGCAGCTGTGTGCTGGAAGGAGAGAAAGCTCTGAGGGGACTGGATCAGAGCAAAGCTTCCCCTTTTCTGTGGTCAGGGTTCAGTGACAGCCTGCACTGACCCTGAGCCACTGATTCCTGATGTTATCCTGGAGTATTCCTCTGGGCAGAGCTCAGCATGTGTTTTTTTAAAAAGGGAGCTGCTGAGAAGTGCTCCAACACAGATGTGTTGAGTGCAGTGGCATTCTCTGACAATACAGGGTTAATGCCCACATGTAAATTAGTTTAATGAGCCTTTGGCTACCCTAAACTTCCTTCAGTTAGAAGGTTGAGAAGAATAAGACGTACTCTGTCAGGGGTTTACTTTTATTTTTAGATTATTTCCTTGACTATAGAAAAGACTCTGCTTTGAATTAATGACAGTCCTGTGAATAAGATTTTCAGGACTCAGTTATGAAAACCTTAGCTTTACTCTGTAAAGAAAAAGAGAGCAGCTCCCAAGGTATCTTGTTTTCCTGGACACTAACCAGGCATTGGTGTGAGCCCACCTTATTTTTCCATCTATATTAAACCCAAACTTGTGATGTTAACAGCTTTCAGTCCTCCTCCCCCTCAATTGCTCTGCTCTGCCCTGGAGCAGCAGAGCTCTGGAGTCTCTTAATAAGTCCTTTACTAAGGGAAGGAAGGCTTTTATTTTTAGCCCATCAGAAGTGGCTGCTTTGTGCAGGCTGTCTGAGGAAGGTGGAGCAGCATCCCTGCTCACCTCCGTTCACAAGTGTTTATGCAGACTTTAACCAGCAAAAATTCAAAGGCCTGCTGATATAATTAGAAAAGTGCTGGCTGAGCGTGGGTGTGAGCTGCAGCTCTCAGAGATACCCAGAGCCCTCATCATCTCAGCCCACTTGGGTGAGGAGAAGAAGCCTTGGAGGGAAGGGATATTCACAAAATGCACAATGCAGGAGGCCTCGAGAAACTGGGTTTTTTTTCCACCTAAGCCTTCTACAAATCTTGTCTCCTTTGGCACACGCAGATTAAAGGAGATCTCATTGCTAAGCACCAGGCAGGCACAATTCCCAGCCACAGAACAGCCTGGCTGCTTGGAAGGCAAAACCCATTCCTCAGAAATCCCAGGCTGAGATACAGCAACAATCTCCGAGATCACTCTTTTCTCCCTCTCCAAACGTGTTCTGGTATCGACTCAGGTGAACACGAAAGCTTTCTGAGACACCTCAAGCTTTGGGAATCCTTCCTTTAAGCCTTTTTAAGCCCCCCCTGCCCATCGTGCATTGATTTTCCCACACGCATTCATACTGGGTTTCCATTTCATTTTGCTTTCACTCAAGTCAGCAAATCCCTTAATTACTTTGCTGCCCAGCTGTCTGTCCTGCTTTGGGGGATTCGGGTCTGCTGCAAAGGGGGGCACACTGCAGTGGCAGAGGACAGCACTGTCCCCTCTGAACACAGAAATTCACTTGGCTGGGGCTGGAGAGGAAATCTTTCAGAGGAGCTGGGTTGCAGGCTGCCCTGTGTGTGCTGTCTTCTCTCACAGGCTGCTCCTGGGAATACTGCCTTGTTCTGAGCCACCTGCACGTGGGCTTCTGCACAAAATGGGTTTTTTTTTGTGCCCTGGTGCCCTGTTCTGAATGGCACAAGGAGGAAAAGCAGGGCAAGAGAGGAGCCCTGGGGCAAGGCTTTTGTTTTGGGGCGCTCTGGTTGGGATGGGAGCTGAAGTGGAAGGAGGCACATGAAGCTCCGTTAATATTTTGTTATCGGTTTTGTGAACCAGAGCATTTCTGTGCTGATTTCTTGCCAGCAGGCTCTGGCACACCCTGCTCCCCTGCCAGGAAGTTTGGTGAGAGAAAGGCACTTTTCAGCAGTAGATGTGCCCTGAAACCAATGGTGAGGTGCAGTTTACTAGCCTGGCACAAAGAATAGAAAAGTCTCTGTAAGGACATATTCCTAATGCAGCCTTACACATAATACAGGTTTTTTACAACAAAGTTAACATAAGAATTGTCCCCAAACAGCAGCTGGGTCATTATGGAGCAGCTTTTGAAATGGAAAAGGTTGGGGAAATAACCAGCTGCTTCCTCAGCCTGCCTGTGCTTTCACTCTGGGCTAAATTATTATTTCCCTAATTAATAATCTGCATGCAGATTAAAATGATTACTCTACAATATATATTGCATGACAATAAAAGAGTGACAGCAAATTATGCTTCAGTGTGCATAACAGCTTAACTCTCTAAACAGGAGATGTTTTCTAACACTCAATTCATGTCCTTCTGCTGATGATTAAACCCTCACTGATTTTGTTTTTATTAGTCCTCAGTCATTATTGTTCTTTTATCACTATGGGGCCTTTAGAATTAGCCATAATGGCTCAGAAGCGTGGTTGCTGCTGCATTCCCTTATTAAATCAAGTTACCTCTCTAGCTGTCAGGGACTAAAATCAAACCCCTTTGTTACAGTGTTCCACAACCCTTTAAATATTGATTATTGCCACTACGTAGAGCTGCTGAACATTTATTTTTGTTTGGACTAGTTCAGAATGGGGAGAAACTTCCATGACAACAGCGGTGATGCAGCTGCTGCTTCCTCCTGGCAGGATTCTGTCCTGGGGGCTGCAGGCTGGGAGTGCCTCTGATGGCTCTGGGGGTTCCTTGGCTTGCAGTGGGCTGTACAAGCAGCAGCTCTGCAGCAGAATCAGGCTCAGGGAGGTTTGGAGGGGCTGAGGTTCTGCTCAGTGCCACAGGTGAGCAGAGCCTGATGCTTGCAGGGACAGGAGATCTGTGCAGGAGTGAGCTGAGCCAGACCATGGCTGGCAGAGGTGACAAAGGGGACACGGGCGCTGCTGGTGACACAGGTTGCTGAATTGTCTAACTGGTCGTTGTCTCCTCTGAAGGTGGCAAGAAATAGATTTTCTGATCTTTCTCTGCTATGCTTGAGCTTAATTAGCTAAATGAAACCTGCCTTGTCTCACCATTAACTGAGAAACGTAACTAAATCCATCAGTTCCACCCTTCAGCAGCGTGGCTTCATTTACACCCAGGTCTCCCTGAGGAAAAAAAAAAAATCTAAAATCGTTGAAAGCTGAAATGACTGTGGTCCTTCAAGGAGCTCTCCCCATTTGTCATGTCCTTGCTCTTTATCTCCCTCCTCAGACACACTGGGAGCTTTTGTTGCAGATTATTTCTGGAGCTGTCAATGCTGTTGAAAGGAAGGAATCAGGTAAATGGAGAACTTTTCTGTGAATGCTTTCCTCCTTTCTGATGGGACCTGGAGAGGAGCTTTGGCTTGTGGCAGCTGCCCCTGTGCCCTGCCCTGTGAGCCTGGCCCTCTGCAGGTGCCACAGCCCTCCAAGGGCTGTCCTGCTCTCTAAAGGACAATTCTGGCTCCTCAGGGCTGCTCTCCTGTTCCAGAATTTGTCCTGTGTCCCATTCACAGTGCAGCAACACATTTTCCTTTCAAAACTCCCCTTGTGCTTCATCAGCACTTTGATCCAGTTGTCAGCAGCAGAGATGAATCCTGTCCCTCCCCAGCACGTTTGCAGTGGATGGGGAAGAGCAGTCACACAAATTGCTTTCCTTCCCTTCCTGTCTGCTCCTGGCTTTTCTGAGAGTGCTGGCAGTAACTCAGCTCCTGTTCCCCTCTGTGCAGCTACCCCAGCTCAGGTAAATGATGGGAAGGAGAGGCTGTGCCAGGGCACCGACAGCACCTTGCAGGCTCCTCTTGCTGCAAGCCAGAGGCAGAAGCAGGGAAAAGCTTCTGCTCCTTTCTCCTCATAGAATCCTTTAGGTTGGAAAAGACCTGGAGGATTACTGAGCTCAGCCTGACCCCTCAGTTCCTTTCCTGCAGGTGGCTGTGGAGTGTTTTGCTCCCCAGAGCAGGGAATGTGTGTCCAGGGGATGGTGTGGCTGCTTGCTGCACTCCACTCAGAAAGAACACAGGGCTGTGGAATATTTCACTCCCCAGAGCAGGGAATGTGTGTCCAGGGGATGGTGTGGCTGTTTGCTGCACTCCACTCACAAAGAGCAAACTGGAGCAATGTCAGAGGCTGCCTGGCAGGCTGTAGGGTGGCTGTGTCTGGGTCCAAGGCTGGAAATGCCATTATTCCAGCTGCTTTACGTGAAGGCTGAGTGTGACCTGCTGACTGGGCTGGTTCTGCCAAGACAGTGTTCAGAGAACTCCCCTTGCACACAAGGTGCAGCAGCCCCCTTGCTGTCACAGCACAAAACAGGAGATGTCTCTGAAAGAATTTTGCCCATGGGTTCATTACTGGTTTCGAATATGTATTTATTCTGTTTTGTGCCTCAACAATAACAAAGGTTTGTTCAGAGTTGTCAGGAAGGCCTCAAAGCAGACCTGAGCAGGTATCAGCTCACACCATGTGATGTCTGACGTGTCCTACTTTCACTGTAACCTGTCCCCAAGTCACTCTAGCAGGATCCCCAGCACTGCTGGCTGGGGTCTCAGCTCTGGGTCTCTCTGGGTCTGCACTGAAGGCACTTGAGGCAGTAATTCATGCTCAGACTCAGGTGTTTATTATTTCTTATCAGTGAAACAATCTCACTCTATTGCAATCTGCACCTTTTCATCAGCAGGCACAGAATGGCCAACAATCTCTTGTTCCAAGGTCTTTTAAGACTAAACTATCCAATTAAGAACTGACACCTGGATTATTTTCCCTTTTACCCCAATATCTGATCCCACAGAGCCCCAGTGCAGGCTTTTCTGCCCAATCACAAAATGCCCCCAAACCCATGGAGAAGGAGGAAGAAGAAGCATGAAAAAGAAACCCAGGACAGCCCCCTGTGCCCTCCATCTTGCTGCCATCCTAAAAATCCCAAAACCTCAATTTCCCACCAATGATACGCCCACACTACTCTCTATAATCTATTGCACACTTTTGTGGATTCTGGTCTATCTTGAAGTCTGGGAAACTTTCTCATGAATGAGGGTCAGAGTCAGAGCTGCCCTGTGGAGAACACTCCAGGGCAGGCAGAGAAACATTCCCTGTGCCCTGGGTTTCCACACTTCTGCTTCTCTCACGCCCTGCTCTGGCTCTGAGAAGCCCAGGGGACCCTGCTGTGCACAGAGGAGGGGAAAGCCAAGCAGGACCAGCTCCCCTGGGGCTGGGGGCTGCTGCAGCCTGCCAGGGAAGGGTGGCACCCCTTCCAGAAGGGCTCTGTGGCTCCCCAGCTGCCATCAGGGGCGACTGGCCCCCCTGCACCTCCTGGTGTTTTCACCCAGGTGATTGACCCTCCTGGGATTTTGTCCTCCTGGGATTCACCATCCCAGCTGATTTTGGTCCTCCTGGGTTTCACCATCCCAGCTGATTTTGGCACACAGGTGATTCACCCTGCTGTGATTTTGTGATTCACCATCCCAGGTGATTTTGGCACACAGGTGATTCACCATCCCAGCTGATTTTGGCACACAGGTGATTCACTCTCCTGTGCTCTCCGTGGCACTGCTGGAGGAGCCTGCCTGTGTCAGAGTTTATACACTAAAAATTTTTCACTTTCTGTACTGACAAACTCTAACTCCCAAAAAACCACCACATTTAACCTGAGGCTGTAGAGAAAACTTCCAAAATTAATTGATAATGCTGAGATTATGAGTGTGCAGTTGATTAGAAGTGGATAATATCACAAAGTAGAAAACTTAAAAGTTTTAGAATATAGTAATATATAGAGAACTAGAATGAAAGTTTTAGAGCAGTAGCTAGTCCTTCTTCATAAATTTAAGTAGTTTTTTGTAATTAGACAAAAAAGTCTGCATTATGGACTTTGAATAATTAATTAATAAGGTAAAAGTAAAAATAATTTAAGTGTCATTTCTTGATAGGTACTTTAACTTAAGCCCAACACCCCTGGGCTCCAGGGCTGGAAGCTCAGGGAGCTGGGGGTTTAGGAGAGCAGCTCAGAGCACTCCAATCAGCTGCTGCTCTCAATTGCCCCCTGAAGGTGCCTGTCTCTCTTTGATTACAGAAAGTGCTCACAAAGAGCAGCTTCTGGGCCCAAAATTAGCCTTTGTGCAGACCCCTACGTGTATTTCTTATTTCAGCCTATTCTGGAATGGGAGAACACAACAATTTCTTTGATTATTGCATTCTCTACTCTGCTGTGCTTGATGGTATTGAAGCCCTGTGCAAACATGAATGATTTGAGTCTTCCAGTGCCTATTTGGTGTAAATAAGGGTTATTAAGTCTATATTTGGACCTGGCAGAACTCTTGGCTGTTGGTTTTTACACACACAGTGAAACAGAGCAGTTTAGAAACCCAGCCAAGGCGATAAACCAGATTTCTGACAAGTCAAAATAAATGAAGTCACCTCGTGGGAAGGTAGCAACCAACTTATTAATTAAGAAAACCTTCACAGAGTCATCCCCCTGTGCGCTCTCACCTCTCAGTGCTGCAGTTCTTGTTCTGGTGGAGAATGTTCTCCAGCCTAGAGAGGATTCCAGATCCCACCAGAGCTGGCCAGGGCAGCCTGGCTGCACTCCTCTGGGTCTTGGCTCTTTGTTTTGGCCCTGAAAGCAGCAGCAGCAGCTGAGGGCCCCAGTGACAAATTACAGTCAGCTCTTAGGCTCTCCCTTGTTATTTTAGGGAATGGGACCCTCATTCTCCATTTCTCATGGAATACAGACTTTATTCAGCACTGGCTGGGTGTTTGCAGTGAGGGTGTGACAGTCACTGCCCCTGCCCTGCTCAGATCTGCAGAGCCACCAGCCAGAAAAGCTGGGGGGGGTTTCATCTTTAGGGTTTAATTTTTAATAAAATATGCCAGAAAAAACCCCCCTCCTCCATTATTCTGGCTCCCCATTTCCCAGCCCCTTGAATGTTTTGGTGTAGTTTCATCTTTAGGATTTAATTTTTAATAAAATATGCCAGGAAAAAAAAAAAAAAAAACCTCCTCCATTATTCTGGCTCCCCATTTCCCAGCCCCTTGAATGTTTTGGTGTCTCCTGGTGTCAGGAGCCTCTTTCCAGGGTGGCTGATGGGGACTCAGAATGGGCAGAGGAAGCTGTGCATGACAGAGTCTGTTGCTATTTTTTGTTATTTAAATGACAGAGCCAGTTATGAAAGGGATATAAATTATTACATCCAGAGAAAAGAAGTCTCTAAATGTTAATTTGCTTTTTAAGGGCACAGACAATATAATTTGGGGCACAAGTGGGAGAGATTACTTAGGAGCTGTGAATGCAAACCAGAATAAAATTTACATTACCTCCTTTATTTTCTCTTCCCTTCATCTCATCTTCTCTCTGAATTATTCCTCACTTACTTTTCCCCTCCAGACATCACAGAGTTTTGATTTTCCTCTCACTATTTTCTTTAAATGGCCTAATGATAAAAAGTCTCCAGAGTACTTCCACCAAGCCCCTTTGATTTCATTAATGGAAAAGTTATACTTTAGATTAAATATTTCAGGAGCTGGAAGATTAAAAGAATTACCTGCAGGACTTGCCAGTTGAGCATTGCCAAGCAGGAGTGATGGGGGCTGTCCCAGAGGTCAAAATGTGCCTTGGCCCTGGACAAATGCACAATTTTGAGTAAAAGCAAGACGAATGCAGCTGTTCAGAGCTGGCTGACCACAGAACCAATCTGTTTTTCTGTGGGAATTTGCAAAATGTACACCTGCCTTCTGGGGTTTTTTAATGTTTAACTGTCCGTTATTTAAGTAAAAAAAAAAAAGGGGAAGGATAATGTGTAACTTTTCAGAGCCATGTGGCAAATTGAAATTCTTCCTGTTCTGATTTTTAAAATTGAAAACTGATGGTTGTTCTGTGGGAAAGGGAGTGTTTTCCTGGAGGATCTGAACGTTTCACAGGATTACAGACAAGGCTGTGCCTGAAAGCCAACTGAGGTTATTGCTTACTCCTCATTTTTTGACAATGGTGGTTTTGAGGGGCCATAACCTGGTGGAAAACAATTTCCCAATGAGACATCAGCACTTTCTGAGAGGAAGGAGAGACAGTCCCAGAGAGCCTGTGGCACCCCTGGGATGGGATGGGACAGGGCTGAAAATGCAATTAAGGATTGCTAATCCTTTCCCAGGCTCTGTCACTATACTGCCTGGAGCCTGAACCCACAGAGGTGGAGTTCCTAAAATTACCCTTCAGGGCAAGAGCTATTCCTGGAGCTGCAGTGTGTGTGCTGCACAGCACAAGAGCAAATGTTACCTGGCTGGGAAATTACAGTCATGTCACCACCAGTGACAGGCTCACTCAAAACATCCTTTAATGACTCCATTTTTTTTTTTTCACTCTGTGGTTTTTGTTTAATCCGCAGCACTGTGGGGTTTTATGGATGTTTTTAAGGTGTTTAAATCATTGATATGACTTTTGCAGCGATGTTGACATGGATTGCTTCCCCCCATTTCACCCTGTTTGTTCCTGCTGTGTCCCCTGCCCTCCTCTCCATCCCAGGACTCTGCACAGCCTCAGCCACCCCACCTCATCCTAGGAGAAGCAGCAAATAATCCCTGAGGGAGAGCACAGCTCCGACTCCATCACTGCTGCAATCGCTCTGACTTCAGTGTCTGTTGGAGCAACTGCTATTTCTTTTTATTTTCTAGAACAGGGGAAAGAGAACAGCTTTTAACATATGTCTCCTCCTCGTGTGAGCTACCACACAGCTCCAGCTCCGACGCACACACAGAGCAGGCATATGGTTAAAAAGGAGTTCTTTTCCTTCAAAGAAATCCGGAAGGAAAATTCCCCGTTTGAAAGGAGAAATTGCACTTCCACCACACGTCTGCTGCTAGGAATGCTGAGAGCCAGGGACCTTGTAGCTGGAGTGTTAAAATGCTGCTCTGCAGAATGAAAAGCCAAGCCAGTGCCCACTCTCAGGTGCCATTTGAGCCCACATCTCCTGTGCCAGCGCTGTTGGAGTGTTTTTGTGGAGCTGTGGGTGCTGCCAGGGCGCTGGAGCAGGGGCTGAATGTTCCACAGCTCCTCAGGAGGTTTTGTTGGTGTAGGCAAGGCAACACAAGTGTGTTCTTGACCTTCTCTGGGCCTTTTGCTTGCTTTGAGAGCACTGTTACAGAAAAAAAACCCAAACCTCGTGTAACCTTTTCCAACACTAAACAAGATAAAAGGCGCTGGTGTGACTGGAATTCAGGGGAAGTGCTGCAATTTAGTTCTGACCCCAGAAGTCGTGGGGATGTCCAGGTGTGCAGAAAACACTGACAGCACTGGTGCTGTGTTACTCACAGGGGATGGAACCTGACCTTGGGAAATTAATTACTCTAGCCAGCACAACCTCTGTCCCCAGCATGGTCAGGATCCCCCTAGAAATAACACTGATAATTTTTATATTTTACGTAAAAGGCTAAAATTTGGTTTAGAGTATCCCAGCCTAGCTACATGCAAGGAAAGCACAATAAAAAACCGTTATCAGCAAAGCAATCCGTTCAGAAGTGCTCTGTCAGATTTTCACTCATTTCAGACAATGATCAAGGCCCATTTTCTGCGTTTGCAGCTCCTCCTGTTCTGTGTAGGTTTCCATTGCTGAATGTGTTTTGTTTCTTTCTGGAGCGGAGGAAACATGGGGAGTATTTTGCTGGATGCCTGAACACTGACAAATGCAAGCATTTCGTACACAGTGGGATCCCTGGCAGGGCTTTGATCCCAATATATCAGCAATCAAGAGACAGTGGACCAAATCCATCTCTAACACAAACTTCATTGGATTCCTGCCGAGCTGCTCCGGGGATGAACTCGATGCAGGGCTCTTGGCAAGCCTGAGTTACCTGTGCTGAGGTGTGAAGGGATGAGGCACAGGAATTCTGTGTGCAAATCTCCTCTAAGAGCTTGACACTCGCTGTGCTGCAGGCACTCAGCTGGGCTGAGCCTGTCACCAAAATATTATTGCAAGAAGTGGGAAAAAGGCGCTGGCAAAACCCACCTGACAGGGAGGGAGGGTGGCTTCATCCACCCCAGGGCTCTGTGTGTGTGTGCAGCTCTGCTCTCCCCCTCTGGCACATCCAGGGCACTCGGGAGTGGTGCTCAGGGCATGGGTTAGGGTTGGGAGTGAGCAGCTTCACCTGGGGAGCACCTGGGCACTGCTGTGCCCTCCTGGCACGGAGCCCCAGGGGGTGATGTTGGGCTTGACTCCATGTGTAAGAAGGTTTATTTTCTTGTGATGTATATTAAAATACTGCTTTAAAACTGTACTAAAAGAATAGAGAGAAAAAGTTCATCAGAAGGCTTGAAAGAATAAGAATAAGAATGCATAACAAGAATAAGAATAAGAATGCATAACAAAAATAAGAATAAGAATAAGAATAAGAATGCATAACAAAAAGAATGTGAATAAGAATAAGAATAAGAATGCACAACAAAATCTTGTGACTGCTCACAGGCTGTGGTTGGTCATCAGTGAAAACAATGCACATGGAGCAATGGAAGTTGCACCTGTTGCATCCCACAGCAGCACACAGTTATTGTTTACATTCTTTTCCCGGGGCTTCTAGCTCCTCGGGAGGGAAAAATCCTGGCAAAAGGATTTTTCAGAAAATATCATAGCTACAGGGTGATCTCAGCAGAGGCTCCTCCTGCAGCCCATTTCAGCTGCTCCCCATCTCCCTGCTCGTGCCTGGAGTTCCCCTGGAGTGAGGTGCCCAAGCTGCCAGGACCTTGCCAAGCAGGGGCAGGAAAAGGGAAGGGAGTTCTGCTCTCAGCCCCCGAGGAAGGGGGGTCGTGTCCCCTGGCCCTGAGGAGTGCCCAGAGCACAGGGCTGCTCCAGGGATGAGCTCATCAAAGCCATGAGGCTTTTGTTCCACCCCAAGTCACCCCAACACCCCAGGGAAATACGGCTTTTAACCACTGGGGAGCCCCCCGAGCACCCCTCGTCACTCTCATCCCGTGCCCCGTCCCTTGGAACTGAGCTCAGGCTCTGAAACACCTGTAACAGTGAGCAGTTTATGTTTTACATGCTCTTCATTGTTTAAATATCTCAAGTTTTGGGCTTCTTTAGACTCCGCTGCAAAACTTTGAAGGTCATTTTAATTGCAGTATTTATAAATTGCTTTCTTGGCCACACAGTGCCACTCACAGCAGATTAAACCCAGGGCTCTCTCTCTGCCTTTGTTTCATGGAAAAGATTGATAAGCGATTTACTCGCAGTAGAATGGTTTACAAGTGAGCTCTCAGATAAATGATCAGGAAGAAGTTGGGGGTTTTTTTCATGTGGAATTATTTTCCACAGAGAAAAATTGGGTTGTTTTTCTCTGTACTAACCCAAGGATGCACGGACCAGATTCTCAGCTGGAGTAAATGAAGAGTCAGTCTTGATTTACACCAGCTGCAAATATTTTTCCCATAATATTTTTCCTCGTATTGTAATTTTTTCATAATGCAAACCCTAATTTCTTCTCCCTGAACTCAAATTCGGAGCTCCCGTAATTCCTGCATCTGTTTATTTACTTTCTGGTTTGTATTCTTTAGCTGGCTTTATTAACATACCACATTTTCCTCCCCTGTTCCACACGATGTGCCCTGCATCTCTGAGCTCTCATTTACAGTCCATGTTTGCTTTCTGGGACACTGTTATGTCGAAAATCAATAAGAAGGCAATTTAGGAATTTTCTCTGAAGTCTGGTTAAAGGAGCTGCCAATAATTAGCAGGGGAGAACAATCCTGCTTCCGGGGAGCCCTCGGATTTCTGACTGATTCCAGCAGGATTCCCAGGGGTCCGTGGACTCCAGAGCTTGAGTCCATGGTCAGGGCTGGGAGCTGGGCTTAGGCAGGAGGTCAGGCTTAGCTCTGTGCAAACCAGCTCAGCTCCAGTGACAGGAAAATGCTCCTGGCCTCTTCTCCACACAGGAAATAGAAATACAATTTTGTAATTTCAACTCCTAGCAGAGAGAAGTTGTGAAATGTCCATTGAAGAGGATTTTACCCTGGATTTTGTTGGTGAAATTCCTTGGCAGATCTTCCCTTGCAGAGAGGGCTGGAGAGCTGGAAGGGAATCAGCCAGAGCCCCAGCAGAGCCTGGCTTTGGGCTGTCAGGCTCTGAGCCTCACGTCCCCACCTCAGGAGATGGCACAGACAAACCAGGGGACTGCTGGACATGCAAATCCCACGGCTTGGAATTGGCTTGGGAACGTGCAGGGTTTTTGGGGGGCTTTCTTCCCCCCCATAAAAGTTGAAAAGAAGGTGTTAAAGAAATGTCTGCTTCAACAGAAAGCTGGTGTTGCGTGATGAACAGAACCATACCTGCAGTTCTGCCTGTCCCACGCACTAATCAGTGCACAGATAAATGCATTTTAATAATTTATTGTCATTTATCTTCAGTGCAGCTCTATTATGCTTTTCACTCTTGCTGTAAATATGTAAAATGCTGTTAATCAAGCTTTGTTAGTGAATATTTGATTAATAGGTAGCAGATGTACTTGCCCCTGTGTATGCTGCGTTAAATGCAATGTACCAACACATAATTCATTATTTTAATAACACACTGGGCTCATAAATCAAAGGAACACTTGAGGATGCAGCAGCCAGAATTACTGAAGGAATAGCTGTGCATTGTTTTAGGAGTGATGCATTTGGGCATTGTTTTAAGAGTGGTGTGGACTTGATAATCAGCTACTGATGAGCTCTAATGTGGCATTCCTGTGGGAACGGCTGAGGATTAGCAAACAGCTCATCATTTCCCTCAGCCCAGAGAGCAAAACCCAATCCCTGACCCAAAACCCTTCCAAATGCAGAGGCAGGATGGATGGAGGGTGAGGAGGAGGAGCAGCAGGTGCTGATGAGCACACAAGTGTCCTTTCCACTCTGGGCTGGGAGCATCGGGCACTTCCAGGCTTTGGCTCCAGGCAGGAAGGTGATGTGATGCCTCAGCTTTAGCTTTTCATTTTTTCAGGTTCTGTGCTGCTTTAGGGTGTAGATGTGAGCTTCATATTATGGGATGGTGAGCTCTCTGCGCAGAGCAGGGAGACAAAACAATTCCTTCTCTAGCAAGGACAAATGATCCAAATCTCAGGCCCAAGAACAGAAACAATGGGGACTGAAGAGAGAAAAACAAGCAGGATGGGACTTCATAACCTAAAGCTGTAATTGGACAATTAACTTCAACATGCAAATGGAGCAGAGTTGATCAAAGTGAGAGACCCTGTGAGCAGTCGTGCATTTTGGGACCATTTTGGTTCATCTTGGGTTCATTTTGGGACCATTTTGCGTTCATCTTGGGTCTATTTTGGGACCATTTTGGTTCATCTTGGGTTCATTTTGGTTCATCTTGGGTGCAGCCCTGGCTGGGCTCCTGTGCTGCCCGGGGTGGATCCATGGAGGATCTCCTTTGAATAAATCCCTGCTTTATTCTGTAACTCTGCCCAGCCTCTGCTCTAGCTCAGCTGCACAGGGCACCAGCTGGAGCTGCCAAGCAGAGGAGAGGGAGGAAGCTGCAGAGAGGAGCAGAGGAGGGAATATTGGGTGAGGAGTGGAGCAGGGAGCGTGTCCACTCCTCACCATCCCCGTCCTTTGGTGCTGGCTGAGCTGCTGCACACTGAAATGGAAGAGGGATGCTCAGCTGGAGCAGCCTGGTGTTTTCTGCAATGGGCAATCACCAGGCAGAGCTTTCTGCCCAAAATCCTCCCTGGCTGTCAGTCACTGCCATCCTGACTGCTGAGCCAGCCCCTTTTGGTGGCAGATGTCACCAGCCCCTGACACTCAGTGCCTGGAACTCTCCAGGCTGAGTGGCTCCATTGGGTGGCAAAGACTGGGATTCAGGGTTAGTTCCAGGTGCAGAGCCACAGCACACAAACCATGAGGTAATTGGCACAAACTTTAAGACTAAACCAAGAACTGAGCTTTAATTCCATGAATCCCACATGGGGCTCCTTCCCTCCTTCCTCCAGGCTGCCCATTTCTAAGGGAAAATATTTCTTTTTTATGCCAATATCTGCTGTGGGTGTATTCAATGCCAGGATGTACAGTGCAGTGCCCACAGTGGTGTGTGTGATTTACTCTGATACATTTCACAGGCTGCTTCTTTTGGGTGACCTTGGCCACATGTTTGATCCAATAAGGGATTATCAGCTTTGATAGGGCCTGCATTTAATTCTGTAGCCCGGCTGAAAGCTACACTGCTCTGCATTGATTTCCATGTGCAATTAATGCGTTTTGTCAGCGACAAATGCGTGCAGGGATAATACACTCCACTCATTTTCATCTCTCCTGTGTACATGTTAAATCAAAATAGCACCTGGTGGCCGAGCCCTCCTGAGGAGAGCTGGATTTAATGTGCAAAGGCAGCATTAAGAGCTGCCTGTGTGATATTATCATAGTTTTCAGGAGTGAAATAACAAATAATTCCCTGGAAATCAGAGTGACTCAAAAGCTTAGACACCTTCACATCAACACCATGGCTAAATGGATTCCTTGTTCTGTGTCTTACTCACACTCACAACGCAATTGAATGGCAAATTAGATGAGTAAGACAAGAAACAATCCCCTGAAATGTTGTAAAATGTTGTAATGTCTTCACTCTGCTGCTGCTCCAAGACATGACCCTTGTAGGACTGGCAGATAACAGCATTTACTGCTTGTATTGACATCCTGGAGGGAGCTGGCTCTGCAGGGGGATTTCAGCTCCTTGAGGATGTGCCATCTCTTACTCTGGGTTTGTTCCAAATGCAGGGGAAAAAAAAAAAACCAAGCTGGAATTTCTTTGAAGTCTCAGAGATGTTAGAATTAACTTTGCTGAAATATTTAATTTTGGTTTTTCTGACATATTCCAGCTGTATCTTTTTGACAAGTATCATTCAGCACATAATCTAAAAATCAGAGCTACCTAAAACATTTAGTTCATGCTTCAAGACAAACAAATGTTTCAACCTTATTCAACAGATTTTTATCTCCAGTCTTGGAGAGATCAATATCTGTTCGTGAAGAGCCTCAATTCTGTCAAATCTGTGTTTTCAGACATTTAGAAGTGCAGTCAGCTCTGTGAAGCTGCAGACTTTTTCATCTGCCCAGCACAGAAATGGACCTTGACTGATAAGGGTGTTTCAGGACTATTCCTGTCAAACTTCACAGAATTGAGACCATTGGAATGTAGATGAAAATCCTCTGCCTTTGTTTATTTCAAAACCAGCCAAATAAAAACCTAGCTTTGTAGGATTGCCTTTGATATTGTACAGAGCTCCCTTTGGAGCTGTGCTTCACAGGAACCTTTAATTTCTGATAGGAAAAATAAAAAGTTACTGTTGAAATCCAGAGCACAAATAAATAATAATCATTAAAAACCAACCCTCTGCCTTTTAAAAGTCTGGTTATATTCTTAGAGAGCTGCTGTTGGTACAATTGCATGTGAAACAGGAACGGGTGATGTCTCCAGTGCTCAGCACTGTCCCTGCAGAGGTTTTTCCCAGTTTGCTGGCAGATTTCAAAAAAAGGTAGAAAAAATGGTGAGCCTCATGTCACGTAACTTTGGACATATGAAAAATAGATTTCTGGTCTAAATAAACTAGAGTGCCTCTCTTCAGTAAATAGAAAAGGACTTTCAGGGGATGATTTATTCTACTTATTTCAAGAGGTATCATCTGTCTTGTGGAGCCTGGGCAACAAAACAGCCAGAGTTCAGAGAGTGCTGTGGGAGCCAAAGGGATCTGCACAACTAAAACGAGGTGTCCAGGACCGTGGTTTAGGGATAAGGTGTAAATCCTGTACTGGAAGGCTTTACTTTGATACTTGGTTATATTTTGAATTTTGCTTTCCCTATTTGCCAGCCCAGTCAGCCCTGGAGAGCAGGACTCTGCTAAGAGCACGGCATGAAAAGCTGGGTTTGATGACCTCAAAGTGCTTTCCAACCTGAACAATTCCACGACTCCATCATTTCCCTGGAGCACACCCCCAGCAGCTGATCCCCAGCACCCAGAGCTGCTGCCTTGGCCCTGCTCCTGGCATTCCCTGGCTCCTGGCAGGTGACTGACCTGCCCCAGCCCCTCTGCCAGCCGAGCCTTAGGCTGGGCTCAGCCAGGACACAGACCCATTTGCTGTCTGTCTGTCTGTCTGTCCTTCCCTATTGGGGTGTACCAGTATTACAGATGGGGCTGCCTTGGTCTGTCTGGCCTCGGCTGCTGCCTGAACAGGGCACCTGTGGGGTTTTCTGCCCAGAGATGCTGTTCAGTGCCTGTGGTCACAGCTGGGCACGTGGGGACAATCCGGGCATGCCCCAAGCTCCAGTTGTTTGTTCTTTGAGGGGTCACTCCTCAGGCCTTCCTGAGCTGGAGGAACCTTTAAGGTGAGGTGAAGGAAGGAGTGGGTCCTGATGGAGAGTTTTTAATCCAGAGTTTTTATTTCGATGGCACAGCCTCTGAATCTTGCAATAACTCCCATGAACTCTCCAACAGAACTCTCCACCAGAACCACGACCTTGTGGTCTGCTCCTCCTTTTACCTGGGCAGAGGGACAGGGGAGGGTCCCAGGGAGCACCACCCAGGTACAGGGGGAGGGGGTCTCAGGTGAGAGGGAAACCTGGGTGGGCCAATGGTCCCCCAGGGGGTGGAGAGCATCCTTTGAACCTGCCAATTGCTCAGTTCTCTCCTTGGAATTTCTGGGTTGATAGACAGTGCCCAGGTGGGTCAAGGGTGGGTGACTGACAACCCACCTGGGGAAGGAGATTTCAGGGAGAACCCAGGGGAAACTGAGGCAAATTATGACATGACACTGCAACACTCCCCAGCTGTCCTGAGCTGGTGCTGGCCCTGGGCAGTGCCCCCACCAGCCCGGCTGCTTCCCCTGCACAGATGTCAGTGCTGACCAGGGCGTGCTGCTCCCTGTGCACAAACAATCCCCCTGCAGGTGCTGCCATCACCCTCCAGCCCTTGCCTCCGTCCCTCTCTCCCACATGAACAGATTGCTGTGAATTTTTTGCTTTTTTTCCCCTCCAGAGAGCCGAATCCCCAGGCAGCCCCCTGGATTTCCCTTGGGTACTCCTGAGCAGCAGCTCACTCAGGCACAGGGCTCTGCCTCCTCCCTCACTGCTTGGACAGATGTTTTCCCTTGACTAAGTACATCCTTAATCCACGAGGGAAATGAGAACACTTGCATGATTCGTTAAGGAAAAAGAATAAAGCCATTTCTTCCTGTTCTGATGCAAACTGCCTCACAGCGGCACGTTTCCTTCACGCCGTGACTTTCACATCAAAAGCAGCTAAAGCAACAAGAGCAGGAGGTTTTTCTGGACCTCAGTGTGGTGGGTGCTCTGCAGGAACACAACAAGGAAAACATTTCCCTCTGCCTGAAGCAGCTTCTGCTCATGGAAGGGCTGCAAGAAGCAGAGGAGAGGAAGCAAGGTGGAGATGAGACTTCTGTGCTCCACATTTCAAGCAGTGGCCAAAGCACCCCCCAGCCTGATTACAGTGATTGGTTTATAGGTGAATGTTGGAGGGATAAGGAGTGATTAGTCATAAGTGTCTGACGAACAGCAGGCAGAAAATGCTGGAAGTGTTTTTAAACAATCAGGCCGAAACCTTTGGAATTATTTCTGGGCCACTTTAAGGTCAGCATTAGCAGCGGCTTTTGAAGGATTCATTTTCTGCTCTATCCATCTGCTGTCAGGGAAGGAGGAACCTTGCTGCATTCCCTGCTTGTGTGAAGACACATTTCCTTACAGTGATGCAGCTTGTATTTGCTCTGCACCTCCTCGTGCCTCCCAGACTGAGGCAGGAAAAGGTGAATATTTGGGTGTGCAGGGAAGGCTCCCAGGCCAGCAGCAGCTGGGTCTCTGTGCAGGGCTTCCCATTCCTGCTGTCTGTCTCTTTACAGGCACAAATGAATGAAAGCTGCTGCTCTAAACCCTTTGCTCTTCACTTCTTGCTATAATTTCCTTAAATTAATGATTACAACCAAGATTCCAGCATGATCCCACACACATTCACACCTCCCACCCTGACAGCTGAGGGAGCAGGAGCGAGCCCAGCCCCACTGAGAGCAGAATCAAAGGGATTTATTCAAATTTATCCCAGATTTCCATGCAGGGAGCCCCTCCCGTGACCATGGGCCTTCAAGGTGATCTTCCCTGAGCCTCATTAAAGCTGTCTTCTGTAGCTAGGCTGCAAACAGGAGGTGGGAGGCTTCCTGAGCTGTTTTCTGGCTGGGTGAGGGGCCCTGGCTGATAGCGAGGGTGGCTCCAGGGAAGCCTGCCCAAGAGATGCAAACTCTGCTGAAAGAGCTCCTCAAGATATTGAAACCCTTCAGGTTTATTTTTCAGTGTGGCCCTGAGGAGAGCCAAAGCACTCTCAATGTGTTTGAGGCACAAGGGATGGGAAGTGAAACATTTTTGGGGGCTGCTGCTGTGACCTTCAGCTCTGGCTTGGAATGACAGCTTCAGAGCAGAATGAGATTTATTCCATGATTGGCCAGGAGAAAAAGCTGGTGTAGGGAGGGCTAAGGTGCTCTGTGGCATTCAGAGCACTGGGGCTGAAGGATGAACCCTCAGAAATGTAATTATTATTTTTTCTCTTTGCTTCTGGAAAGTATCTAGAAGAGACAGAATCACAAAGGGCAACGTTGGCCATTGTTACTAAATCAAATTATTGCCAGATTATCTTCCCCTCTTTAAACAAGTGAGACAATGGAGCTGAAGGAAAAGCATGTCCCAAGATTTTAGGAGCCTCTCTCTCCTCAGGCTGCACAGGCAGTGTCTGTTTCAGACTGGAAATTCCCAGAGCAGGGGATAAAAGTGAGCCCAGGGAGAGAGGGGAGGCTGGTTCTGGTCAGGGCTGGAGCTTTGGGCTTCTCTGGGCTCTTACTTGGAATGTCTGACCTCAGATGGGCTCCTGAGGCTGCCTGTGCCCTCTGGAATTCCCATTCTCTGTTCTCCCTGTCCCTGACAGCAGCAGGAGCAGCAAATACCAAATATGAATTCTAATTCCTGCTGCAGGTTCCTGCCCCGCTGAAATCAGCCGAATGTGGGACAGGTGATGGGTGCAGAAATTCCTCTCAAAAGAGCGATTCTTCTTCCCCAAACATTATTGCCTTTGCTGGGAATCGCTTCAGCTGCAGTGACATCCCTCAGGCCCAGCCTTGTGGACAATATTGCTCTTTTATGAACCCCAAAACCCAGCAGGTGGTGGGCAGCCTCCTGCTGTGGATCTCTGGCAGATGGAATGCTGCAGCAGGGGGATCAGGGCGAGCAGGGGGCTGCAGGATGCTCTCCTGCACAGCCTCATCACTGCCCTGCTCCGGAGGGGCTGCAGGAATGAAAGGCAGGGAACAAATAAAAATATCCCCACGCACACCCCAGTGCTGGGTGAGCACTGAGAACTTAGTTATAAAATAATTTAGAATGAATTATTAAATAATATATTAAAAATAAATTAAATGTATCAATAATAAATATAAAATAAATATAATATTATTATATGTTATCTATTATAATATCATAATAGATTTTATATTATATATAATATTATAATAGATTATATTTTAACATAATATATAAATAATAATTTATAATATATATTTATATAAAAATATATATATAGAAATATATTTTTCTATTTTATACACATTTATATATTATATATATTTATATATAAATATATTTATAATATATATTATAATATATAATATATATAATATTACATATAATATATATTTATTATAGTTATATATAATATATAAAGCAATAAATTATTTATTATTTAAATGATCAGGAGGGGCTAAATGTTGCTGCATGGCCTGAGTGACTGCAGCCACCCCCTAATCAAAGATGACAGCTCCATTGCCTCATAATTATGGATTGCCAGAGGGGCTTTTAGACTATCAGGACTTTTGGGATAGTTTGCATCTAAATTAAAATTGAACTTCAAAGCAGTTTGATGGAGGGAGATGTGTTTCCAAGGAGTGTTTCAGGAACGTGAAAGGCACTCCCTGATTAGCATGGTGCACTGTACCAGCTGGCTGCTGCTGTGCAAAAATAAAATAAAATAAAGACTAGCATCCGTGCTGCTAATCAGAAAGTGTATCTCGAATCCTATTAATTTTCTTTTGAATTATTTATGGGGGTTTTGTTCCAGTCGTGCGTCTCCTTTCAAATGTTTATTTAGTTTCTCCATAAAGAAGAAAAAAAAAAAAAATGGGGAGGAAGAGAGAGAAACCTGGAAAATCTCCAAGGGTTAGCTCACCAGCAATCTGTTTCGATGTCCTCTTCTCAACTGAGCCCTGCTCTGCTAAATATTTATGGCAATGTTTAACAAATAAATGTCACCCACCTCCCCATTTACAGCAGAAAATAGAAGTAGCGAACAGTGAAGCAGAAAACAGAGCTGCTGGGAGGGGGGATTACCTCTTCTCTGCCATGAAGGGAGCAGAAATCCCATGGCTGTGTGTGAATTCCTGGGGAAACCAGAGCTGCAGGTGCCAACATCTGTGTGTCCAGGTTCCAGATGTTCTGGGGGCTGCCAGCTGCAGGGGTTTGGGTGTTTTCCCTGCCCTCGGGTGCTGTGAAGGAGTGGCTCTGGTGCTCTCCTGGCTCCAGGCAGGCAGGGCTGCAGATCCAGCTCCCAGGTGGAGTTTGCATGGTTTAATTTGTATTAATTATTATTAATTTAACCAATGTATCTTCCATGAAACGTTTTCTGAGGAAATATTTACTGTTTTACAAGAAAATGTGGAATATTCACCATGTCTCTTTTACAAGAAAACGATGAAAATTCACCAGGTATCTTTCAAAAATTGGACACTTCATTTTCATGGAGGCCAGATGGATGTGCAGAACTACAGATGCCTCTTCCTTTTGGAACTCTCACTGAGTAAAACATCCTCAGTTAAATGTTTTAACCAATAGCAGCTTCTGAGAATTACTTGGGAGCCCAGTTAACTCTGTGTATGCACAAGTCCTGTGCTTTTGATTTCTGTAGCAATTTCTTTATTTATTTGTACAGCACCTTCTTCAAGCAGAGGCCTGTATGTGCCCATGAAATGATAGTATCAACATTTCCATGATATTATCAACATTTCCATGACATTATGAACATTTCCATGACATTATGAACATTTCAGTGATATTACAAATATTTCTGTGATATTATAAACATTTCCATGATATTATAAACATTTCAATTAGACGAATTTCAATGATATTATGACCATTTCCATGATACTATGAACATTTCAGTGATATTATAAATATTTCTGTGATATTATAACATTTCCATTATATTATAAATGTTTCAGTGACATTACAAACATTTCAGTTAGAAACATTTCAGTGATATTATGAACATTTCCATGATATTGTGACCATTTCCATGATACTATGAACATTTCAGTGATGTTATAAACATCCTGACTCTTAAAAGGAAGCACAGGAGCATCTTTGCTCCCTCGAAAGCTGCAGGATGAATCAAGCTCCCTGCTGTTAATTAACCACTTGTAACAGGATTTCCTGCCTTTTAGGGGAACCTTTCTTCTCACTGAACCTGGAGAAGTGATTTTAGACAGGCAGCAGAGGGTGAAATATATCCCAGCAGTGTAACTCTGCTCCTGCTGGCACCGTCTGAGCTGGAGTCCTCGGGAACATCCAGATGGATGTGCAGAACTACAGATGCCTCTTCCTTTTGGAACTCTCACTGAGTAAAACATCCTCAGTTAAATGTTTTAACCAATAGCAGCTTCTGAGAATTACTTGGGAGCCCAGTTAACTCTGTGTATGCACAAGTCCTGTGCTTTTGATTTCTGTAGCAATTTCTTTATTTATTTGTACAGCACCTTCTTCAAGCAGAGGCCTGTATGTGCCCATGAAATGATAGTATCAACATTTCCATGATATTATCAACATTTCCATGACATTATGAACATTTCCATGACATTATGAACATTTCAGTGATATTATAAATATTTCTGTGATATTATAAACATTTCCATGATATTATAAACATTTCAATTAGACGAATTTCAATGATATTATGACCATTTCCATGATACTATGAACATTTCAGTGATATTATAAATATTTCTGTGATATTATAACATTTCCATTATATTATAAATGTTTCAGTGACATTACAAACATTTCAGTTAGAAACATTTCAGTGATATTATGAACATTTCCATGATATTGTGACCATTTCCATGATACTATGAACATTTCAGTGATGTTATAAACATCCTGACTCTTAAAAGGAAGCACAGGAGCATCTTTGCTCCCTCGAAAGCTGCAGGATGAATCAAGCTCCCTGCTGTTAATTAACCACTTGTAACAGGATTTCCTGCCTTTTAGGGGAACCTTTCTTCTCACTGAACCTGGAGAAGTGATTTTAGACAGGCAGCAGAGGGTGAAATATATCCCAGCAGTGTAACTCTGCTCCTGCTGGCACCGTCTGAGCTGGAGTCCTCGGGAACATACGGAGTGCAGGGAGTGAGAATGGATTCAGTGCTGCTCTTGCTGGCTGGGAAGCAACCGTAGCAGAAAAAAAGAAGAAATCTCCAACTTGTCCTGGCACGCTCTTGTGCCTGCCTGCATTTATAAACGTGGGGGTGTGGGCCAGCACAGGCTTGGCAAAGAGGGATTGAGGAGCTGCTCCTGCCTGAGACGGGCTGGTGACAGCATCCTCCTGGGGCAGCAGGGCTGCTGGGGGCTGGCACTCCCTGAATCACTGATTTTGGGAGCCTTTTGTCCTCAGGGGCTCTCTGATCTTAGCAAATGCACTCAATGCTGGTGGGTGGTACCACGCTGTCTGGAGGGATGGGGCACTGGCAGCTTCACATCTCAGAGGAAGATGAAGGCAGTACCACGCTGTCTGGAGGGATGGGGCACTGGCAGCTTCACATCTCAGAGGAAGGTGCAGGCAGTGCCAGATACTTTGGGGAAACTGTGCTGTGGCCCCAGCTCGGGGAACACCGAGCTGCTGAAAACCTGAGATTCAGGTGCTGGGAAACATCCTGAGTCAGACTCTCATCTCAGGTGGATTCAGTGAGAAAATCCAGCTACAAGGAGGTGGCTATGGCATCAGTTTCTTGGGCTGGCTCCCAAATCCTCTGAGCCTCCTCCCAGGGCAGTACAAGCACCTGAGATTTCTGCTGGTCAGCCCAGAGCCAGGTGAGAACCCAAGGGATGTCCCCAGGGGGGTTCCCTGGAACTCCTTGTCCCTGGGGTGTGTGCCACAGCAGCCCCAGCAGGGTTTGTAAACTCTACATGAAATGGGTTTGTAAACTCTACATGAAATGGGTTTGTAAACTCTAGATGAAATGGGTTTGTAAACTCTACATGAAATGGGTTTGTAAACTCTACATGAAATGGGTTTGTAAACTCTACATGAAATGGGTTTGTAAACTCTACATGAAATGGGTTTGTAAACTCTCCATGAAATGAGTCTGCCCCTGCTTGGAGCTCAGGGCAGCACTGCAGAGGGGCAGCTCAGAGTGGGCTCTGCAAACACCCATGTGAGAGAGGGACTCCTTTGGGAGCAGCATTCCAGCTTCAGCTCATCTCATAACTCACCATCACACTCTTCTCCAGCCCAGTGTCACTGTGATATTCTCTGAAAAATCCCTTCACCAGGATTTCTTCTCCTGGGAAGCTTCAGCTTCTCCCTGTTTTGCTGCTTTGGAATGTGATTTGGAGATTGTTTATCCAGCATGTGAATTGTTTGAATTTAATGACCAATCATGGTCCAGCTGTGTAGAGACTGAGTTTTTATTATTCATTCTTGTTAAGCCTTCTGATGTATCCTTTCTCTATAGTTTACATAGTTATAGTGTGGCATTCTTTTAATATAATATAATATCATAATATAATAAATCAGCCTTCTGAGAACATGGGGTCAGATTCATCTCTCCCCTGGTCCTGGAGAGCCTCACAAACACCACAGTCCAACACCCCTCGCATCTGAAATGCAGCAGAAAGAAATGAGCAGTAGGAAGGGGGAGCAGAGCCTTTCCTTTGAGCATGGAAATTATTCTTCAAATGTCTTTGTTGACAGCTGGCGTGGCACAGAATAAACACAGGTCTATTTGCAAGTGAGCAGGAATTACCATAAACAGCAGCTGCTGTATTACCACAAAACATGTAGCAATAAAGGAATTTTTTCTGCCTTCAGAAACAAAGGTAGGTAAAAAGCCTGCATGAAATAATGAATTGGTTACCCACCTGTTAAGGGTCTGAGCACCAACAAAATGAAAGAACTATTTGTTGGTGGCATAAGTCCTTTCTTGAATGAGACTTTCTGGTTGAAACTGAACCTTTCCTTCTGGCTCTTCATAAAATCCACTGCAGTATCAAAAAAAACCCTCTGTCTCAGCTCTTTTCCCTCTCAGATCAGGGGATTTCCTACACTTCCCTTCTCTGTTGACTTCTTGCTGCATCAGGTAAAAAATTCAAATTTTTCTGAGGTTGTTTGGATGTGATTCCCAGCTGCATGGAGCAGAAAGGCAAGCCAAACCATCAGGGCAGAGAATTGTATTTATGGCCAGACCCCATTCTGCAGGATAAGTTTATGGTCTTTTGTCTCTCTTTCTTTCCTTCCCTGCTAAAAGCCAGTCAGGAGCAGACTCCAAGCACTGTCATATTTTAATAAAAACTAATGACCCAGCACAGTGCAATGCAGAAACGAGAGAAGAAGCAATTTGAAGTGCATCACTTTAGATTGATGATGCTTGGATTTATGGCTTAATCTGCTTCCATGCAAGGTGCCTTACCTGTCCAATTAATTGCCAGGGCAAGTCGTGCTCCTGGCCCTGGGCTGCAGCCCTGGGACCTGCTGGGCACTTGTTTGGAATTGCAGCTCTTTGTCTCTGCAAACAGGGTTTTTTTGGGTAAACACAACCACACCAAATAGCCCTTTTTAGAGTTGACACAGAGATTTTCATCTCCAAAAAGTCACTTTAACACAAGGCTCGGCAGACAGGGAATCGATTTCAGTGTTTCCACTGCAAGTTTTGGTTCAGAGTCAGATCTTTCTTACCAGATTGTTCACTTTGTTTCCTGAGTCAGTAAATTCAGTAGTTTAAAACATCACTTCCAGTCCATCAGCAAATAAAAGTGATCTTTTAGGGCAGGATGAGGGGCTGTGACGTGTTATGGCCATGGAAAAAGTCAGTGTCCAGAACAGGAGAGAGCTCAGGGGTTTCTTGTTTAAGGTCCCATCTTCTTTTCATAAATAAAAGTGATCTTTTGGGGCAGGATGAGGGGGCTGTGACGTGTTATGACCATGGAAAAAGTCAGTGTCCAGAGCAGGAGAGAGCTCAGGGGTTTCTTGTTTAAGGTCCCATCTTCTTTTCATTCCTTCCTTTCTCACTCTTCATAAGCTTAAAATCAGGGTTTGTTTGGGTTCTTTCTCTGTCAGTAGACACCTACTTTAGCTGATGAAGGATTTTGGACAGTATTTTGTATGGGAAGACTTCTGTGGCCCGTGTGGAATGTTTGTGAGGCAACACATTTTTCATTCGATCACAGTTTTGTAGTATTTCTTCTGTTTCCACTGTCAGCTTCTGTTTTCAAGGTAACCATATTTCAGAAGCGTGGTATCGTTTTGGTGGGTGAAATACTTTGGAAGCTTTTGAAGTAAAAAACACACATAAATTTTCCACAGCAGGTTTCTTTAACAAGCAGAGAGAATCTGATCTCACAATTTGCATACAGATTGGGCCAAGTTTTCTTCAATACCAGTTATTAAAAACACATTTCTGTTTGGCTGTGAGCATTTCTGAAGGCATTAAAAATCCAGTTATTTACATTATTGATGGAGACATCAGCATCCCAGCCACGGAGAGCACAGGAATTTTACTGTGTACCATTCACGAAGGGGTTTTGTTTTTTTTTCTGGAATCTTATTTTTGATTCCTTTTTCTTTCTGAGAACATTTCATCCACGATATCTGTCTGCTGGTTATCTTCATATCTGCAAGTGTCTGGGCGTGTGAGCCTGTTTATTTACAGAAAGACACACAGAATCCTTCTTTTCTGGCTACATAATAAACCCAAATGTGTGCAGTCTTTTCACTCCCAAAGCAGACCTCATCATGGTCAAATGCTGTTCTATTTTAGGAGAGATCACTTTAATCTCTTTCTCCTCTCACTGATTCAGGCTCTGATTCTTTCACCTCCTTCAAAGAGCCCCTCAGCCCTGAGGAGCTAGGTCTCCATGGAGCTGCTCCTGCTATTAAATACTTGCAAAGGAGCAGGAGCATCTCTGGTCTCCTTCACTTGACAGTGACAACAGCAGCTGAAGGAGATCTGATCAAATCTCCAGTCAAAATGGGCAGCATTTGCATTTTCTGGATCTGTTTTGTATCAGATAGCAATCTGATACCACAGCTAAGTTCAGACTGAAAATAGAAGAGTTAAGATCCTGCCAGATTAAGGTTTTCTCACTCTACAGAAGAGAGAAAATATTCTAGGTAGGAAAATGTGTCAAGGGGTGGGAAGGGTAGCAAGAGAACGAGACCAAACCTGAACTCAGTGAAGATGCTGAAGTTTTTCTTTTGATTTTAGTAAGTTCAGGGTGTTGGAATCCTTGGAGTCCTTCAGTGGACTCCCTGAAGGATCTGTGATGCAGCATGAGCAGTGCCAGCATCTGCTCCCTGCTCTGGGATGTGCCCAGTCCTTTCTTCCCCCACCAGACAGGTGGGAGAACAATCCCTGTGGTGGTTTGGGGGTCAGAAATCACACTACCCCCAAGCAATTCTGGTTTTGGGGTCAGAAATCCCACTGCCCCACAAGCAGGTCTGGTTTTGGGGTCAGAAATCCCACTGCCCCACAAGCAGGTCTGGTTTTGGGGTCAGAAATCACACTGCCCCACAAGCAGGTCTGGTTTTGGGGTCAGAAATCACACTGCCCCACAGGCAGGTCTGTCACATCATGAATACCAGCATCATCTGTGGCTAGACTCTGGTATTCTCTCAAAGTTCATTTCTGCTGTCTGAGTTTTGGGGTCTTGCAGTTTTTCCCAAAGGAAATATTAAATGATGAGCACTCCTTAAACAAAGAGCTCAGCTGGCCTCACCACAGGCAGTGGCTGTGCTGATATATTATTCTTTTTAGGCACTATCTGACTGAAAAAACACTTATCTGCTCTTAGTACCTGCTCATCAGGAAGTTAATACCTCTTGCAGAAATGCTGCCTTCCTTACCTGGCTGCTCAAGGAGTCCAAATTTGGCTTTCCCAAACACTGAGCACGGGGAACAAACCCTCTCCTGAAAGCCCACAGGAACAAATCATGAGGAAAATAAATTTTATCCAAAATTAAAAATTGTTAAATATCAAGGGTTGTTTTCCTTGTAGACAATTATCCACATTTCCTTTTTCCCACTGAGCATGTAAATCAGCTCCTGATTCCTAAACTTCCCTCAGACTCTCACACAGAGCTGCTGTGTCTATTTAGACTCTTATTTATATTTATTGTCCAAAGGCAGTGACCATTCATCATTTGTCTGCCAGGGCTCGTGGCAGGCACTTAGAGAGTGAGAAACGTTTTGGGTAGTCACTGTAAGGTGCTGCACAGAATGCCACAGTGGGATTTTAAAACCATTTTAAAGCCGTTTGCCTGTGTGCAAACCTCACTCCCACAGCCCGGGGAGGGGCTGGGGGTGTCACTTGAACAAAAGTCACTTGAACATTCCCAGCTCCTGGCTTCAGAGTCGAGAAAAAACTTCGAGGAGGAAAATCAAACCACGCTGCTCTTGCTGAGAAAACTTTCTTTCCTTGAGTGCTCTGTGTTGGTGCCTGGACCTCTCTCTAATCAGCTTTTAATGACTGTTCCCACTGCTCTCAGAGCAGCTGGTTCCTTGCATGCAGCCTTTGTTTCCTGGAACAAAATCCACTAAGCTCCTTGTTTCTCTGACCCCATCTCACACTAAGGCTCAGCACAACAACTGGAGCCCGTTTTGGACTTCATTTTTTTATCTCTCTGGTTCTGCAGGCACTGCAGCAGGGCAGGTGTCAGTGCAAGGATGAATTTCAGGGCAGCACGATGTGTGTGTGTATTTAAAGTCTGCACTGAGCTAATTATTACACTTACATGCTTCACTTCTGCAAAAAAACAATTTAATGAGCCTGTGACACCTTTCAACAGCCTTCTTGAATATTTTTGTTTGGTGAATATTCCAATGGACAAAGTGATAAATTTATGGCAGGCAATTTTGAAGATTTTCACAGACTTAAAATACCGAGCTGTTGGAAAGATACTTCTAGAACACAACACCAAACTTCTGTTGCTTATTGAAATATTTTGTTTCCAAATTAACTTCAAGAAAGTTGAGCATTTCAAATTAAAGTTTTTAGAAGATGAGCTTTTGTGGAAAGATTTTTTTTTTTTTTCTGTCAAAACTGCTTCAACTTATTTTGGGCCAGCTTTAGAGAAAACTTCTTCAGTCACCATAGTTGATGGCATGATCACTTCATTGCTGGAGAGAAAAGCAGCACTGCCCTTTGCATTCTGGTTTAAAATTGCCTTGACTTTCGGCAGGTTGATCAGCTCCTGCAATCTCCTGCTGCTAATTGGGAGGTGATAAAGGGAATGAGAGCAGGGTGCCACAGGAGACACTTTGTACCAGAGATTCCCTTTGCTCACCAAATGCAGCATCTGTGCTTCTGCAATAAGTCCTGAGAGCAACCAGGAGGGGAGAAAGGCTAAAGGAGCACCTGAGTTTAGTTTGTTCACGGAAAAGTCCTATCCTACAGCTATGAAATTTAATTAAAAAATGAAAAGAACAGGGCCAAGCTGAACTGCACACTTGGTTGTGTTATCACCAGTCCTGCCCTGGCAGTTTCTGGAATATTGAATACATTTCTGTGCTTGCTGTGATAGCCTCTGTTGAAAACATCAGTGACATTTCACTTTGAAAAGAGAATTCATTGTTCACCCCAAATGTGATTTTTCTGAAAGCCACATTTCCCTTTCATGTCTGTAAGCAAAATTTCCAAAGAATTTGCTAAATAACTGGACAGAGCTGTTCAGAGAGCTGCAATGTCTTCAGGAAAGTCTGGCCTTGTCTATGAGTGGAACATTCTTGTGAAATGAACACAGGAACCTCTGGGTTACAGGCAGGTCCTGCTCTGTCCCTCTGGGAAATCTCAGGTTTTAGTTGCTTGAGCTCCCCAAGGAGAAGGAATTTCTCCAAGCCCAGGATGGAATCAGAAATTCCCAGTCCAAAATTCCCTGCCCAGTCCATTTTTCCAACACAAGGACACCAGTGACCCAGCAGGAGAATGGGGACATACCTGACATTTGGGATTAAATAACTGTAAAACTCTGTATGATTAATATAAATACAGGCTGAAACATGAAGATTTTGGTTTTTCTAAGAAAAGTCAATTCCACAAGTGCCACGTGAGACTGGCAGCTGTGCCTCTGCACACTGGGCACTGGTTCCTGTCCAGTCTGGACTGGGAGGTGTTTGCCACAGCCTGGGCTTCAGATTCCTGTGCAGCAGAGCCTGGCAAAGAGCTCCAGGGCTCTGGGGCTCTGCTGCTTGTGGAAATGCTGGTGGGGGGCACTCAGGAGCCAGCAGAGATGGACAGGAATGCCCTCGTTAAATCCTGGATGTGGAAATCACGGGATCAGATCTTTCCTCACTCAGTCCCGGGCTGGTGTCCTCTGCCCAGAACCCCCATGAAAGGGGCCAAAGAAGGACACGGGTGACAGGAATGTTTTACTGCAGGGTGGCTGGCTCTGTGATTTGGCTGGGTGTTTTATTGGCTGCTCTCTGGCCAGCTGGGATGCTGTTTGCAGCACTGCAGAGCTCTGTGTTTGGCTAGGTGGCATTTTCAGAGGAGAAAGGAGCTGCTTTTGTGACCAGCTCCTGCTCTCGGGGGCTTTTGTGGCCCCCTGAGTCAGAGGAGGTGCAGCCTGGCCCCGGGGGCTGAGCAGAGAGTTGTTCCCTCTCAGCAGCTTGCACAGAGCCAGTTCTAATTATTTCCACACACATATCTGAAAAGTCTTCTTGAGGCTCTGACACAAGCTGTAATTATGAGGTGGAACAAAGGAAAACCAGTGTTTTACAGAGGAGTTGGGTTGGGATTGTGCTGCTGGAGCTGGGAGTCGCTTTGATGCAGTGACATCCCACATTTCAGCTCCTGGAATTCCTGCAGGGCCTCAGTCTCCTCAGCAACTGCACCCTCTGCTATCAGCAAGAGGTTATCTGCTCTGGACAGCCCCAGGAATTCCAAAGAGAGCAAAGAAAATGAATAGGAGTATTGCTAATGGTACTTAATGCAGTCTGGAAATGGAAAACGAGGACAAATAATTCTGTGGCTGCAGCAGAAGTGGTATTTTAATACTTGTAGGTGTGACCATACAGCTGGAAAAGAAAGGTCTGTGATTGGAACATCAGGGATATCTCAGCAGCTCCTGGTGGTCCAGAACTGGTGGAGCAAAGCTCAGCAGATGCTGCTCTGCCAGTGCACAAGAGCTGATGGAATCACCTGTAATTCCCTTGCATCCTCCCAGGATATTCAAACCCTGCTCGCTCTTCTGTAGGGGATGACACTGCTGACAGAAATGGGACTTTCCTGCCCAGTTTCACCCAGCACAAACCTTCTCTCCTTTTTCTGTGTATTTCTCACTCAGCCTCGCTCACATCACAAGGCCATCAAAGGAATTCGATCACTTGTTCTTCACACCTTTTACTCATATAAAGCTTCTCTATCCACTATAAATCTTTCTGTGTTCCTTTAATTAACCTTAAACATTTTAGGTCTGTTTATTTCTGAAGTCCCTCAAAACCAAGTGACAGCCGTAATGGGGCTATTCTGGATTCTGATCATTATATTTCTCTAAAAATAAAAGCTCAATATGAGCTTCATTTAGAATTGTGCACCTGGGGAAGCTCTGATTACTGCCTGCAGTATTCAAGGCTATTAAAATATTCACAGTGCAAGTGCTCTGCAGCCAGGGAGGGTTTCAGCTGCTCAGCTGGAAGGAATACATGTGGTGGCTGCTGCCATGGCACAGGCCTGGCTTGCTTAGGAGGGCCCTGTGGCTTAAGGGGTGAGGCACATCCCAAACCCACAAGTTCCTTTCTGAGGATTTCAGGTTGTGAACTTTGCCTCGTCCTGGGAAAGAAACAATTTGGCCACTGGAGCACCTTGAGCAGCAGGGCAGGAGCTGCCTTGGTCAGGGGGAGCTTTTGGTGATGCAGGAGATTTTACCTACCGTGGAATTTCTAGGTTTGGCCTCTCCATGAACCCCGAGATCATGGCACTAAAAGAAAGCTGATTTGCCCCAGGATTTTTTGCCAGTCTCTTTGGAGCTCTGTGTTTACCAGGATTTCTGCAAATCCACTGAAGTTTTGTCCTTTCCATGCCAGTGCCAATGCCTGCTCGTGCCTTGGAGCATTTTCCTCCTCAGCTGGTCTCTCCCATCCAGCAGCAACACAAAGCCAGAAGGACCAGGACCACTTTTATATTTACTCATTTCAAGTGGAAGCTGTAAAGAAGGGCAGTGAATAAATATTTGTTGTCTCCCTTTCAATGAGGCTAAAGCCATGTCAATACATTAAAATAAAAGCTGGGCTGTGACTGTGGCTGGGAAAAGGCAGGAATCCACACTGAGAGGAGAGGCAAGGGATGGGTCCAGAGGAAAATAAAACTGCCCAGAGGAAAATTAGCCATTCAGAGGGGGACTGTGGGTTGTAACAGTTTGTGCATCTGTCAGAAATTGAAGTTAATTCAGGTTCACACTGCACTGGATTCTTGTTTGGCTTCAGTTAAGTTAATACTCAGTGTTTACTCTTTGGCCTTGTGTAACTCAAGCTCTTTTAATACAGTTTAAAAACTTAAGGAAGTCCAAGGTGTTGCCATTTTCACATATTGAACCATAACAGTGACAAAAAAGAAAAAATATTTATTAAAGTCCCTTCTCCTTCTATTATTTAGGCGCTAGAGAGAAAACTAGGAAAACTATTAAAACGCAATAAAGTTCAAGCAGAAAAACAAACTAAAGAGCTGAAACATAATTATCTCTTCCTGCAAATGATGCACAAGCAGCATGTAAAGCAACCAAACAAATGACTCGAGTAATTTGATGGTGTGTGAGGACACTGAGGAGATTTAGAGATGGGACCAAAGTGCACTCAGATGAACCAGCACCGACACCACTGAAAATGAACTCAAGAAGGGTTTGTTGTGTACAGCAGTCCTGATATTCTCTGGGGTTTAGCCTATCATTTTTAACCTGCCTTAATTAAGTATTAGCAACGTGTGTACTTTGTACTTCAGGGCTAACAAACCTGAATTTTGCAAAGCTGTTGCTGAAGATGGCTTTTCATGCCCAATAAGCACAGGAGCCCATTGTTCTCTGCTAATTACCACTGCTGTGGGCTAACCTTGCTCTTGCTGTTGGGAGGAGAATAATTGTCTGAGAAGCTTCCATCATTTCTCTGAAAATATCTTTTTCTTTCCACTGTCTGCTCACCTTTTCAGCCTAAATATTTATTGGTTTGGGCCGGGCGGTGATTTATTTCTATTTGTTTTTAATTTCCTCGTGCAGTGTTTCAAAGGGTACCACGAGCCATGAACGGATTGCTGTTCAATCACGTGGAGGTGCCACATTGCTCCTGAGTGCATGTTCTTGATGAGGTTATTAAAACTTCCACAATACAAATCACCACAGCAACCAAAAGCATCAATTCACGGCCTGTTCCAACCTCTGGAGTGTGCAAATGGTTCAGGGCACTGGGACACAGCTCGTGTGCCTCGGCTCACTCTTCCTCACTGGCCTGAAGCCCTCACTGCTCCTGGGTGTCCCAGGCAGGCAGAAAGTGTGACTTTGTGCTTTTTATTTTTGTGGGGAGTGTTTGATCCAGCTCCAGCCCTTGCTGGTGACTCCTCCGTGACCTTTTGGTGATAATTTGAGTCGCCCTTAGCCAAAAGCAGAGTGACAAATGTGTGGGCAGGCCGTCCCTGCTGGGGCTGGTGGAGTGGGGCTCTGGGTTTGGCTCCCAGCTCAGGCCTCATAAAACAACTTCTGACTTTTGGCTTCGTGTTTGAAGAGCTCTGCTTTTGGAAATGGCTCTGTAGTGCAAGGTGCTGTAAAAACGCTGCAAATCCTCCCTTCATAAACAGGTGTTAGCTAGGAAGCCCCAGCACGGTGCTGGAATGCAGGAACTTCTTTAAATCAATAGAAAAGTTGGGAGAACTACTCCCATTTCCCCCCACATATTTCACAGCAGTTATTTGACTCCTAAAAAACACCCCCAGCACGTGGTGGCTGCAGCTCATCCCCGTGGCAGCTGCCCTGGGTGTGGGGAGAGGTGAAGTGCCACCTTCCCTCTCGTGCCCAGGTGACCTTGCTGTGCTTTTAAAGGAAAAAGGTGAGGTGAGGATGTGTCTGGAGGAGCAGTTCTGGAGTTCTGGGGTTTGGGACCCTGCTGGTCACTGGTGCAGTCATTCCCCTGCAGTCAGTAGCCCAGGAGTAAGAAGGAGTGGTGTGGATGGAGCCCTCCAGGCCCAGCAGGGCAGCGGGGATCCTTTTCTGTCTCTGTGCTTTACGGGCAGCTCTGCATTCCAAGGTTTATGGGGGCCATGGGTTTGTGAGGGTAACCCTGGCATGCTGCTCCTGCTGTGCAGTCACACTGCACCTGGGGAATTTAATCTGAAACCTGCTCCCACTTCCCCCAGCCCTGCCCTGGTGGGTATTCCACACCTCTGGAATCTGCTGGGACCTGATCCCCACAGAAACCCCAGGGGTTTGACACTGCAGGGTTTGAATTCCCAGCTTTGCACCTGCTGGAGATGAGCAGTGTCCCTTGGGTAGACAAGGACATCCAGACTGCAGCAGGCAACGAGATTTGACTCAGCTTTGATCAAAATGGACACAACAGATCCCCTTCCTGCTTTGATTTAGTTAAAAAAAAAAAATTTAAATGTTTTATATTTTTATCTAAATAAAAATATTAAATATTTCATTTAGATAAAAATATTTAAATATATATATAGTATATATACACACTACATATTACATAGTGTATATATTTATTATATATTATATAGTATATAGTATATTGCATAGTATATATTACATACTATATATACTGTATATATAATATAGTATATCTATATATACTATATATATGGTACATATACTATATATACATTATATATAGTATATTATATGTGTGTAGTATATATATAGTACATCTATATACTATATATAGTATATATATACTATATATAAAATAATGTATATACTATAATAATTGTGCATATATATAATTTTTTATATATATATATATACATATTTGTATATATATAATAACCAGCAATGGTGTGTTAAAGTTCTCTTGGCTAAATCATAAAACACATAATAAGAATAAGGATTCCACAGCAAAGTACATTCTTTAGAACGTGCATAATCTGGTTTTATATGGAGCACATAATCAGATTTATGTTATGGAAAGAAGTGCTAATTTAAACATTTTATACCATTAAAAATTTAAGTAGTTTTACACTGTTTATTTCTTTGTTAATAAGCTGTGATTCAGCTTCAGAGCAAGTAGCAATCCCAATGTGCAGAAACTCTAAGGTGGCAGATTCTGTCCTGCAGCTCATTTGCTTTATTCCTGTTCTAAATACAGCAAATAACAGAACAAGTCTCCACTTGTTGCAGGCTGAGGGAAAAACCTCCTGGCACAGAGGATGCGTGGAGTCAGAGCTGGTGATGTGTTTTACAATGCTCATCGTTACAAAACTCTCAATTTCCCGTTTTCTCAGCACTTTTCTCAGTGGGAAATTGGTATAATTTTACTCTGTAAAGAAAGTCACCCTTGTCACAGGTGGGGTTGAACCCCGAGATACTATTTTTAATCACAGTAAATGATCCAACTTGCCCTTTTCTTGATTTCCTCTGCAAGTGAGAAAGCAGTGCCATGTTCCTTTCTTTTCCTGGCAGTAGCTTGCAGGAACCAGCAAGAACATCACCTCTTCTGAAATACTGGGGGAGAAAAAGGGAGCTCTCAGCCAAAATTCCAACTATTCTATTAGCAAAATTTAAAAAAAAAAATTCTATTTGTGCCAGACTTGTCATGAATTGTTGTGACAGCGAAGGAAATGCTGTTACTGCTTCTCCTGCATGAGGAGCTGAAGCACTGCCCTACCAAAGCAACCAAAATTCTGCACTAAGGCTTTCCAGTGAACTGAAATGAACTGAAAGGAATGGAAAGGAGGACATATAAAGCCACAATAAGGGTATTTTTTTTCTTTTAAAAAGTGTGGGAAGAACTTGAGAAAGTGCAGAGCAGCAGCTCTGACTTTTCTGCTGGATGAAATGGTAGAAAACTGTAATAAAGAGACTTGATAGACACCCAGATAAACATCCTGGGAAAGAGACAACATTGTTTTTGTAGAGGGAAGTCATATTTCACAAACCCATTAGAGCTTTTGGATAGAATCAATAAAAATGTGAAGGGTGATCTGGTTTGTGCTGCCTTAGATGGATTTCCAAAATCTTCCAGGTGAGAGTCATCAGAAAAACTTTTGAAATAACTGAGCTGAAAGGCTTTTTCTGTGCACTAACTGCTTGAAGAAATAAGAATCAAAGGGGTTTTTTTTTTAGAGTTTTGTAGTGTTTTAATGTCTTGTCCCTACTTTGAGCAGGGTTGGAGCAGGTGACCCCCTTAGGTCCCTCCATCCTAAATTTCACTGGGATTCTGTGGACTGAAAGGCTTTCTCTGTGCACTAACTGCTTGAAGAAATAGGAATCAAAGGGGGTTTTTTTTAGAGTTTTGTAGTGTTTTAATGTCTTGTCCCTACTTTGAGCAGGGTTGGAGCAGGTGACCCCCTTAGGTCCCTCCATCCTAAATTTCACTGGGATTCTGTGGGTGAGGCAGCTGCACAGAGGGCAGCAGGGGAAAGGGGACAGGATTGCAGCACTGGTGCCAAAACAGGACTTGTGACACCAGGCTGTCATCAGTGCTTAGAATAAAGTGCTTGTTCTGATTCAAACTTAAAAATACATACATATCTATATATACATGTATATATGTGTGTATGTTTATGTATATATATATATAATTCTTTTTCCTTAGCTGCATGGTCCCATTGGAGCCTGTCAATCTCTAGAATAACTGACTGCAGACTGGAAAAGCTTTGAAAGGGTTTTTGAAATTGGTGTTTTGGAAGAAATTGTTGGTGCCTCCAATGTGATTTTCACACTGGTGCAATGAATGACACGATCATAAATTCTGAGCCGAGTTCACAGGACCATCCAGGTGGTAGAGGTGACTGTCTAGGGGGGTTTTGTCCTGGTTTTAATTTGGGTGGGAGTGCTCAGGAGAGGTTTGTCAGCGGGCCTGGGTTGTGGGGAAAGGTGGCAGCTGACAAAAGGGATCATCAAGGTGAGAGCTGATGGTGCAAGCCGAGGTTAAAAGGAACATGATGGCACCAGAATAATTTCAGAGAATTACCTGACATCACAAAGCACTTTGCTTCCCTTCCCCCACAGTAAACTTGAACGATCTTAATGACAGAAAATGGGATCCAGCAGGTGTAAACTACAGCAGTTAAATATTCATGAGTAAAGGAAAAGCAGGGACTGAATTTAAGCTCGGGGTCAGCACAGGGTGAGACTCTTCAGGGCACTGAAAATATCTGTCAGCCTGCAGTGCAGACAGGAGGGAAGGACAGCTGCCAAGAAAGTGGAAATGGTCAGAGGCAGCAGGATAAACCATGAGGGAGGCACAGGTTGGAAAAGGCTCTTGGAATGTGGCTGCACCGTTTCCAGGGATATGGAATTTTGTGCCCAAGAATTGGACAGAAGCCCTGGGACAGAATTCCAAGGAGATCTGAAGGCAGGAAGGGCTGATTCTGACCTTCTGCTCTTGTCCTGGGGTGCTTGGTCGCTGCTGACATTCTGATGTCCCAGGACAGATAATTCCTCCAAAGCCTGAGGTTCTGCTCCCGGATTTCTGTCTAGGGAGTGCCACTGGGTGATCAAAGAGTGAGATCAGACCTTCAGAGTAAGAAGAGTAAGCTGGAGGATTTAAACTGAGCCCTGGCTCTGTGGCATGACTGGAAGAAACCCTTTCTCCTGGAAGCAGAGCAGGACTGATGGCACCCAGGACCCAAATTCCATCTTTGAGTGGGGACAGCTGGGGGATGGCTGCCAGCAAGTGGCTGTTCCCCAGAGTGTGTGCAGAGGGCACTGAGTGCCTGTCTGACAGCCAAAGTTGCTGTGATGGGGCCCAGAAATGCTTTGTGAAACTGGGGCTTGCTGCAGTGAGTCCAGAAGGGCTCTTGCTCCAGACATTTCAGGGCACTTCAGGAACAGCTCCTTCTCACACATCTCTGAATGTCAGCTCAATAAAAGCGGGGGAGGATTCCATCCCTGCAGTTTGAAATTGTTATTTCATTTTTGCTGTTCTAGAAGCTGATATTAGACACATTCCAGACCTAAATGTGCATCAGAAAGCAGAATTCCTCCCCAAAGGCAGGAGGAACTCTGTTTGCAAGGATTGGAATGACCTGGGGGTCTTTGAAAGTGTCACTGGGTCCAGTTTAAAGCAGCTTTATTCATCTGATAACTTCAGCCAGTGTGCATCCACGGAGGAAAGGAGGCAAATCCATTCTCTAAGTGTTAATTCACAAAAGAAATGGGAAAAATTGACCCTGTCCTTGAAAGATCATTACAGTAAGTTAAATCACTGAGTGACATCTGAGGAGCTGGAAATGGAGCTGTCATCAAGAGAGTTAAACCAAAAAGAAAAATTCCAGAAGGCTTCCAGGCTCTCCTGGGATTGCAGATATTGCTGGAGAATATTGGCTTTGTGTAATTACCCTGTTCTAGCCTGGGCAGGGCTCTTACACCCCAGCCCAGCCCTGGTGCCCACAGCCCTGAGTGCAGGAGGATATTTCTTTCTTTGGGGGGTAATTTTGTAGGAGCTGTGTTTGGCATCCAGCTCCTGCTGCTGATGCATGAGCTCTGTGTAACCCACCCACAAATGCAGCCAGAGCAGTCCTCCTGCTGCCCCACTCCAAGCTTATGGAACACTGGGGAGAGAAATGGAGCATTTATGGCAAAATTTTCAACCTGTTTGCAATTTTTGGATGAGTGTTAGTTAGAGGCAGAAGGCTGGAAACAGTGGGGATTATCTTGCATTAATAAAGTATACACAATTCCATGGGATTCCCAAGCAGGTTGTAAAACTAAATGGGCTTTTCAAGAGCAAGTTTTAGATAAGAATAAAATCTTCTGGGGAGGGAACAAATCAGATGAAGAAAATCTATTGACCCATTCTTCAAAATACGTGCAGAGAGTGGTGGGATTACTTCTCTCTCTGCTGATGAAGATATTTGCCACTCTCATTTGGCAGTTTCCATCAGAAACTTCAGGAGCTGGAGGGCATTGCCCTGTTCTTGTAGGAGAGGAAACTGAGGCAGGGGCAGTCAGAACGACTTTTGCCAGGGTTATATTGGAAACCACCCCAGAGGCAGAAGGAATATCCTGATTTTTCCAGGCCCACATCTCCTGTGGGTCTGGCTTTTGGGTAGGGGAGGCCAGATTTAATTTGATATAAATCTCTGTATATGTGGCCAGGAATTAATGGAGATGGGGCACTGGAGGGCCCTGAAATACAAACTGTGATCCCCATTTCTGTGTGGAACAGATGCCATTGCTGCACCTTCAGAGCAGCAATGGGAATTCATGGCACGAGTGCAGCAGTGTGGATTTTACTGTCCCCCAGCAGGATTCCCCCAGTGGATTGGACACCCCAGCCAGATCATCACTGATCCCAACCCTGCTCCTCCTGCTCAGGCTGAGGCAGCTGAGCCTGCCCTGCCTCGGAGAAAAGGAATTGTCACTGTGAGGGAGTGCTGTCCTTCTCTGGAGGGGAAGCTTTCAGAAATGGACACTATTGTGCAGGAAACAAAAGAGATTGTTTCCATAGCTACTCAGGTTCCATCAGGAAATTGCTCCTGGGAATTACTGGAAATCAGAAGGGTTTGTCCTCCCCGTGGCCCTTGGGTCCTGCACATAGACTGTGCTTTTGAGGCCAAGCATAAAAAAAATTAAATGCTTTTGTTTACAAATCTCAAGTTTTCTGGGAAGCAAGTGTGTGTGACTGAAAGCAAAGTGAAGGGTGCCCAGGATAGGGCAGTTTTGCTTGGAAATTTAAATTATTTCTCGGCAGCTCAGCATTATTTCACAGAAATTCTCTTTCACGAGGAAGATTTTCACCTGTGCTGTGGCCACTGGGGTCTCAGAAGCACCTGAATTAACAGCAACAGGAAAGTTAGTTATTCATGTGGCAAAACCTAAAATATGTACAAAGTCCAAGAAATTATGACAATCTAAATATGAAACGTATTAGGCAGTGTTTCAATAAATCACTATCAGTGGGGACTTTGTATTTGGGAGAGGATTTGACCCCTTTTTTCCTGAAGAAGAGCCTTCTCTTCCTGGCACAATGCTCCCCTTGGGAATGCTCACACATTTTGAGGCACTGAATATGCCCAGAGATAAAATAATAACTGATTACACACAGTGCATTTTTATTAACACTGCAGTAATGCAGGTCACCTTCAAAACCAGATTCCTTTTAGGAAATGGGAGAATGGCAGTCCAGCCAGCACTGGAAGCAAATTTTATCTGAAATGCTTACTGTCTGTTTTGTTTTTATACAAGAATATGTTGGAATAAGTTCTTTTAATGACGCTGAAGGGAGGTTGGAGGTTTCCAGATAAGAGGGAAAAGTTGGCATGCAATTTTCAAGCAGGATTTGGGAATTATTCCTAGTTCCATATAATCCTTGATCTCCTTTGTAAAGTGCTGGGGCTGATACTGTTAGCCCTATTTTACAGATAATGAGAAAGTGGCATGGGGACTTAATAACTTGCCCAGGAAGTTCAGTTGAATTAATTGATAACACAATATCAAAACAGAAGAGGATTCAGCCCCCACAACTTGGAGCAGAGAGGTTTCCAAAGCCCTGCTTCATTTTGATGAGAAACTGCAAATTTGTACAATTGCTGCAAAGGATTTATGGTTGGCATGCATTCCCCTCCATTTCTGTCTTCCTGCCTGGTGGGGGACACAAATGGATGGATTTTTTTGGGTCTTTTTGCTGCTTTTGTGGTTGTTTGGTTGTATTTTGTGTCTCGAGAACAGCTGCACGCACAGGAGTACCCAAATATTTGGGGAAATTGTGTGCCAGCAGCACACAAGTGCTCACCTTTCCCCTGGCCTGGAACTCTGTGATCCTTCTGCAGAGATCCCTGGCATGACTGCCTCAGAAATGGCTGTGGAGCCAATTAATGATAAATTATTGATATTGGCAGCTGCTGTGCCGTTTCCCCCAGCTGTTGCTCACACTTCTCACGTGTCTTCAGTTCTGCTCTGATTTACATAAAAGCAGGCAAGATGCTTTCCCATGTCCTTCTGGTTTGAATATGGGAAGTTCACTTCCAGCCTGGGATCCTTTCCTGCCTCCTCAGATGTCTGGGTGTAAAACTGAAGTTTAAAATCCCATGTTAACCCTCTGCGAAACACTTACAAGGTCAATCTAAGGATTTGAAACTTTTGCAGCCAAACCTGGTTTAATTTCCTGAGCTGAGCTCTGGTGGTACCCCGTTGTCAGCCTGAAGGTGACCTCCAGGGTGGCCCATGCAGAGAGATTTCAGGATGCATTATCCAAGCTGCACCATCCCCTCTGACTCCTGGCTCAGTGCTAATGGACAGCTGATGACTCATTCCAGAGCACAGACTCTGATTTTATTTTAAAAAAAACTAAAATAAAATTATCCTGTCACTTTTAAAATGATCCAAACCCAGAACAATGAAGAGCAGATGAAAGGGCTGCTGGAGCTCTCAGGATGAGCCCTGCTTTTGACTCCCTGCCATTTTGATACTCTGCTGTAATTGCAAGGAGCATTTCAGTTACGCTTTTTCCAGTTGTTTAGTTCCAGGAACTTTGCTGCTTGATTCTATCTGTCCTTTCTCCTCAGAACAAAATTATTTGTCTCCACTGTCATGTGCAGGCATTTGAGCCTCCATCCCCAAGGTTTGGGTACCAGCTTTGCTCCCCATTTAGTTTATTTTTTTGGTGTTCTCACTCCCTGAGAAGTGGCTGGATCATTTCTTTTGGAGCTAGTAGCACATGAGAGCTTCCTTCTGCAGGAATCACGCTCAGGATTTGCTCCCCAGTAGATAAAAAACCTTCCCTAAGTCATTTTCTCCCAGCACAGCTCCTTGCCATTTGCCCGTTGTTTCTGTTCCCCTGGCACGGGATTCCTTTTGTCCCACTGAGATTTCCTTTGCTTCCAGCTGGGGTTACTCTGCTGAAAGCTCTTTATTAAACCTGGGATCCCCTGCTCTCCAGAGAGAGCTCTGTGTCCTGCTCAGCTCTGGAGGTTCATGCCTCTAAACCTGAATTTTCTGGCCTAGGATCTCCAAGCTTGCTGCCCCAAGGACAGGCTCTGTTCCCACCTGACTTCCACGGCTCTTGCTGTTGCTTTGAGGCTGTGCCTCTTCTTCCATGCTCTCAGGGAGCCACTTTAATCTCTGCATGGTGTCATTAAACCCAATCCTAAGGAGATTTTTGTCTTAACCTCACAGCTGGGTCTTCCCCCAAAGCCAGGCTTTGTTGGGAAGGGATCGCTTTCTGTCTTCCTGACCAAAACTTATCCTGGTTTTCCCTCTGCTGGGGCCATTTCAAGACATTTTTGGTGCTGTAAATGAATTTAAGGCCTTCCCTCTGCAGATCACCCCCACCTCCCGTGGCCCAGGTTTTTGTGGACCCACAGTGACCAAGGGTTTGCTCACAAAATGCACCCAGGAGGTTTTACCTCTGAAATGCTGCATATAAACCTGAGAGGATTGCTGTCATTCACAAAGGGGGGAATGAATTTTCTTGTCTTGTTTAGAAGATTTCTTTCTGTTTAATTTTTCATTTTCTTTTTCCTTTTATGATTCTTCTAGTTAAATATATATATTTTAAGTTGTTTGCACATGGCAGTTTTCACATCTGAGGGAGGATGGACTTGGATTATGAGGATTTTTTTCCCAGTAAAAGGCTTCCTGACAATCCCTGACAAACCTGCATTTATATCTTTTCTGTTCCATTGCTGTTTCCACTCCCCACCTCTGTGAACAAACAGGGCTGCAGAATGTGAGACGCTGCTCGAGTTTTCTGAATCTCGGGATAACATCAGGGAAAATTCAATAGATTCATTCTCTGACGCCTTCCCACAAAATACAAACGCTCAACCCCCAGCTCAAACTGCCAGACTGTTACAAAACTCAGCTAAAACTGAACATTAGCACGTGTGCTCCTCACACACACACACAAAAATCTCAATTTTGGTCAAGATGAAAGTTGTAATTATTTTAAGAAAACACACAGCATTAGTGTGTGCTGAACTACAACATCTACAAACCCTGAGTCTGCTGACAGTTGGCAGCAAGGGTGGGTTTTGATTAAGTAGGCCAAGAACACTGGAAAAAATGAGAAATTCTGTATTTATCTCTGCTGCAGACAGAGGGGTGGGCGAGCAGCTGCCTCCACAGATGAGTGCAGAGCTGCTCCTTGGCCAACATGCAGCTCAAATGGATTACAGGAGCCCAGGGTTTGGTTTGCTGCTGTTCAGGGGAAAATGGAGCAAGGAGGAAGCTGGGAGAGGAAATATTACCAGGCACCTGCACATTCAAGTTTTATTTTTTCAGCAGGGAAGTGCCCAGTCCCTCTGTGATTAACTGAGAATGTGGGTTTGTGAAAAGCTTGGAAAGATGGTGAGAAAACTCAGCTTTGTTACCCATCAAATAGCACACTAGTATTTCACATACAACTGGGATTCTTTGATTAACTTGCTCTTCCTTGAGTGCCGTTTCTTTGTAAGGAGAATTGAAGGAATTGGGAAAAGTTTAAGACATTCCATTAAAATCCGTGCACATCCATGAATTTATCTCATGGGTGCAAGTAAAAATCGATGGGAAAATTTGCTGAGCTTCCACTTGCCCAGTTGATGATTTAGGATTTCAAAACCTTTTCCTCCAGGATGATTCACCTCATCCTTCACCCCTTTAACCACAGGATGGTCCTCAGGGCTTGGCCTCAATTCCAATCCAGTTGCAGGGGATTTTGGAAACTGTTCCATTATTTTGTAAAATTGTTTCTTTGTTTCCTGGTAATTGTCCCTTTTGTTTCCAAGGTAAACTTGAGGAGGCAAAATAAAATTTACACGTGGTAAGGTTACAAAAGGAAGATTTTGAGGAATGAATAAATAAATATTCCCAGTGCCTTGTGTGATGTGAAACCCATATTCTCATCTGACAGTGTAAAAGATCTACTTGGAAATGCTCAGATTTGAGAGGTTTTTCATTCTTAGGCTGGACCCTGTACCTGTAGGATGTAGAGATGGTCTTTAGTCTCACAAGTGGCATTGCAAGTGGAACATAGAGTCTGGATTTTACTGCTCAAATTACCTAAATAATGGCCATTGCTAGATGAAGACGATTTCAAAGGCATAGATGTTCTCAATGTGAGCTGTGGGGGAAGCTTGCAGAGATTTTAATCAGTGAAGCAAAATTTCTGGAGAGGATTCAATCTCCTCTTCCCTTTTGGGACCCTGAAGTTTCTGAAGCCAATGCTGACAGGAACTGACACAGCCAAATGCAGCAGCAGTGCTCGAGGATGATCTTATCAACCCTCAAAGCAGCCCTGGTGATTGGAGTTTTGATCCAGCTTTTCAATGCAGTCTCCTTGCTAACTAAATGTTCCATCTGGCTTGGCTGGTGTTTATCCAAGTGCTCTGGGTTTCTGACCTGTCAGTGCAGATGTGGGCTGTGCTCTTAATTCAGATTTATTTTCCTCAGCAAGAGCAGTGGAGGGGAGCAGTGTTGGTTTGACAGCCCAGGAAAAGGAGGTTGGTAGGACCAATTTCAAGTCTATTCTTACCATCAATCCTATCCCGAAAAAACCAATTAGAAGTTGCTCAGCAGTGTTGTGGAGATGGTGCTTCAAAGGCAGGGACTCAGAAATGGATCCTCTTCCACTGGACTGATGGACTATCTCCCTGCCAGGTGCTTATAAACACTTTTAAAAATAGTAGAGACTTTCATCTAGGTACACAAGATCTGTGTGATTTAAGGATTGCACAGAGCAGCCAGATTTGCCCGTTTGCACGTGGAAAATTGAAATACCAGATGGCAGCCAGAAGCCCAGGGTGAGTCTGCAGACCAGCAGCAGAGCTGATAATTGAACCTCTGAACTGCAGGCAGTGCTCTGCCCTCCGAGTTACACAAATTGTTACTGATAAATGTCACTAATAGTGCTCCCACGTCTCTTAACTCTCACACTGCAGCAAATTGCCTGCTCAGAGCAGCACAGGAGATGTGACTGCCCCTTGTGAAGGGGAATCTGGTGAGGGAAGGATGAGGAGCAGAGATCTGTGATCCACAACCCAGGCAGCCCAGGGACACGGGTCTGGGGTGTGCAGGGTGGGCCCTGCCTGTGGAAGAGGGCACAGGGATTGCTCTTGGAGACAGAAATGAAAAAATTGAGAAAATGGAACTGACTGGTGGGACTGGGAGGTGGAAATCTGCACAAAGAACGACAAGGGAGAACAGCCCCGAGAGGGAAAAGGGAGCCCAGCTTGTGCTGCTCTCTGACCTGAAATATGCAGTCATGAGCTAGTCAGGTGAGAAATCTGCACAATCCTGAGAATAAAACTCAGCTGTCACCTCATAATAAAAGTGACTGGTGCCTCTGGGAATGAAGAACAAGCTCTGGCTAAGCAAACTGCAAGGGCTGTTCATCATCACACAGAGCTGGACGTGCTTTCCATTCACTTGATACTTTCCCCCCACCCCTTTCAAATTGCACCCATAAGTCATGGGAGGGGGAAATCTCAATACTCAGCTTCATTAGACAGAGTTATTCTTTGGAATTCAGGGCAAGGAGCATATGGAAATTTCTCCAGCAAGGAACAGACACTGCACCCAGAATAAGAATCAGCGGGTGCAATATTGAAATGAGTGCCATTATGGGTTATTTTGAGTGAGACCTTGATATGATTGAAATTCAATTATCTCTCCTGCTTTGAAGGGCCAAGTAGCTCAGAGAACACAAAGTAAAACCAGAAGGATTAAGAGAACAAAGAATCTGTGTTGATTGTTGTTCTTGGTAATTCTGGCTGTAACCTACTCCGAGAGCCCTGGGGTTGCAGACAGAAGATGTTGTTTGTGCCATGGCTGTGTTCAGATTTCCTGGTCAAAGACAGGCTGTGCACAGCTGATCCCTTGAGCAGCCAGAACATCTTTGGTAGCACCAGCCTCGTTTGTAACTCACCCTGAATCCATGACTGTCCTGAAAACTTGTTGATTAATGACTTTATGTCTAGTTTGCATATTCTTCTTCTTTTAGCCTGCATTTTCTGTCTCTAGTCAAAGGCTTTTCCCTTCTCTGTCATAATATGAATTTTGCCATTAAAATGGGGTGTGTAGATGCAGGGTGAGAGCAGACAAATGGTGTGGGCCCAAACCACACTGCTTTTATAACCAAATGGGTGAGATACTGGATGCTCAAGACTCCATGGCTGTGGCCTCTTGCAGTGCTGGGTGACAGCAAGACAGAGATTTAAATCTGTTGCTCAACAGGATTCACTTTTATTTATAACACGACTGTTCTGTTAAAATTTTGCTATGACTTTTTCCAAACCAAAACATTTGGTTCAGGGTGTGTCTGAGCAAGTGGCACCCTGCTCTCCTGGAAAATTTAAGAATGCTGAGGCAAAGTGTTGTTTTGGAAGATAAATCTCCTTTCTCTACAATGCTGTTCTAAATCCAACCTGTCTCCAGAAGAATCCTTGTGCAGTGTCACCCTGTTCTTTTGAGTTCTTCCAAGCCTTCTGATGTTTACATTCTTGTAATTAACTTTCTCACAGACTTTATGTAAATAATTAATTGTTTTGCATTCTTTTCTGGAGGAGGAGAAATTTGATGGACTGTTGGTTTGTCCAGTGTCACTGGAGAGTTGGCACTGTCACCCTCCAATCCACTGTCACCTTTGGAAATCTAGAAATGTTGGGTCAGAATTAAACTGCCCTTTTTTTTTTCTACCTTGGAGAATCCAGCGTTCACCTCTTTCTGTTTCGTGTCCTAGAGTGACAGTGCAGGAATTCCACCCTGGAGCAGCCACAGGACAGAGGTGATTGTGTGCATTTGTGACCTCAGCCTGCAGAAGGAGCAGCAGTACTTTAGAACCAGCCTTTAGTACTTAGACTTCATTACTTCAGACCCCACTTTAGCAGCAGCCTCTGCCCAGGCAGCTCTCTGGATGCCTCTGGCCATGCTTGGCCACTCCAGCCTCAGAGCAGTGAGGATGTTTTCCAGCCATTCCTGCCTCCAGCCGGCTCAGCAGCCCTGCAGGGATGCTCTGGGTCTCCCCCTGAGCTGGCATTTCCCATCCTTCCACTCCTGACACCTTTGCACCAGGATGGAGAAGTCAGAGCCCCAGTCTCAGTGTGGCAGCACAGGAAATCTTGGGTTTGTAGCCCACAGGACTCGAAGAGAAAGCTCAGGCTGAGATTTGTGTTGCTAAGGGGATAATGCATTTGTAGCAGATTTATTCCTTGCTTTCTCCTTTGTAAATATTTCCTAACTCACATTTTTAATGTGGATTCCATTCCTTTCTTACACACCCTTTTAATGCAGAAATGTGATTATCAGTATTTTTAAAAAAATAATAACTTGTACTGATCACAGCACTATAATGGAAACAAACTGAATTTGAATTCCATTTTAGGGCTCATTCAATGTAAAAACAGGCTTTAGGCATAAGTGCAGCTTTGCACATGCCCCCACACTAACAGAGATATAATGCAACATTTCCTTAATGGCTCTAAAAGCAACTATAGCCAAATAAACCCCTTTAGGATAGAGAGATGTACATAATTAGACTTGTAGATCTCAGATTATTCCATTTATCTTTGACTCCTTACGAGATGCATTGTCCTGTGCCCCTGCATAGAGTCTGGCTCCAGCAATTGCACAAAGGCAATTGTTATAAATGCCTTTGCCTTCTCTGGAAATTAGAATTCAAATTTTGTCCTTTCAAACACTCAGCAAAGAATGTCTCTGAAATTACCATTCAATAGGTAACATGGGATTATTGCCACATCCATTTCCTTCAGCTCAGCCTAAAAGCTGTTCCTTGGTCAGTTCAATCACCATTCCCCCTTGGAAATGCTCAGCCTGTGGCTTGCTCCTCTCCCTGGATCACCGGAGCTTTTTATTTTTAAGGGCAGTCACATATTCTGCAGGCCAGGCTCATTGGGAGGCCGCTGTGCTGGAATAGACTGTGTTGGGGCCGAAAATTGGGAAAATAATAAACAGTGAGCTCTGAGCTCAGTAATAATAATGCCTTACAGAGGGAGTGGGATGGAGAACAGCTTTCATTTGGGTTATTAAATTTAGATAGGATCTCAGGGAGACCTTGCTTCAATTTGCATTGAGGCTGGCTCCTTCCAGAAGTACCTGAAGAGAGGAATTCTTAGCGAGGGAGGACCTGCCCCTTGCAGGGTGGTTTCCTCAGTGCTGGCACTGTGTGAACATGCCACAAGAGCTCCGGCTGCCCCCTGACCCCAGGCTGTGCTCAGTTCATTAGCACTGGCACCGAGGAGCTGCTTTCTGTGCCTCAGACTGCTGTGAGCAACAGATGAAAGTGGAACTTGCTGAAATGCAAGTTTCATCACTCCTGTGTCCTTGGTTTTCTTTCTGACCTGATGCTTCAGCGAGCTGCTTCCATACACACAGGGGAACTGTGCCAGCAAGGTCCCTGGCATTGTTTCCAGCAGCTGAAAACCCAAATTTCACAGCTGTACCTGTGATTTACAGCGTTCCCATCCCTTTCTGCAGCTCACAAGTGATGTAAAGAGAGAATTCCAAAGAGGATGACATCCCAGTCCCAGTGTGATCTTGCTGAGCAGAGCTCAGTGTCAAAGCACTCTGGAAGTTTCTGCTGTCTTTCCCTGCTCTTTGTTCTTAGGCTCAGTGAATGCATTAAAAGCAGACAGGTACTCTCTTCTTCTGAAAAATTCTCGGTGCACATCGAAGTGGACTAATTATCTTTAGAAAAGCATTGCTCCCTTTGTAGAAATTCCCAGCTATTGTTGGCAGACTGAGAAGTAATCCAGCAAAAAACTTCAGTGTAGCTGAATTCAATTGATTTTGTTTCAAGGATTACAGGCAATTTAAGGCATGGCAGGAATGCACTTCCTTTTTTTTTTTTTTCTATTTTCAGCTGTTTTCCAATTACAAAGTGCTCCTGTCCTGGCATGAACATCTGCATTCAAAAGACACATTTCTGATGGAACAGCAAATTCTCCCATGGTATTAAACCACTAGGTTTTTTTTCATTCCCAAACTTGTATAGACAAGAGAGAAGAGGAGAATGATGTCATCTCTCATATTGCAATAATAACTTTTTATCAATTCTTGATTCCTCTTGTAGGTTTAAGCACTGAAAACCCAGCAGTGCCTCGTGTTTGAAAAGAAACATTTCACTGAGACTTTCCATCCAGTTTCTCCTCCACACAAAGACAAATCCCAATAGAAATTCCTGAGTAATTTTTGGATGTGCATGAGTACTTGTATGGAGTGCTGGGGATCCTCTGGGAGAGCCCTTGACTGATTTCAGCCTTTCTTGGGATCAGTCTCCTTAATTAAGGACATTAATATCTCAGCTGAGGCTTCTGTGATGCTCTATCCCATTCCTGTGGGAAGGGATGAGGCTGCAGGACTGGCACGTTCCTCCTGCTGGGTATGGGTGAGCATCAGCTGGGAGGGTCATGTTCCCAGAAAAACAGAATAATTCCTTTTCATTCTCTTCTCGTGGCTTGGTGTTCTCCCTACAACTCCAAGATTTATTCAGAGGAAGGGAGAAAAAGGGAAGTAAAAAATCTTGGTTGCTTCAAAAAAAAAAAAAAAATAATTAACAAAAAAAAAAAAAAAAAAAAAAAAACAAAAAAAAAAACAAAAAAAAAAACAACCAAAAAAAAAACCAAAATAAAAAACAACCTTTTAAAAAATATGAAATATCTGGTGAGTCCTACCAGCAGAACACCGTGGGGTAGGCATTAATGACCTGTTAATGCACTTCTCAGGTGGTAAATGGCCCATTAATGCTCCCTTGTCAGGTCAGCGTGGATAATTTATTCAAATTCACAGCCAGGGCACGGTGGAGGAGGGAGGCAGGCACAGAGGTGACGTTTGGGACATGAACACCACAGGTCTTGCTCTGTGGTGAGGTGGTTCTTTAGTCTTTACAGCTGCCTTGCAGGGCTGTTTTCCTGCAGGAATGGACAAAGGAATGTCTGGCACCGGGACACCTGGAGCCATGGACAGCCCTGAACAGGGGCTGCCCATCCCTGTCCTCACATCTTCCCAGCAGCACCACCCCTGCCATGAACAAATCCTTCCCTGGGCTCTGCCCACGCCAACCCTGTAGCCACATTTCCCTTCACAGAGAGAATCTGAACCTCAGAGAAAGGAAAGACAATTCTTATTTCATTTGCTGCGCCTGTGTTATGCCAAAGTAGAATGCAATGTGGGGATTGTTTACCCAACGTGAGGGTGTTGTGTTTCCTGGCCTGTCAGGGCCTGGTCTGTGTGTTGGGACTGTCATGAGATGAGGGCAGTGGTGAGCGGAGCTGAGTGCTTGGCAGATTCAGTTTAGATGTCATGTAATATAGTGTAATATAGTATAGAATAATACAGTACAATAAAGTGATTAATTAGCCTTCTGATTCAGTGGATCCTCATCATTCCTCCTTCGCCGGGGCCTTCCCAGCAGAGCTATCCAACCCCTCTGGGCAGAGCCCAGAGCCCAGAGCTGCACTGGCCCTGCCAGTGTCCCAGTCACAGCGGAGCAGTGACAGGGAGCCAGGTCTGGGGGCAGCACAGGCTGAGGGACCCCAGCCCAGCTTCAGGGCCCCCCGAGCCACCGCAGAGCTGGAGCCACGCTCTGCTCCAGGTTCAGGCAGAAAGGGAGCTGGGGGTGCGGGTTGACAAGAAGGCCCATGGCTCCTGGCCTGGGTCAGGAATGGTGTGGCCAGCAGGAGCAGGAGGTCATTCTTGCCCTGAACCAAACCTCAAGTGCTGTGTCCAGTTCTGGCCCCTCAGTTTAGGAAGGACGTTGAGACGCTTGAGCACATCCAGAGGGGGCAACGAGGCTGGTGAGGGAACACAAGCCCTGTGAGGAATGTTTGAAGGAGATGGGGGTGTTTAGCCTGGAGAAGAGAAGGCTTAGAGGTGACCTTATTGCTCTCCACAACTTCCTGAAGGGAGGTTGTACACAGGGGGGGTCGGTCTCTTCCATCAGGCAGCAACTGATGGAACCAGAGGACACAGTCTCAGCCTACCTCAGGGAAGGGATAGGTTGGATATTAGGAAAACATTTTTCACTGAAAGAATAATAAAGGCACTCCTCAGAGGAGCTGTGTGACAGCAGGGGAGGCTCACCCCAAGTCCCATAACGGGAAAGGAGCAGCAGGAAGGGCAATGGAGGAGGAGAAAGGCAGAGAGCCAGCCCGGGGGGATCCTGGATTGGGCAGGGAGCAGGATTTCCCCTGACCTTGTTGGAGCTGCACCAGCTCCCGCGGAGCGCCATTCAGGTAGAAAACCCCTCCACAATCCAACCTCAGCCCACTCCAACTGCAGCCATCCCAGCGGAAGGCAAAATTCCCATCCTGGCAGCACTGCAACCACTGACAAGGTGCCTTTTTTTAGGGCCTGGGGAGGGCATTTAGCCAAAGGCATCCCACATTCCTTCTGGAGCGCGAAGGTTGCCAGAATTAGCGTGCCACGAGCCACTTCCCGCTCGGTCTGCCAGGGAGGCTGAGGGATCTGTGAGTTCTGCCTGGAGAAGGAAGCACATCCCCAACATCTTGTCCATCAAAGCAGAAAACACCTCGAGCAGGCAGCGAGGGCGCAGCAGCGTGGCGAGGAGCTGCTCAAAACCAGCCGCACATCAAACCCCGCGCTGGCGCCTGCCAAAAGCGAAAAAGCAGCGTGTGCCAGAGTCGAACCGAGCTCCTCAAATCCACCGTGCGAGCGGCTCTTTCTCTGGGAATCTGAAATGCTGAGAGCTGTCTTGAGGGGAGACATTTCACACCCCTGCTCATGGAGGTGCAGCGGCAAAACGGCTTTAGCTGGGGCACGGCTCCTTTTTCTGTTTTGCAAGGGTAATAAACATCAGCTGAATAATTCAGGCTGAAATAAAAAGGCCCCATATTCCTGGGTTTTTTTTCTTTGACAAACAGTTATTTCTGTCACCCACAATGACTGTTTTTAAGGATAGCATAGTGAAGCTGAGTTTTCCATTTATAAGTTTCATGCTTTCTTTTGTTTAGAAGGCCTGATTTATTCACATTTTTGCAATGTTTCGCTGTAGTGGTATACGAAGTCAGGATTTGAGGAAAAACATGATCCATTGGCAAGAAAAAGGAGAGAGGAGAGGTATATCTATTTTTTCAAGAAACTGGCCCACTGTTTTAACAACCAGGGGAAGAGAGGAACTTGATTCCTGGCAAAAAAAATCTCTGATTTTTATGTATTCATCTGTGAATCTGAGCGGGAAGCTCATGGATGTGGAAGAGGATTTGGGGCTGCTTCTCACTCAGGTGCAGGTGGTCAGAAAGTTTCTCTGAGATAACAGGATTAAACTTGCAGGAAAAGTGACAAAGATGCAAGTCCATTGTGTTTGAGGAGGGCTAATTTAGAGAGACAAAGCAGTTCACAGGACATTGCTCTGGGCAGGTAAAATCCTGTGCCCAGACAACAAACAAGAGGTGTAGGCAATTAATTGAAGTATTATGGGAAAATGACCAAGCCCTACACTAATGTATGAAGGGAGTTTGGATGGAAAACAGTACAAAACCTCCTGTTTTGTTCCAAATTTGATCCCACTTCACTCACACAAACATCCTTCCTTGCACTGCACACCGAGTATGTGGGCTGTCACCTTGGTGTGACATTACAGCCAGGCTGGGGCTTGGCTTTGGCCACACCAATAGCATGAGCCATCATGATTAACAATGTGTATTAATTCTTAGCTCTGCTTGTCCTTAAACTGATGACTCTGTACATTCATCCCACAGCTTCTGGCATTGGTTGTGACCTGAGGTCTCCTGGATGTAAGCGAGAGCAGCTCAGGGCTCAGCAGGAAATATTCCAGGGCTCAGTAGTAAATATTACAGTGCATGGCTCAGTTTTTAGCTTAGGTGATACATGGCTGGAGATAGAAATGAAAAACTCATCAGGAAAATGGGACTATCTGTTTACAATGTTATCTTGAATTGCAGAAATCTAATCTCTTACTGCATCTTTATTTTCATGGGTATGAGCCCAGGCAGAATTTTCTGTCTAGGTAAGAGCAGCTGCTAGTGAGTCTGGATGTTATGGAAGTAGTTTCTTCACAACTGTCTTGCAATTGAAATGTTGTTAAGCCATTGTGTAAATATAGACTAAAACTAAAACCCACAGCAAACAATTTCTTTTTTTTTTTTCCTGTGCAACGCTTGGTGGGTGTGGGCAAAACCTGCCCTAGGTCTGCCTGGAGTGGGGTCCTGCCCTCTGGGGGAGAACAGCACTACCAGGCAAAGCTGGGAGAGAGGCAGTGACTGTTTTTTGGAAAAGTGAAGACTCCTGTCTGTGATGTTGAGTTTCCTGCTGCTGGGAAAGCTGGTGGTCTGTAGATGTGTCGCAGGAGCCCACTGCAGTGTAGTCAGGAATTCCATGGCATGCAGTCTGCAGCAAGGGCTCTAATCCATCCTAAAGCCACTCAGAGCTCTCTCTTTTTCCTCTTGGTGTTCTTTCAAACACGAACCAGCCAGCTGAACACACAAATGTTAACTGCAATCTCTGTGTGATGTCCTTTGGAATGGTGGCAAGAAAGCAAAGCTGGGATGTGAAGGCCCCATGCACACAATGCCTGGCACAGCCTTAGGATTTCAGCTTCTGTATTTTCATACATTTGTAATCCTTCAGTCCTTTAGTGCAGAACTCCAAACTCCATACCCAGTGCCAGCTGCTGCTTTCCCACTTTGGGCAGACACAACAATTCCTCTCCAGGCTTGGGAATCAAGGACACCTCACTGCCTCAGGCTCCAGAGATGGAAACAAAAGGGAGTTGGGGGAGCAAACCTGGGGTCAATGACTTCATTACCTGGAGCTGTAATTGGAAGATTAACCCCCAATATGCAAATGGACCAAACTTATAAAAGTGTGAAAACCTGTGACCCATCATCCATTTTTGGGTATAGCCCCTGGGGGGCTTTATCTGCCCTAAATGTACCTGAAGGCCCTTCAATAAATACAGCTGGGTTTTATTCCCTTAATTCTGTCTGCCCTGTGTTTTTAGGCAGCCCCAAGAGGCATCACAGCCTCAGCCAAGCCCAGAGTGGCCACAGGCCCCTGTTTGCTGCCACTGCTGAGGATCAGGATCCACTAGCCCAGGATCAGCACCACGCTCCCTTTGTGGAAAAGGATGGAAACAGAGATTGCTCTGAGTGCAGGGGCTGCCTGTGATGATCCTGTGACATTTCCTTGTAGAGCTGGCTGCTTCAATGGGCACGTGAGCCAGGCTGCAGCTTCAATCAAACCTGATTCCCTGGAGGGCCCTGCTGCCTCTCCAGGCTGCCAATCCATCCCAAAGGTTATATGTTAGTTTGGAACACTTTGGGGAGTACATCCCTCTACCCAACCTGTAACTGCCTGCATTATTTTGGTGGCAGTAGACAAAAGAGAGAAAAGCTCTCTTTGATTTTTTTTTCCCCTTTATGTGCTGCTTTGCAAGTAGTTTTCCATCCAATTAATCCCACTAGGTTTCTAATTGAAGTGTTGGTTTGCATAAATATTAATCAGTCACTAAGAAACATGGAGGGTCAGGGACAGGCCAAATGAAAGAGGGTGTTTGGTACCTACTCTGCTTTATCTCTGCTGAGCTCTCCTAGTGCAGAAGATGCTCAGATTATGTTTGCCTGGTGTGTTTTTGTTGAGTCTTACTGGCAATAGCAATATAGGTAAATAAATTACGTGAGCGTGTAACTTGTTCTCGTTGGCCCTTAATGCCATTTCCATGGGAAGTAAGTGGCTGCATATTTTCTGTGTTGCTCTGGTCTCTCACTTCCTCTCTGACTAATGAATGGGGAAATATTTCTTCACTCTCCCCGGTGCAATATGTTGTGAGGACAAATAAATTAAAGCCTTGGAGTCTCTGTATGAGCAGGGGCCATATAACCTGCTAAAGAAAATTGCCAAGCAATGTTCTTGGTACTCACCTTGGCTGTGTAACTTGTTTGCTGCTGGCACAAATTCAGCTCCAAAGTGAGTTTCAGAATTTCTTGCTTTGCTTTTCAGGATTGTTTTCATTTCAGTGGGATTCGTCTGACCACTTCATTAGACCTTTACCTTCGTTAATCCAGTTCTTTAAAATTTAGAAAAATTAAGGAACTACTTAGGAAGGTGAACTGACAATGAAGGCAAGGTACTGGCCAGCCTAAGGCTTCTTTCTTTGTTATTGATAGTTAATTCCAGGGAAATGGTTTCCTGCATAGAACTGGCAGGGTACTGGAGCTGTGTCTTGCCCTCCTTGTCCCTGTGCTGTCCCCAGGGACAGGCTGGGACAGGGGAGCAGGGTGCTTTGGTGCTGAGACAGTGTGGGTTCAATAAAACAGTGTGTGAGGGCTGGGACAGGGGAGCAGGGTGCTTTGGTGCTGAGACAGTGTGGGTTCTGCAGGGCTGGGGACACCCTCAGCCCCAGTGAGGGGCAGCTCCACCTTCAGATGGACCCATCAGAAAACTACAGAAACCTCCACCTGCCTGGCAGTGAGAGAGAAAAAGGAGCTTATTAAAAAAGCATCCCCAGTCTGACAGCTCACTGTGCTCCTGGCAGCAGGCTGCAGTCAGCTTTCCTTGCTGCCACAGAGGCAGGATGGCAGCGAGGGGCTGGGACAAGCAAGGGGCAGCTTTGTCACAGGGAGGGACTGAGCTGGGTGCTGAAAATCCAGTGAAGCTGATTTTCTGTGGATGGCTTTCAACAGCACTGGACAAGGTGGAGAAAAGTGATGAAATATCAAAGCTTAAGCGTTGATACTTGGGTAATATCACTTTTCAATCCATCCTCGTGCTCCAGTACTGCAGAAAGCACATTCCTGTTGATGGGTCCAAGGCACAGATCCCAGCCTTGTACCCAAGGCTTTCCCTTGCCACTGTAAGCTCAGGAAAGTTGCAAACACTGTTAAAATTAAGTTGCCAGAGGAAAATGTTTCTGATGCATCCGTTTTTATCACTTACCCTGTGGTGACATCAGACACCTCGCAGGCAGCCAGGGAGCACAAACACAATTGGAAAGGGGACAGGAAAAGAAGTTTCAATTTTTCTTCCACTGAAATGTAGGAGTTCTGGGGAAACACAGACAGTGCAGAGATATTTGCCTTCCTTCAGGCGTGCCATCAGCTCTTGTAGAAGCTTCAAAACAAAACTCACCAAAATGACAGCACTTTGTTTGCTGCTGCACTGAGGAATGAGGCTGTTCCTGAGGGAGCATTTTTTAACATCCTTGCAATGCAGGGCTGGAGAAAAGCCTCAAACCATTGTGTGATGGCAGCCATTCTCAAACATGGGAACGCTCTTGTTGCCTGTCACCACGCAGCAGTCACCTGAAAGGACATTAAAATGGAGATTTTGGAACAGCCAAAGGAATAAAGCCACGGTGATAGAGTTTGTCAGCTACTAATCTGATATCCACACACATACATGTTGTGTGTCTGCTTGTGTTAAATCATTCTGTGCAAGAATTTCTGTTCAATAAAACAGTGTGTGACCATAATCAATAGACCAGTAGCACTTTCCTCTTCCCTCCCTCCCTTATCACGGCTTCAAGTTATCACTGGGGCCCTCCACAGCTCAGTGATGGTTGTTAATAGATCTGGGTAACCTACCAGGTATTTTTGCTTTGGTTTGAGCTGTGTAAAACCTCCTCCAAGCTGTACCTGGCACCTTGAGTTAGCTCAGGACAGAGCTGCCACTGAGCTGTTTCACCTGTGGTCCCCACTGCCCACAAAAGCACACTCCCTGTGCATGTACCAGTCTCACCAATTTGCAGCTGTTTGCTCAGATATTCATATAAATAAATATTCTATTTAGGCCAGAATAGAAAGCTGAGCTGCAAAGGGAGCAGCTGTTCTGCTGCTTGGGGAAGATCAGAACAAGAAAAGGACAAAGAGTGTCAGCCTGCACAGACAGCACTGGGCAGGGCAGCCCCACGCTGATGTTCCTGGGGAGAGCTGGCTTGGAAACCCTTTTCCCATGCCATGAACCCTGTGACATTTGGAAAAGCCTCCCTGTTTGGTCTCCATGAAAGCATCTCAGAGGAGCCACGGCAGCCTGGACATTAGGTCACTCTTTAGGAGACCAAAGATCCAAATCTTTTAATCCTTGAAGCCGAGATTTGAACCTCTGCTTGCTCTCTCTTTCACATGCTCAGGGAAGAATATCACTCCTGAAAACATTTTATGGCTTTGACAAATGTTCACTTATAGATGAAATGTATTTTTGCCAAAAAAAAAAAAAAAAAAAAGAAAAAAATCCTAAGCCGTTTTTTTCACTTGGCTCTGCTGTTCTTTATTTTCCTCTGCTTTCATCTCCAAGCCTCCTACCCTTTTTCTGTCTTGTCTATTTTGATTCAGCCCATGCCCTGAGTGACTCCTGTCTTGCTCTGTGCTTGTACAGTGTCTATCACCAGGGCTTTCAATCTGTTAGCACCCAGAGGCATTAACATAATGCAGGTAATAAGGGCTAAATTTAACTTGCTCACAACTACTCTTACCCACTCTAATATGCATCACACCCTTCAAGTGACAGACTCAAATTGCATATAATAGCTGCCTGGCTACAGTACACAGACAAAGAAGGTGATAGAAAGCATTTGCCTCAATAAAAAAAAATAAAAAAAATAAAAATTCCCATCCAGAAACCTCAGCTTCATTTTTTCCCATTGCTTTCAGAAGCTTCATGTCAAGATAGATTTTTCTTCCACTGTGATGACATTAAATCTCATGGCTGCTGTAAAATATGTTTTATGAGTTATTAAAGAGTGTTACAGCAGCTGAATTGGGCAATCATTAAATAAATATTGCTAAATAGTTTATTAAAAGAAAATTTAAGTGCTTGCCATTTTTACTTATCCTCCCTAGGATAGATGATTTTATAGGTTTTCTTGCTTTGTCTATTTTTATGATCTGGAATAAACTACAAACTTCATAGTTCATCCAAACATCTATAAGAGCTTTAATTGATGAAGATCCCCTCTGAATAAAAAATGACTAACTAGCAGTTCCTAATTTTCTGTGTTTAGTTCCACAAGTATCCCAAACTGAAAGCTCTATGAAATTACTTTGAAGTTCTTTAGCCCGTAATTCTTTGCTTTTGCAAGTTGTACTCACTGAGTTAACCAATAATAACCAGATTATTTATGGAAAAGTAGGAAAAAAAGCGACTCAAAAAGTACAAAAAACTGAGTCAAAGGGAACAATTCGTGAGGGTTCATTTGAACACTACACACTGGCTTTGGTTTCTTGGCAAAATGTGTCCTCTTGCTCAGCTCAGCATTCACTGTGCAGTGTCTGCAGTGCCCCAGGACTGGCCTGTGTGCCCAGGAGCACCAACCCAGCACGTCCCCAGAGCTACCCACAGACCTGCAGAATGCAGGTCTGGACAGTGACCTCTCCAGGTTGTGATTCTTCTGTTATGTTTTGTTATTTTGTGTTTAAATTTTTGTTATTTTGGGGGTTTTTTTGGTGTTTTTTTCAATTTTTTTTTTTTTCCTAGGAACCCATGCTTATTCCTTAACTCACTCTTCTTTCTGAAGCTTTCATGGCTGGGTGGTCCATCTGCAGCTGCCACCCTCTTTGCTAACCCCAGCTCTCCTCTGACTACCCCAGCCTGTGCTGCTGCCAGCTCTTGACATTTCCCAAAATCCCAACACGTGGCTGGGTCCATCCCCTCCATCCCCAGCTCCTCTTGTCCACCTCTAACAATATTTAATCTCTCCTGGCTCTTTTTCATTCAATTGTCTTCATTACAATAGGTTTAAAAATAGCTCCTGCATATTTAATTGTGCTTCACTTCCCTCTGTCCCCTCCAGTCCCCTCAGTCTCCAGTGCTTTGTCTGCTGAAGAATTCCCATTTAGGCTGGCCCACGTTCAACACCCAGCCCATATCAGCTGGAAAAGGCTTTTTCTCTTGTAAGGCTGGGAGCCTCTGCAGCACAGCATTGATTAAAATTAGGTCAGCAATGTCATACAAGTGCCTTGCAGTTCGTGGTGAAATTGGTCATTAAGAGCCATGAAAGCAGGGGATAACCGTGGACAGAGAAGCACAGAAGTAATCAGAGGAATATTTCCCATTCCTCTTTTAATAAGCTCTCATTTACCCTTGTTCTGTTTTGATCCCTTTGGGGCATATATCTTGTGCAGGGAAATGTAAAAAGAAATAGAAGGATAGAGGAAAGTAATAATGAAATAGTGCATGTGTTTAAATATTTGCAGGAGAAAGGAAACATCCCAGAGTTTCTCATAGAGTCTGTGATGAAATGGAAGAAGTGGAGGCTTGTCAAAGCAATAATTAAGTTCAGTCCCAGGGCTGTTTGTGTTAAAATTGCTGGGGTTTCTTGCAGGGAATGCTCTCTGATGCAGAAGCTCACTGAAGTCAGGTTTTCCCACTGACTCCAACAGTCTGAGAGTAAAACCCTGAAAAGCAGCTGGAGCTTTGTGTCCAGGCCATCACCAGGATAAATCTGGCTTCTTGCTGTGACTGTGGTCAGCTCCTGTTCCAGCTGAAGTAAAAGATGTACAAACAGCAACCAGGGGCTGGTCCCTGTGTGGGAAAACACCCCTCAGCAAAAGAGCTGCCCTTTATTCTACAAACACTCCTGCGTTTACCTCAGCACCTCGGGATGCCTGCCTGGGGAATCCCACCAAGCCCTGAAGGTGCTGCAGGTGAAGTGAACCCTAATTTAGCTGTTTGAATATTCTCTGCCACAAACCCACTCATGTTTCATGGCTTTGCAGGGCTCTGAGCCCCAGGTATTTGACCCAGCTCATCTCAGACGAGTGTAGCTCATCTATTGTTGCAGCGTAAATCCGAGTGGCACTTCAGGCTGCTGGAGGTGTTTGTTTCCTCTGAGCTGCGCTCTTCATTTGCTGCATTAGTGGGAGAGATGAGTGATAGCACTTCTGCTAATGCAGGGATTGAGTGGGGAGCTCAGACAGACCCTGGGATATCATAACATCATCCAACTGCTTTGATTCTCCCACTGAACCAGTTCTCAGGGCAGGGGCAGCCTCCAGGCACCAAAGGACACGAGAGTGGAAAAGCAAAAAGATCCAGCAGCAGCTGGCTGACCTGCACCAAAAAAACAATGGGATTTTCTGTCACATCCTGAAGTTCTGGTGTAGGGCTGGAGACACTGGGCATCCACCCAGGATGGATGTGGGCATGACCTGAAACAAACTGAACCCAATCAAAAGGTGCTCATTGATCTCAGAGGAGGATGAAGCAAGTTCTGAGTGGTTTTGTTCTGTTCAATTCAATTTTTGTGATCTTGCCTTCGCTGTGTGTGAGCTGAGTGCTGAGCCTGAGAACAGTCGTGTCCATGCCCCCCAGGCCTGGCAGAAACATCAATTAGACTTGGGAAGTGACAACAAAAGAGGAGTGCTAAAGAGCCATCACATTTCTGAAAAAAATGTGAGAAAATTAATGACAGAAGATATTTGCTGCCTTTTTTTTTTAAAAAAAAAGCAAAAAGGGTAGAATTTGAAGTGCAAAACTTAAAAAATTGCTGCAATAATGTCAGTCTGCTCAAGCTGCCAAGTTATGTAGAACCTGGTGTGGTGCACACACACAAAGACAAAAAAATTCTCCTTTTTTCTTTCCTAGAAAATCTGTGGAGGGCCTCCATCCTGGAAAGATGATAATTGGAATTAATTGCTGATGCTGATTAAATAATTATATTAAAAAATATTTCCCACATAGCTGAAGGTGTTGAGGCAAGCCTGTGACACAGATTTTACCATTTGACCTTGCAGAGGTCAGACACTATTGCAAACATTTCACAGGGGCTTCACTTAAAGCCCAGAGGAGAAAAGCTCCAATTCCTGTGTTTGGGCTGTGCCATGGGCCTGGGATGACACCGAAGGTACTCCAGGACAGAAGGATTAGGAGGACACTCCACCAACCAAAGAGTTTAATGGAATGAGGATTTTCAGTTGAATTTTATTTGTTGGGCAAGGCCCCATTTTCACTGTCACTTGGCTGACTTCTCCAAAACGCGAAGCTGATGTCTAATTTCTCCTCTGACACACATTTCAGCTATCACAGGAGGTTTTTCTGTCTCATTGTGCCTGCTCCCTGGCTTTTGGTGTAATTTAGATGTGTTTTGGAGAGGAGACAGGCAGCAGAGCACCTTTGGAGTGGAAATCCGGGGCACAGGGAATGTTTCTCTGCCTGCCCTGGGGTGTCCTGACCCCCAGGGCAGCTCTGACTTTGACCCTCATTCGTGGAAAAAGTTTCCCAGACTTCAAGATAGACCAGAATCCACAAAAGTGTGAAATAGATTATAGAGAGTAGTGTGGGCGTGTCACTTGGTGAGAAATTTAGGGTTTGGGATTTTTAGTGTGTTGTGGATGGCAGCAAGATGGAGGGCACAGGGGGCTGTCCTGGGTTTCTTCTTCATGCTTCTTCTTCCTCCTTCTCCATGGGTTTGGGGGCATTTTGTGATTGGGCAGAAAAGTCTGCACTGGGGCTCTGTGGGATCAGATATTGGGGTAAAAGGGAAAATAATCCAGGTGTCAGTTCTTAATTGGATAGTTTAGTCTTAAAAGACCTTGGAACAAGAGATTGTTGGCCATTCTGTGCCTTGCTGCTGAACTCCCAGCAGTGAGACTGTTTCACTGACAAGCAATAATAAACACCTGAGTCTGAACATGAATTACTGCCTCAAGTGCCTTCAGTGCAGACCCAGAGAGACCCAGAGCTGGGACCCCCACCCTGTGGGATGCCCTGGATGGAAGGGTGTGCTCTGGCACAGATGACAGCTCTGTGAGGACTCTGAAATCCAGGAGCTGGAATGTTCTCAGTGCAAGCAGAGCTGGCATTTGCTGTCCTGGTGCTTTGCCAAGGCTGAGGTAGGGCTGAAATCTGATGCAAGAGCCATTGCTGAACTCAAGAATGTTGCTTGCTAATAATTTGGTGAACACCACTGCTGTAGTTTCCATGTGTTGACATTCAATAGCTTTTGATTTTGATTTGTTCCATAGTGCTAAGATGGTGCTGGAGGCAATTAGCTGCACTTGGGGAATGATTGATTGTTCTGCTCCCTCCCAGCTGCTCTGTGGGTTTAACTTTTATCTACAGTTTAAAATCAAAGGGTTTCTTTCTATTTTTTTTTAAATTAGTTTACAATCTGTTGACCAAACAGCCCTCCATCTGAATGGATGCTGTGCTCTCACAGAGCTGGATTCACTGAACATGGCAGAATTTAATAATCACAAACATTGGCAGTCCAGTGTGGTCTTCTGATGGTCTCCTGATGCCCCTTTGAGCTTGGTACTTCTCTCTTGGCTTTTGGGTCTCTGCTTATGCCATCTTAAATATATATTTTGCAATAGCAAGCATGTCTTAAAATACATCTTGTGAAAGCCTTGCCCATAAGCCACTACCAATTTTTCTACACTTAAAAAGCAGTTTAAAAGCTACCATAAACAATTACAATTTTACACCTAAAGTTGTAGGGAGAGGCAGCTACTACAAGAAGCAGTTACCAGAGGTGTGAGTTCATTGGCACTCAGTGGCCAGGCAGGAGCTCCCCTGTCCTTCCTTCTGAAGAGAACAGCCCATAAATCACCCAGAGCACAGGGCCAGGCACACACAGCCAGGCAGGATGAGCAGGGAGGAGGAGCAGGGATTTTAAGGCCAGGACAGAATTCTCTGTCTCACTTTGTGCATATTTATGATGCAGAGCTGGGAGAGGCCCCCAGAGAGAGCCCGGCTCACAAATCACAGCCCCAGCTTGCTCAGAGCTGGTAAAGTTCACTCGTGTCTCCTCTGCTTGTTCTCCATTAATCAGCCCTGGGCTGCTGGCCCACCCCTGCAGGGGCTCATGGCCATCCCCTGTCCCTCCTCTTCCTCCCCCAGCCCTGCCTGAGCCTTCCTCCCCGCGGGGAAGGGCTGGGGGTCACAGCTGGGTGATGGCTCACACCTGGGGGTTCCCCCACAGCCTCCCCACCTCTGTCCTCAGAGACCTTCCTCTGCCTCCAGAACAGCCCTGCGGGGGGAGGAAGGACAGAGCTCTTCCCTTTGGCCTCAAAATCCTCAGAAATCCTTGAATAATCCACAAAATACTTGATCTGGAGTTAGGTGGTTGTAGTGTTTCCTCCCTCTGTGTTGTTACCTAGTGTTGAAGGGGAATAGAAGTTGCAAGTGGGTATTTTATATTTTTATAATTTACTTTTCTTAAAGAAACCTTTACTTTCAAATTTGAAGGTTCAAACTGGGTTTGTTTTTTTTTTTCCCCTTCTGAATGCAGCAAATGTCAGATTTGATGCTGGATCTAAGAACTCCCAGTTTTACACTGATTTGCAGGTTCCTCTGATGCTGTTCCTGCCAGGGACACCAGATCCAAAACTCCTGAGGTTGCCTCAAGTTTGTGAAAAGAAATAGAATAAAGCAGATATCCAGGAGCTCTTGGGTGCTGCCCAAACCTCTCTGCACTCTGCTCTTCTGCAGAATATGTGCTACAAATGAAAAGCAAAATTGTATGAATTAAAAACCAGTCATTTGTTTTTCTCCAAAAACCTTCCGTCCACAAAACCTGAGATTTCCAAATACAAGTTAATTCAACTTAACTCTGTCCCTGACTATTTGTGATCCTACCCCCAGGTTCTGTGTGGATGTGGGGGCACTGCAGCTCTGCCCAGCTCTGCAATAAAGCTGTCTCTGAGCCCCAGCAGCACTGGGAGCCCCTCAAAGTGCTTTTCCTGCTTTAGCACAGGGGTTTGGGGTTTTTTATCAGTTCCCTGTCAGGTCACATTCCCAGCCAGCCCTGACCTTTGCAGTGGAAAGGTTTTTGGGGACACCATTCCCTGCTGCTGGCTGACATAAAGATTAGGCTCTGCTCTGGCAGTGGAACCAGTCTCTTCAGTGAGAAATATTTTGGCTCTAATATTTGGGTGCTCTAGCTTCAAAAGTCCCTGAAAACCAAACAGAGGCTTGGTCACTGGGAAGGTACCAAAAGCCAGTCCTGGAAGAAATGGAACACGTTCCTTGCTGCAGCAGCTGGGCTCTGCCTTTCCAGCAGCTGCACCACTCTCATCGTGGTTTTCTTTATTTCTCTGTGTGTCCTTTCCCTGTCTGCTGCTCTGGGCTGGTATTTATAGTTCCCAGAGATTGTGCTCAAGTCCTTTCCAATTCAGCAGCCCAGCATGAAAGCCCTGGGAGAACAGGGATGGAGCACAAGGATGTGATTCCTCCTGATGGAGCTGGAGCTGTGGCAGGACATCCTTAGACCAAGAGCAAATGTCTTGTAATGCAGTCAGAGGTTTTATTCCTTCAACATATCTGCTGTGTGCTACAGGGAACACTCCTGCTTTTAATATTCCTGCCTCATTTTGCTCTATTGATTTCATGGTAAGTTGCATGGCATTACCTGCAATTATTTGTCATTTTGCTCTTTAAAAAAAAAAAACACTAAAATCATCCCAAGTCGTGGCCTGGGCTCCAAATGAGGTGATCACTGGAGTGGAACAGGAGTATCCAACTTACACTGGCTTGTGCTTAAGGGAATTCAGCTTGCATATTTACAGCAGAGCCCTCCAAATTTCTGCTTAGCTTTGTTGGAGCTGGAAATGCTGAAGATATTATATGAGGGGGAAAAAAATATAAAGGACTGATATAAATATAAAGGACTGGTTGAGAAATCAGAAACAATTCACTAAAATTCTTGTTAAGATTTGATCCCAACACTGTCAAAATTTTTAAAAAAATGTAAAAAGGCATAAATTGTCACAAAATTGTTTGTAAAAATATTTGGAGGAAGTGCCAGCTCAAAATTCTAAATGATGTTAATTTTCTTGCAAACCCAAACATTTTAACTTCAAGGTAAAGGTTTTGTTTAGATTCAAAGGTGCATCCAGGCATCATCAGAGCTCCTGCTGCTGAGCAAGCCATGGGCAAGGCCACTCCTAATTTCAGTGTGGGCATCCCTGACTGCCACCAAAATTCCCTCTGCTCCCAGTTCTTCCTCCTTTCTTGGGCAGAACCAGGAGGGTTCCCACACCTAATCCCTGTCAGACAGTGCAGCAGCAGCTGTGAGCCTGCCCAGCTAAATAACCCACATTAACATCAGTTAATAAATCAGATTCAACAGCTACCAACAAGAAATATGCAATATAAATGAGGATACTGAAGTACACTCAAGCCAGAATGTTCAGCACCCCTTAGCAGGTGCTGAAATGCATTTTGCAGGGGTTTCTGAGGTCTCAGCCAGGATGAGACCTGGGCAGAACCACCCTGAGCTCCACTCAGTGAGGAGTGAACCCTGAGCAGAGGGAGGTGACCTCACCTACTCAGCCACAGTCGTGACAAAAAACCACTTAATTTGATTTTGGCTTGATCGTTTTTAAAAATTATGCTAATCTTAGCAAATAGCTTTTTAATTTTTAGTATTCAGGCTTAATTAAAATGCAAAGGAAAGTTTAGAGGCACTACGTCTCATCTCCCACACGCTCTGCCACCTGCAAAATTGTAGAGGGAAAAAAGGGAATAAGATCCCTGAAGTCCTTAAATATCTCTGATAACTGGGACCCCAGAGCCCTGCTTTTTCACCCTGGTGTGGGTTTGTGCCACTGTGTGATGGGCACAGAGAATCTGCCAGCTCCTGCCAGGCAGGGCACGGGTGTCCTGGGTGTGAGGATTGCTGGGCATGGAGCAGGCAGGGGTGGCACACTGCACATCAAACCCAGAGAAGGACTTGTTTGCCTTCATCCTTTCTTCAGCTTTTCCCATCCTGATGACACAGATCAGAGCTCAGCAGGAAACAACCACGATCGCCCTGCCAGTTCTGCCACAAGCCTGCTGTGAATTGGAAAGGCTCCTGGCAATGGGTCCTTTTTTTGCATACTTTTAAGGAAAAAAGTATCCAAACAGTAAAGAAATGTGACTCGTGAGCAGCAGCAATGGAGAATGTCAACTGACATGAGATAACAATGGTTTGTAAATCCAATCCAATCCTGTTCCTCCCGTGCTCTCCTGTTACACTGAGTTATGATTGCAAGTGACAGAAAATGTCCAAATTTGTCAGTCCTCATCCAGCATTCCTCAGTTCCTAAATATATCCTGCTCCAAATGATCCCTCCAAGACAGGAGGGATTTAAATAAAAATATTTAAAATGTTTATGAGGAAGTATTTGAGAAGTACTTGTGAAGGCATTGTGGAGCTCAGCAGTGTTTGTTTTCCCTGTGTGTCTGGGGCAGTACACAAGGCTCCAGTGTGGCCCAGTAATTAAAATATTCTGAGGAGCTGCAAACAGCTCCAGACCAAAGACAAACTTGCTTGCTTGAGGCAGTAATGAGGAATTTCCTTCCCACTGGAGGCAGAACCATTTGTGTGGTTCTCTGTGCAGCATTTTGGATGGAGTGGGTCCCCTGGGAGTGGGTTTAGAATCCATCTCCAGTGGAGAAGCCTGTTCCTGCAAACCACAGCAAAGCCAGCCCTCTTTTCAGTGGTTTTATGAACCAGGAGCACTGTTCTTAATATTATCTGTTCTTCTGTTATTTCCACTGACTCCTGTACCTTTGGAGTGGCATTTTCTGCTGGTGACACACAGCTGGGGACACAGCTTGTGGAAATGCTTTAGTGCCAGCTGGGAGCTCCTGACAGGCTGAGGGGCAGGATTTTATTGCCCAGGCACTAACACAGTTCCCTACATCAACAATCAATTCCTTACTGGAGCAGTGTTTCCTGCCTTTATCCATTTTTTAATGTATTGTGGCACTGAATGTGTGTATGAATGTGCTTGTCTGCAGCCAGCTTGGTTGGGTGAAGGTAATCACTTCCTAATTTACTAATCATATCTGCAGCTTAAGGGGAAAGGTTGGCAACCTCAGATGGAAGATTAAATGAGTGAGACTCCCAGAGATTCCTTTAGCTAGAGAAATTGATTTAGAGCACACAGGAAAAGCTTTCTTTTTGAAATGGAATGAGCAGGTGGCTGCAATTTATATAAATTAAATCTTGGGCTTGTTCCTCTGGCTTGAGTGGGTTTTCACCCTGTTCTTAACAAAGCTACTGGTGCATAAATGGTGTTTGATTCTTTTTCTAAATGTTGGTTCCGTACAGTTGTTTTTAATCACTGAACCTTTTGGAATCAATTGTAGGATTAATCTAATTGCAGGCTCCTTATTTGGAGCACAGTGCAAGAGAAAAGCTGTGGCCAGGGAGGGAAAGCACAGCTTTGCATTCTTGTCTCATGCCACTTTTCTCAACCAGCCTCTGCCCTGTCATTACAATCAAAATTCTTTATCCTGAAAATTGCGACATGAAATTTTGGAGCTTAAAATAGCACTTCTGTAAGGCAGAGATTAGATTATGCAAAGTGTTAATGCTGCATTAACTGAAGAGTCCCAATTAAATAATTATAAATAGTTACAAGTCTAGTCTCTTTATTTCCAGAGCACTGGAGTTTCAAAGTTTTGCACTCTGACAGAGTTCCTGCCAGTTAAGAAGGACCAAGACCTCTGCAGCTTTTGCTTTTTCTTCTTTTTTTTTTTTAAAAAAAGGGCAGACATGAAATTTCGGTTTAAAAACTAAGTGTTCCTTAAGAGAAAGTGATGTCTCTCCCTGAGGCACATCAGTGGCTCAGGCTGATTTTCAGAGGCTCGAGAGGTGCCACTGGATGGTGAAAGTCCAGCCCAGTGGAAATCATGTAGAGGGTAATTCACAGGGATGGACAGGCTCAGGACCAGATTTATTTATTTTGCCTCTTTATTTGCCTAGATAAGAGATTTTAAACCCGTGCAGTGATCTGGATTTTGAGCACCTCTGTCAGGGTCAGGAGCAGGTTCCTGCTCGTGAGGAGGCTGCAGGTGCAGGTTGCACATCATTGCATTCCAGCAGGAATTCCAGCCAGCTGGAGTATCACATCTCCCTTTCTGCAGAGCCAGGAGAATAAGAAACAAAGAGCAGCACGAGCTGAAATCTGTTTGTCCCCCATGGATGTCTGAGTTATGCTTGAAGTGTTGTTTTTGGCTGTGGTGACATGTTAGCTCTGATTCACACCTTGGCGTGGCAGGAGACACTGATTATTCACCAGAGCTGCTCCTTGTCTCATAATAATGCACTTCACAAGTTATTCCACCTCGTCCTCTCTGAAATACCTTCCCCAGGCCACTTTCAGAGTGAAATCTGAGGATGGGGCTAACCACGAGTCGTTATCACAGCCTTGCCACAGCAGGGACAGGAGGGAGAAATCTGAAACCAGAGGGGAGATGGGACAAAGCAGAAAACGAAATTTCCATTTAGCATTAAGAAGCAGGGATGTAATTCCAGTTTGGTGGATAAAAGCAGTGGGATAAAGAGTGTTTGAACTCCGTTAAAGCAATCACACGGGCTGCTGAAACATTTGCTTGCTGGTGAGACATCTTGCTTAATTGCTGAGCTGAAAACTATTTATAAAATGGCCCCATTCCTGGAAGCACAGGTAAAGGAGAACAGCTGTTCTGCAGGAGAAAACTTCTCTTTTTTGTGTGTTAAATAGGAGTTTCACCTCAGAGATCCTGGTGTGCATCTCGGTGAAGGCCTTGTCTCAAATAGGAGCGCACAAAATGGGATTTTAGGTGTCCCCTGGTGGGGCTCTGTGGTACCTGAGGAGGCAGGGATAGCAGGAGGTGTTAATCCCTCAGTCCTGGCTGGCATTTCAGTGCAGATGGACCAGTGAGTGTGCAAGTGGGCACCATTCCAAGCAGAGCTCCCATGCTGGTTCCTGTGAAATGGCCGGAGCTGAGCAGTGCAGAGCCCCTGTTACCTTCCCTTTTGGAACTGCCTTTGTGGCACACTCCCAACTGTATTTTGGCTTTCCAGGTGAATGCATTTAAAATGGCAAAAAAGGCCTCTCTCAAGTCTTGGCAGTGGAAAAACTGATTGATCAAGTGAAGGAGAGCTGGGAGTGGGAGAACAGAGGGGGCCTGGCTTTGAAAAGCAACGCTGCCGTTCCACTGAGCTTGATTGCTACCAAAGCATGAAAACCTGTTCTTTTGGGGGGTGGACTGAGCTTGTTGGGTGTGGAAAATGCCAATCACTTGTTTTTGAAATTTTAAAAGTTTAATAGTAGTAATATAATCAGAATAATAAAGTTTGTACAATTGAGGTGAGGACAATATGAGACAATAAAAACAAAGAGATACGGATGTCTGGGTACCCTTTTCTGGGCATCACGAGCCCGAAAAAGGACTCCGGTTAACAGAGGATTAACCCTTAAAACCAATCGCCTGTTGCATATTCATACATCTCATACATGATGCATAAATTCCATTCAAACACAGGATTCTGTCTGGTCACTGTCAACTTCTTCCTCTCAATCCTCATGGCCTCTTCCTGTCTGAGCGAGGTGGGAAGAAGTTAGTTTTCTGCTGATAAGGAAGCAGTAAATTCCCTTTCTCTGAAAGATTTAGGTGTCCTGCTATCCGGTGAGGGCCCCTCATTCCTTTCTAAAAGAAAACATTCCACATACATAGTTCCTATTTTAACTACAAAAGCTACCTTTTTGCTATGAAACTACATTTACCATAGTATTAAAATGTCAATACAGCACTACTCAATACAACTTAATGTGTACAATAAATATCTGTGTACAGCCATATAATATGCACTTTTCACACTGGGGATTTTTTTTTTTTCTCAGCAAATATGTCTCAGGTCCTCTTAACAGGAATTTTCACATTCTTTTCCCAATCCACACTCCTCAGGGGACTGCTGACCCCTTTCCTCCCTTCCTTCCTCCAGCTGCATCTCCAAAGGCAGCACGTCTCTGAACACATCCCTGCCCCTGACAAGGAGCAGTTGTGACAGGAGGGACAGCCTGGGCCTGGCACTTGTCCCTGCTGCACGCCTGGCTCTGCTCATCCCCCAGGAGCCACAGCTGCCCTCGATTTCTGCTGGCATTTCCTGGCCCCGGGGTCTGGCTCTGGTGCCTTTGCTCTGGGACCCTGGCATTGTCCCTGCCCTGCTCTGCCCCTGTGGCCTGAGCCCCTTTTGGCTGCTGAGGAATCAGTGGTGCTGGGATTGAGGGTTTTTTGGGGTTGTGGCTGTTGCTGTAACACTGATATTATGTGAAAATGGAGAACAGAATGATTACACACACACAAAAAAAAGGATAAATTACCTTGTTAGATGCATTAAAAGACAATACAACGATTGTGGACTTTATCATTACATTAACCTAGGGTAACTTTGTGGTTCTGGGAGATTATTTTGTAATTGCAAGTGAAATTGTAAGTGAAATTGCTGGTGTTTGTTTCACCAAAACTTAGATGCTGCATCATCTTTCCCATTCCCCTCTCAGCAGGACAAGATGAATGGTCATAGTGTTTTCTCTGGAGTGAAATTTCAAGATGTAGCAAAATCTGCTTGAGGGCTGTGGGCCAATTGACCTCTGGAATACTGTTTTTGTCTTTGTGGACTTTATCATTAAATTAACCCAGGGTATCTTTGTGGTTCTGGGAGATAAAATTGTAAGTGTAAGTGAAATTATAAGCGAAATTGCTGGTGTTTGTTTCACCAAAACTTAGATGCTGCATCATCTTTCCCATTCCCCTCTCAGCAGGACAAGATGAATGGTCATAGTGTTTTCTCTGGAGTGAAATTTCAAGATGTAGCAAAATCTGCTTGAGGGCTGTGGGCCAATTGACCTCTGGAATACTGTTTTTCTGCCTGACCTTCTTCTCTTAAAACAGAAAAAAAATCAATTCTGTTGTGTCTAAACATCTCAAGTTGGAAGATCAGCATTAGATTGTCATAATCTTTATTTAGTGCAGCGTTGTGTTATTTGTTTAAAGCTGACACTTCCTGACAGTATTAGGTTACATCTTAGGGAGATGCTGGGAGTTGTGTTTGAAGCTGCATCTTGGATTTACTGCAGCTGCTGTAAATACCAGCCAAGCAACCTTCATAAATTATGCTAAAGGTATTTCTCAGTTATATAAGAATTATTCTGGTATGGAACTTAATATCTGCCATCAGATACTTGCAAACCGTGACAAGGCCAGTGAAATGATGGCATTAAAAATCAGATATTCAGGAGTCATTGGGGTTTCCAGCAATTTGAGCACACGTGTTGCTTTCTGTACAGCCATGCTTGGAATTGACTTTGCCATTGGTGAAGCTGCTGCAGCCTGGCACAGATTGCAGCTGCAGAAGAAGCTGGGAAGGTTTGTAGCTCAGCTGGAGAAAGAGGTTCCCCAAATCTACCTGATAAACAAGCTTTACTCTGAGCACACAGAGCTCACCAGGCAGAAACTCAGTTCTGCAGCAAGCAAACCTGGGTGTGCTCAGGAGGGCTGTGAGACAGAGCCCAGCACTGCCCAGATATCACTGCACAGAGATCACTGCACAGCTCAGAAATCACTGCTCAGAAATCACTGCTCTGCCCAGAAATCACTGCACAGCTCCCCTGTGGGTCTGGGGTGATGCAGCCTGAGCCATGAAGTGCCTTTCACAGGGCAGGACCAACCCAAGTGCAGCAACTTCTCCCTCTGGAGCAGGAGCTGTTGGCCAGAGCCAGGGACAGTGACTCCCCAGGGTCAGTGACTCCCCAGGGTCAGTGATTCCTCAAGGACTATATACATATTTGCTCAGTGATTCCTCAGGGACAGTGACTCCCCAGGGACAGAGACTCTCCAGGGACAGAGATTCCCCAGGGACAGAGATTCCCCAGGGACAGTGACTCCCCAGGGACAGAGATTCCCCAGGGTCAGTGACTCCCCAGGGATCAGTGATTCCCCAGGGACAATCCCCAGCTCCACCCTGGAGCCTTTATAAAGAACCAGGAGCCCATTCAGCACCTTCCTTCCAGTCCTGTGGCTGGGGCAGCCCAGGCTGGGCACAGGGTGTGCCCAGGGTCTGCGAGTGCCAGAGCTGGCAGGAGATAAATGGGAGGGAAGGATGACACTCAATTCTGTTTACAAAGGGCCTGATCCCAGGCCCATTACAGAATTTCTATTAACTCAGCCCAGCGTTGGGCTGAGGCCAGGCATGTTTGCAGTGGCTGTGAATCTGGGAGTGTGTCTGGGAGGGAGAACTCTTGCAGTGCAGGATGTACTGAGCCATCACCTGCTTTTGGCAAACCCAGTAATGGAGTTTTCCCATAATAAAAACAACAATAATTCCTCAGTCATAGCTTTATGATTAAACAACACGGAGGTAGTGCTTTTCCCCTCTTCTTAATTTGCATAATTCCCAGGCTGCTGTGCAGAGAAACCTTTGGAGATTTTAAGTAGATTATAAAAATGTCATGTCAGATTTGAAACTGTCACACAGGACTTTTAATTATGAATAAATTAAAAAAGAGGCACCGCTTCTCCCGTGGACAGGAGATTTTGTGCTTTGCACAAACACTAAAGCTTAGAAATGTTCAAAGGCTGAAAAGTAAAAGTGAGATAAGAGAATGGATTATTCTGGAAAACAGGCAAAAGTAAAACTGATAAAACATTCCTATTCAAATGATATCTTTACAGGAGTCATTACAAGAGAATTACTATTGCTGGAACACAGAGAGAAGCAAGGCTGTAAAGCATTCTAGGCCCTACAGCAAAGATTTAATTCAAGAAATGAATCCTTGTGCTTGCAGCAGCAGGCTGGGAGCAGACAGAGATCCAGGCCAGGCTGTGCAGGAGATGCTCAAGAGCTCTCTGTGCAGGGGATGCTCAGTTTGTGCAGGGGATGCTCAGGAGCTCTCTGTGTGCAGGAGATGCTCAGGAGCTCTCTCTGTGCAGGGGATGCTCAGGAGCTCTCTGCTGGCCCGAGTGTGAGAAATGATATTTTCAAAAAATGTAAAAGGTTTATTAAACCTCATCAGAAACACAAGAGAGCACTGAATAATGAAAATATCACAGTGCTAGCAGCAGAGGATTTTCCCCACTATATGCTCACCCACACAGTGGAGGTTTCACCTTTTAACCCTTAAACCCCTCCCAGATTTCTGGCCATTGACTCCTCCTTCTCTGCCCAGGGGTGGAGATCACATCCTTAAATCCTGATTGGAGCTGTTGCCATGGTAACAACCAAAATCTCCTCCCAAATGTCCCAAACCCAGGCTGTCCTCTGATAACAGCTCAAGGGGGATAAAACATAATATCAATCTACAAAACTTCTCTTAACATATATACATATTTGCCTTTTAGTTGTGATAAAACACAACTATAAATCTATAAACAATAACTGCATTCCAGGAAACTTTTGCAATCGTTAAGATAGCCTGAAAGCCATTCATTTCGAAGCCCCAAATAAATAAAATCTTTAGTGCCATCTCTTCTCCTGACCAAGATTTTTCACTGGCAGGGACTGAGCATTAGTAACCCCACATTGGGTGGGAGCTGGAGGATCTGCTGAAGTGGTATTTCATGTTTAAACAGACTTAAATTCACCAGATCTAATGGGTAACAATATTTCAAAAAGAGACTTAATCTATTTCATTGCATTTTATATTACTTTGTTTAATAAATCATCTTCTGCTAGAAGCCCAGTCTAAGATGAATTTAACAGACCTTATAAATGATGGGTCAATATCAACTTTGTCATAAATTCATTTTTACTTTGGATACAGGCCTGGTGGGTACTTCTGTATTGCTTTATTTCAAATGATCCATAATTCACACTTAACTTCGACTTTAAAATGTGACAACGTATTTTCTTTTTCGAAGAATGGGATTTTTCCCTTTAATTTTTCACTGAAGAAAAATTAATACCACTTTAATTAGAGGTTTAGATAATGCTAATTTCAATTTACTTTTCTTTGTTGCATAGGATGGTTTGAAATCCATCCAGCAGCAGGAAGAGCAGGATTAATAATGAGCACTGGCAAAAACAATGCATGAAGGAACAAGGGTAATGATTGTCAGTGCTTCAGGGAGCTGCAGGGGGAACTCAGCTTCCTTCGTGCAGACAAAAATATTTGGTCCACTTCTCTTTTGCTCAGATCTTGGCTTTTGCAGGTATTTACAGCAAATTTCACCATTCTGGTGATAGCAGGGGGGTGGCATGGGGAGAGAATTAATTGGAAAAATTCCATCTCTGGGGGGGACTGGAGTAAATGCAGGGGGATGCAGTGTGGAAAGAAAGTCACCTACACAGATGGAACATTGTCCTCAAGCATGTCTTGTACAGGAGTGAGGAATGGGAGCAGAAATAAATGTAAAAAACAACTTACAGAGACCCGTGTAGGGGAATCGTCACAGGACAAAGCCACAAAAGCCGGCTGAAATCTGCATATCCTTTGTGGCTCATCCCAAAAAAACTTGAGCAAAGGCTGAGCTCTCTGCCTGACAAGGGTGTTCGGGTAGTTTAGAGAAAATGAATTGCCACATGTGAGAGCAGGATGTGCTGCAGGAAGCAACCCGGAGGTGGCAGGAGGTGATGGAGGGGCTGCTCCGTGGCAAACCTCAGGGTGTTCGTGCCAGGCTCCGGGCTGAGATGGGAACCAAGCAAAGCAATCAAGGGCAAGCAGAAATACAGAGGAGCTGTAATCACCCCGTGCCTTGTTCTGCTCGCAGTCATTTTCTCCTCCATCAGGTGGGGAATAAAACACCCCGGGGAGGTCTTGTTCACACCCTGCTCTGGCAGGGAAATTCCACACTGGGGGCTCAGATCCCTGTGCTGCAGGGTCCTGTGAGCACCAGATGCTCCTCTGCCATCCCACACCCCAAGGCAGCTCTGAACCCCCTCTTCATCCCAGGGTGGGACAAGGCTTTGATGGTGAGCGGTTTTAGGAGCTCTTGGATCTCTTTAGGAGGTGGCAGCCAGCAGCGCCTGTCAGCACAGGGCTGAGAGAATCCATATCACAGGTCCTCACTCTTTTTCTGGTCTCTTTTTAAAGCATAATACCTCTGTTTTCCTCTCGGCCCTGAAATGAGATTACTTGGAGGTTTCCTTGCCTGGTTACCCTGTTTGGCCTGGCTCATCAGATCACAGGGCTCTCTCAGGAGGCGTTTTGGGGGGTGATGGATGAGCTGCAGGGGAGGTGAATCCAGAGGGGATTGCCCTGCTCTGCTCTGCCCTGGCACTGCTGTGGCTCACTGCCCCTGCCTGCTCACCAGTGCTGTTTGCAGAGCTCCCTTTTCCCTGCCATTCATCATCCCTGGCACACGGCTGCATTTTGCTTTTCCCTGTGCTCAAGGTCAGCCTTCTCCTGTGTCTTCCAGCCCCTGCTCTGTGGAAGATGTGCAGCTTCATTTCTGAGCCTGTTTCATGCAAGGAAAGTTCTGCTGTGGCAGCTGAACCTCCTGCATGATAAGTGCATCACCAGGCCGTTGTTGTCAGCCACTTTCCAGCTTTTTGCCCCAAATTCTTTTATTTTCCAAGGGGAGATCTGGCTGAGGTCAAAGCTGGCACTGTCCTGCAGCTCCCAGGCTCTCTGGAGTGTTTGCTGGGATCCTGGTGAATCCTGCTGATGCCTTTTCAGGACTACCTAAAACTTGGTGGGTTTTGTTTTTCTTGTTTTATATTAAAAACACAAAAGCCAAACCCGTGGCATCATTGCAAGAGCTTTGAGAGGGGTTTCCCCAGGTTTCCCCTGGTTTTCCTGTTTGAATTGGATGCAGAACCTTTACTCAAGGCTTGTATTATCCAGTGTTTGCATCAGCTTTTCATCTGATCACCCCAAAAATGCAGGACTTTAAAACCTAACTCGAGTTAGGAAAATCACTTATCTTGGCCAAGGATGATTCCAGCCCTGTGATGACAGGATGCTCTTCAGGTATTTCTGTTGTAGTCAAACATCATGAAAAAAGTGTCTGGGCAAGCAAATAAACACAGAACCTTTCGAAGCTAGTAAATAATTTTACAAATATCATTTCTGTTATGTTATCTATGGTATATATTTATGCATTATAAATAATATTTGCATTTCAAAATTCCCCAGGGGTTTTCAGGGAATGTGCTTCTTATTGCAAAGGCCTTTGAAGAGAGCCTCAAAACTGAATCCCCAGCCCTTTTTCAGTGTTTAGTTCAGAGTCTTGGACAGAAGCTCGGAGGTGCTGTTTTGTAAACCTGTCACATTTCAGACTGGCTTTGAATGTCATATTTAAATGGGAGTTTCATGTAGGTTTGGGCTGGCTGCCATTCTCCAGGCAGAATTCTCAAGGATCTGAGAGGGAGGCTCAGTAGAAAGCAGAGGCTCTTTGGCCTTAATAAACGACAGAAAACCTTTCTTTTTCTTTCTTTTTGGAAAAGTCAGACAACATTCTGCAGCTAAAAAGTGAAAATGTTCTGCCTGCTAACATAAACCATTGATTTTTTCCGACATTGCAGCAGTTGTAATGGAGAGAAACATTTTCTCCACAAGAGCCACGAGCTCCCGTGGAGAACTTTGCCATTTCATAAATAACTCCCCAGCCAGGGAAGGGGAGGGAAGGCAGGGACGAGATGTGACAGGCTGCCACAAGGGCTGACCCCGTGCTCAGGTGACTCTGATGCAGGAGAGCTTCAGAGCTTTTCTCTTTCATTAATATAAATCCAGAGCTACTCACTGAATTAATCTGGATTTGATTATTCCTTGGCTGAATGAGCAGAGAGCAAGTGATTAAATTCATTGCTGATTTTCGGGTGCGCGGCTTTCCTTGTGCATCGTCCTTCACTAACCAAACTTCCTCAGCTCGTGCTGCTGGGCAAACCCAAAATTAATGAAAACCAAAGAGCTGAAAAAAAACACTGTCAGTGGCTGGCAAGTTGCTGCCTGGGGTTAAGAGTTGTGCCTGGGCAGTGGCTCACTTGGGGTTTTCTGTTTTTTTTCACAATTCCAAGCTCACTCCTGCCCTCTCTTATGGTGAAGGGTGGAAAGCACTTTGACAAAGAGCTGGGAGTCCTGGTATCCCATGGAGCAGTGCCAGTGCCACCCCAGTTTCTGCCTTCAGGAGAGCTTTACTCGCCAGGGATGCTGTGATCTCCCCAGAAATTTGCTCCAGGTCTCAGGGTGCTCCAGGGCAGGTGATCCCCGGGGCTCCGGGCACAGCAGCCTGTGGTTGTGGGGTCACTCAGGGACACAGGGACAGGGCTCCAGCAGCTCTGTCCCACAGGAAGAGCTGAGGCACAGTCTGCTCCTGCTGCAAGGGGAGCTCCAGGACTGCCCTGAGGCAGGGAAGAGCAGCCTCAGCCCCTGGGAGGATTTCTCTCTCTGCTCTCCTCTCCTGCCATCGAGGCAGCAGCGCCTTGGCTAAGCAGGCCTTGGGTTTATCTCTGTATCCTCTGAACATCTGGCTGAGCACATCTGTCCCTCAGCCAGAGGCTAGAGCAGGGCCTGCAGTTCCAGTTGTGAGCATAAATACAGCTCTAAATAGCATCTGGACCATGAAACCAGCGATAAAATACTGAATTGCAGGCATTTAGGGGGAAGGCAGCTTGACTGAGCTCAGTAATCACCAATTCCAAATGAAACTCGGGAGGTAAAAAAAAGGCAAGGGAGATTATGGAGAGATTCTGAATTTCAGAGTAACTGTCACAAATGCAAACCCTGGCAAGTGAATTCTGTTTGTGATTGAAATGGAGGCAAAATTAAAATTTGCTTCTAAAATGTGGATTCATCTAGCTTGCTCCATCCTCTCCCCACATCAATGTAACTTTCTGTCCTCAAGCTACAATCTTCCAAGCAAAGCACAGAGCAATGAAATCAAACTTGAGAGAAAAAGCTTATTCCTTCTTTCCCAAAATCACAAACCCTGGCTTTCAGAAAAAGAAGAACAAAAGCAATAGCTTTAGGACAAAGGTAGCTGAGATCAAATGACGCCAACTTGAGATGTGATTAAAATTAAAAAACAAAAAAACCAAACAAACTAGAAGTCATAATGAGAATATTCAGCTTCTTTCCCGAAGAAGGGTCAGTGGATTTCATGGGGAATATTTTCCTTTTAGATGTTTGTATGTGGATATCAGTAATGCAGCTAAGCAGCAGCACCCATGCCTCGTGGTGGTGGCAGCAGCTGGGTGGAGAAATGCAAGAAAATTCTCTGTACCTGCAAGTTTGTTCCCAGTAATATCAGAAAAACAAACCTCCAATCCACTGCAAAGGAAGAGAGGACAAAATTCCACCTGAAACAGTTTTTTTAAGGACAAAACTGTGAATAAAACAGGAAGGTTTCCTATGCTTATCCACAGTTTATGAAGATGGACTTTTCAAAACAATCTGAACTAGAAATATCAGATATCCTTAAGGAACTCACTAATGCTGGGATGCTCTTGTTTAAGCTTTAGTAATTCCACTAAAATTGTGGGTGCTGATCACCTCCCTTGGCTTTAAGCTCTGCTGCTGTCCAGCACTGCCAGGCACAGCAATTCCTCCCGAAATTTAATGTTTTTCATCCCCTCTGAGCCCATTGCTCCTGTGCTGCTGAGGAACAGGAGGTTCAGTAGAAAATCTCTTGCTGGACACAGCCAGCTGGATAAACTGTGGCACCTTGCACTGGAGAATTTACACAGCCTTAAAGTATTCCGTAAAAATCTTTAAAATCTTCATTTAAATGATCAGAGGCAGTAAAATAGCAGAGGTTTTTAGATAAGGTGAAGAAACTCTGAGCCCATTGCTCTGAAGGACCATGAAGGAGATTGCCTGTGAGCAGCTCTCCCTAAATCCTGGCTTATTTCCTTTTCCAGCTGCAAGTGCCCGTGCTGAAGGTGAGGTAAATTAAATGTTTATTGACATCCCAACGTGCCACTCTGGGATTTTCTCTGAACATTTGGGAAACCCGGGGAGGACTCTCTAAGATCTCATTATATTAAAGAAAAAGTGATTTTAGTTGCAAAGTGTGAGTTCTACGGATGAGTGAGCATCAGTAAACAAGCCTGGTCTGAGCTGGTACCTTGGAAAAGCAACTTCTAAAAGCAATTAGTGACGAATTACCCTGGGCACTTGGGAAGGTCATTAAAGTGTTCCTTACATTAGCAACTAAAGAACATTCTCAGCTCAAAGATGGGGATGGAAATCTCTCAGGTGTTTCCCAGCCAAGGAAATTTTCAGCTGGGAAACAAAAATCATTCCTGATTTTGGCGTGGGGAGTTCAGAGGGGCCAAAGGTCCATCCAACAGCAAAGCTTTGCAAATCCTCCCATGGCTCTCAGGCACTGCATTCACCTTACAAATGTTTCAGGATTCCAAGGGGGCTGAAATGGAGGATGCTGTTTTTGTGTCACTCCAGCAGTGCCAAGCCTCACCCCTCTGCACCCTCCTACTCTGTGTCCACTGCCGAGGCAGAGGGACAAAACCAGGAGTAAATAAATCCAAGAAATCCCTGGGCAATCGTCGCTGAGTGCTGGGATCTGAAATGTCAAAAACTCTCAGGACTTTGGGCCTGTAAGCCAAAGCTTAGAATTAAACACAGGATTTGATCTGAGACTTTGGAAAAGGCTCCCAAACGGAGGTGCTAGAAGGGAGAATTTATAGTGGATTATTTTTAGAGGAGAATTATAGTGGATTTGTAGTTTAAAGCAGAGACATGTTAAGCTAAGTGGAGGAAAGTTTAGCGTTTTAGACTTTAAGATATAGAAAAAATAAAAGTAGTTACAGAGGTAAACAAGGAGTTTAGAATGCAGCACTGTGGGTTTGTGTGCCATAAATGATTAGTTAAGAAAGCTTACACTGTAACATGGGTCCATAAGACAAAATATTTAAGGATTGGGTCAAAAACATAAAAAACCTTGTTAGCAGTGTTTTATTTGTCAATAAATCCTTAAAAGGCCTTGTAACTAGAAGTCTTGTGGCCTTCTGAGCCATGCAGTGAAGATGTGGGCCAAACTCACCCTTCCTGCCTGTGTGGAAGGTAAGAAAAATAAATTATATCATCTAAACAATTCAGAGGGGCTCCATCTGGAATTCCTTCCACTACTGCTCCCAGCTGAGGTGATCAGTTTGTAAAATGGCCGAGGAGGGGTTGTGGGGAGCCTCAGGGTGCTCACCTGCTGGGTTTGATACTGATGCACTGGGGCCAGGAGCCGGCTGGATTTGATTGTTGGTTATTAAATTGGGTGGACACTGTGGCTGAAGGAAGGGAGCAGCTCTCTGGAATCCATATTTCCCATGCAGACTCAACAAGTTCACTGTGATTTGAAAGAAGTTTAGTCCAAGTGGAGAGGCAGAACTAAAAGAAAATGTAGTTACAAGGCAGAATGTCCCTAAAGCTGTGCTACCTTGCAGCCAAGCAGATTGTAAAGTTCTTATCTGACCATACATCACAGCAGTGCTGTTAAAACAGTTCTCATTCCTTTAAAAGTTTGATTGAAATTGGCAAAAAAAGAGAAGGGAATTTTTTTTTTTTTTTCCCAAAGCTCCTGAGTGTATGTAAACAAGCTGGTGTCTAATTCCATTTGTACCTCTGACACTTGCTCTTGAAAAAAGCAAATTGGGCAGCTTTTCCTTAGGTAAAACACCCAAATAAATCAGTGCATGGAAGGCCCAGGGACAGGGGAAGGAATGAAACTGAGATCCTTTGGGCTACAGAATATATGAATTCCTTTTAATGAGATTTTGATTACCAGCAGTAGTGCCTTGCAGCAAAAACTCCAGCAATAATCTCTAATGTATTATTTTGCAGGAGAAATTCCAACATGATAATGTTAATCCAATGAATGTCCATTTAGGCTGGCTAATGATGGAACACTGGATATTACAGAGTGCTCACCACGAGGATGAGGAGAGATGTCCTTTATGGCATTATATAAAAAAGAAATCAGTTTCATCAAGAATGCAGTTACTCACTTGGAAACCTTCTCATTTACTGAGTCTCAAGCATCATGGGGGATCAAAAACTGATATAATGAGATCATTTCCCCCAAGTAAAAATGCAATATGTGATTAGCCACTATTGACTATTACACCAAATGAAAAGGAGTTCAGTCCCACATCCATATCCTCTCACATGCTTATAGAAAGACGCCTATAAACATAATTTTTTTGACTGCAGGATCCAAGGTCTTTCATTAGAGAGACTTATTTCCAAGGGAAAGTGGTGTCTTTATGGAGTACTGACAGCTTTTTCTGAGAGGAACGCAAAACTTCCAAATCAAACCCCAAAAGGTGCAAAATCTCAAGGAGTTTATCACACCATATCACACGAGGTGCTGACACAAAGCTCAGAGCTGATATCAGACCCTGCAGGGTTATCCTCCAGCGTGGGAATCCCAGTTGCCCCAAAACGTGCAAATTCTCAAGGAGTTTATCGTGCCATTTGCATAAATTGGAGCACAAAAAACCAGAAAAAACAACCTGAGCTGCCTTTTATTGCTGACACTGCATTTCCCACGTGGCTGCAGGTCATTTGGGGCGCTCTGCTTTGGGGTGGCTGTGGGCTGAAGCAAAGCCCACCCCGCAGCCAGGCTGGGGCTGTGTGGGGTAAAACAGGGACAGAAGGAACATCACCAAACTGCTGACCCCAAATTCACGAGGTGCTGACAAAAGCTCAGAGCTGATATCAGACTCTGCAGGGTTATCCTCCAGCGTGGGAATCCCAGTTCTGTTCCCTGCTGCTCATCTCCCTGCTTCCCCACAGCAGCACAACGAGGGGCCAGTGCCTGTTTCATCCCAGCAGAGAGTCAGTGATAAAACTGATTTTTTTTTTTTAAATCAGTGATAAAACAATTTTTCTTCCACCTCCGCCATCCAGGGATCTGGAGCAGGTCTTGCAGGGAAAGTCTGCAGCAAGGTAGAGCAATTTAGCCTTTTTAAAAAAAATATTTTTTTGCTTTTTTTACAACTCTCTCAAGCTGAATGAAGTGAGTAGAGGAGAAAGCTGCACATCTGCCAGGAGTGAATAAAAATAGAAGGAGCTGGCTGCAGCAGCCCCCTGACAGAGGCTGGGACAGTCAGGGTGTGACACCCTGGTCTCTCCTTTTCCATGTGTCCCCTGCACAGGGAGAGGATGGCTTCCCACGGTGGCTGCAGTGATGGCTCCATGGCCAGGGACTTTGGGGAAAGATCTGCTGCTTTTCTGATTTATTCTGCTGGGATGGGGGGAGCTGGCAGAGCTCCTGGGGAGAGCCAGAAGTGGGAGCTGCTGGGGGCTCACTGCTCTGCTCATTCACTGAGGTCACACAAACCCTAAATCCTGCAGCCCCAAACCCCTCAAACTCCTCCTGCCACAGCCCAGGGGCACGGCTGTGCCTCCAGGATGGACTCAGAGATGCAGCAAATACCACTCCTGTGCCTCTGCATAAATTAAAAACAAAAAGAAGGAGGGAAAAGAAGAGCTTTGGTTCTGTAGGCAGGGAAAGCAGGAGGAATGAGAGGAGCCAAGGAGGTGCTGCAGGACATCAGAGGAGCCTCAGAGGTCTGTGAGCTCTGGAATAAAGACAATTCCCAGGACATTCACAGGGCAGGTCCCTGCTGCCCTGAGAGGGAAGAAGCTCTGCTCTGGAGGCCAGCTTTGCCTTGGGGGTCCCCCCAGCCCCTCCTGCTGCTGTTAACTCCATTCTGCATCACCCTCTGAGCCCCCAGCCTGTTTCCTGCTGAGTTTTGGCTGCAGAACCCTTGAGTGGGGTCACACCTGCCAAAAACAAGGCGGAGGCAGCGAGCAGGCAGGGAAATGGGGAGAGAAGTGTGCACATGGGAGGGAAATTAGGGACAGAAGTGGAGCCAGCTCCTCCCTTGGCAGGCAGGGCCCAGAGCTGGAAATGTCTGTGTGAGATGTGGGGTGGTAAATGAGGGGGGTCTGGGGTGCCAGGGGGCATTTCTGCCTCTCCTGGGCTTCCACGAGCCCCAGGCTGGAGTTGTGCATGGGCTGGCATTCACTGGCAACGTCAGCTGATGTTTTTATGATATAATTAAACAGCAATTACTTCCCTCCCTCCCTTCCTTCCTTCCTCTTCTGTCTTCCTACAGCGAGCTGTGAATAGAGCGTGGTGAGATCTATTCTTGGTAAAACTCTACGGTTGTGCTTCTTTTTTTTTTTTTTTTTTTTAAATTATTATTATTTTAGCAGACACTTTCTCTGCACAATTCCAAAGTAGGTAACTCGACAGCACGTGTTTGAGGCTCCCAAAATCTGATGTTTGTTCTCCTGGGTCAGAAGCAGGGCGTTAGCAATGACTGAAATAGATATTTGTTGGATTTTTTTTTTTTAATATTCTGTGTCCTTTTACAAAAATAACAGCTAGATCATTGGATATTAATAGAGAACTGGTTTTGGAATTTTGTTCTTGCTGTAAAATTAGTTTATTTGGGTTAACTTCCAGCCGAGTCATGCTGGTCTTCAAAGCTCATGGAGATTTTTTGTTGTCAGATGACAAATTTAAGGTCATTTGTGATGGTCAGACTGGTTTGCTCATCTCCCAGAAATATTTCAATTCACAAATTGGTGCATTTGTGTGTGCATGACCTGAGCTGTAGAACTTCACTCTCCCTGGAGTTTATTCCTGGGAATTTCTTATGTCACAATTAAAAATAAGGAAATTTGAGACATTGCCATTGTCAGTTCTTATTGAAATCCAGCTCCACGAAACTAAAAGTGACCTTAAAACCAGTGTGTGGTTTAGGAGCACTCCCAGGAGTTACTGATATTCCAGACATTGATACAAGTACAGAATTCAGCAGTTTCCAACCTCCTATAACAACCTGAGTAGCACAGAAAATGCTGTAAATAAAAAAAGTGTCAAAGGAAGGCAGTTAAAGCCCATTGCCAGTCCGTGTTAAATTAAAGTTATTGTGTAAGCACCAGAAAGGAGAATGAGAAAAACTGGCAATAAAGGAATGTTTATTTTGAAACCTGGATGCCAGTTTAATTCTGGTTTTTTGGATATAATAGAAGGAAAGAATAATAGAATAAATAGGTATCTGACATTGTTTATGACAGGTACCAAGTCTTCTATCCTGGTACTCTGAAAAAACCCAAAAACCAAGGCAGATTGTGCAATTGTGAGGAGAAACGAAGCTCCCTGGCCATCAGGTCCCTGAGAACAACCCTTTTTGTTGTTGTTGTTTCTCCTTTTCCCCACTGTTAATTCCAGGCTGTTGTTCCCCAATTCCCTGCAGCCTCAGCAGTTTGTGTTTGGTGTCAGGGTTCCCTCTCCCTGCAGAATTCCCTCGTGTTTCCTTCACACCGTGCAGGTCTCTGACTGAATAACCCTGCTCTGCAAGGAAAAAAAAGTGAAAAGCAAGGTTTTTACCCACTCACCCTGGAGGAAGGAGCTGTCTGAAACTCAAAGCTTGGCCTGGCTGGGGCTCAAGGGTTTTGTTTTTCCTGTGTTGCAAGGTTCCATCAGTTCAAAGTGCAAGGCAAGAGACCTGAAAAATGTAGCCAGAACAAGTTCCACATCAAAAGTTTCCAGTTAATTCACCTTCAGTAATTTATCAATTATAGCTTTTTTCCCTGCTGCACCCTGCCTGAAGGCTGTGGCACTGTGGGACTTTGGAGTCTCCCCTGGGCTTGGAACGAGCTGTAAAATATGTATTTTTACATATATATGTAAAATGTATTTGTAATGTATTTTACATTATATATAACATGTATTTTACATATACATTATTTTATATGATATATATATATCATTACATAGTATATATTTATTATATTAATATTATATTTATATTTCTTGTATATTATGTATTGTATTTATTATTATAATATTATATATGATATTATATATACGTATTCATTACATATATATATGAAAGAAACAGGGAAAATATCCTGAGTCCCTGGAGGCTGAGCAGAGCCAGTTTTTTGGAAGGGTCTGTCCCCCACTGATACTCCAATAAAAGCACCTTTGGTTTGTGGCTGCACAGCTGGAAGGGCATGGGGATGCTGCCAGAGAGGGAACGGAGCCTTTGAACATCTGGTTGTGCTTTATTCATCCCTGGGACTAAAATTTCCAGTTTTTCCAGAGGAAAAATGGTTTCTAGTTTTTCTCTCAGCTCATCCCTGAGTGCTAAATGAACTTTTGTTTTCTGAACTGGATCTCACAGGGAAGGAAGGAAGGAAGGAAGGAAGGAAGGAAGAAGTGCTAAATGAAGTTTTGTTTTCTGAACTGGATCTCACTGGAAGGGAAGGCAGGCAGGCAGGCAGGCAGGCAGGAAGGAAGGAAGGAAGGAAGGAAGGAAGGAAGGAAGGAAGGAAGGAAGGAAGGAAGGAAGGAAGGAAGGAAGGAATTTCAGGTCAATCTCTGAAGGAAAGATGTCTGTGCTGTGACTCAAAACCATGACTGTCCTAGACAGGTTTAGTGAATGTGAGAAGAAATTTGTCTTTTTGGTTGTTTAAACATTCTTGTTTCATGTCTGAAAGGGGTTTTAGTAGCATTTGTCTTTCTATCCAAGCATGGGTTCCCTGTGTTTTTTGAGCTGAGCATTATTTCAGGGAAGCCTTGGCTGTGGCTCTGTCTGTCCCTGAGTATTTGGGATTCTCTGCCCCACTGAAATTCCTGCCACTGTACCCAAAGGACTTGGCCACATCTGTGAATTTATTTTATTTCCTGCACAGGTTGGTGGGAGTGGCAGAGAAACAAGAGCAGGATAATTCTCCCAGCTCTCATCACACCTTCAATCAGAGGGAGCAGAAATAAATGCAATGGAGATTGTTCAATCAGACAGGAGCACTGCTAATCCAGCATTAAGATTCCTCATTCTTTAATGACAATCACACACTGCAGGTACCATGGATACATCTCATTACAGCTGGGACAAATCCATTTGTTTGCTCTGCTGTAATTTACCAAATTGGCAGATTCTAGTGGAGGACAGAAATTATAGGTTAGGCAGACGTGCTGTTTATGGCATTGTCCATAGAAATGCAAAGTGGAGCAGAATGAAAATGGGAATTTTTTTAGCTTTGTGGAAACGATGAAATTCAAGGTGAAAATGACTGATTTAAACTCTTCTTTAAAGCTGCATTCAGGAAATTGAAACTTTTTCCTCATCAAAGTTTTGTTTTGAGAAGCTTTCTTTCGCTGATGTTTTCTTGCCTTTTCTTTTACAATAAAAAAGGAGTAAATGAAAGCTAGAGTCAAAATAATTTCAGAGGAAAAAAGTTAAAATTTCACTAGAATACTTTTGGAAGAAGCATTTTGGCATTTTCAAAAATAACTTAAATGTGAAATTTGGCAGAACACATGAAATTTCCCATCACTGTTACGGTGTGGAATCAGCGTGTTAATTCTCTGAACAAATCTTATTAAAAATTTTGTCTGGCCAGGTTTGATTTTGTCAAAATGCAAAGGGAGAGAGATCCCTGACAAAATGATGTCATCCCAATCCCATTCCCCTCTGAGACTTTCTTGCTCTTCTAACCCTTCCAGACGTGGTATTTAACTTCCATTTCCCTGCTTCCCCCTCACCCACAGCTGCAGTTTTGGCACCAGGGGGAAAAAAAAAATAAATTAAAAATGTAGGGGAGATAAAACTTGTAAAATCTGTTCATGGAAATAGCTTGAATCCCAAGAATAACTCGGCACAGAATGTTCCTGAGTGCAGGAAGCAGGATCCAAGTGGAACATTCCAGGTGCCTGGGATCAGAGGAGGGGTGGAATGCTGAGCAGTGCCTGCAGAGACAGAGCAGTGTTTGAAGGATGGAGGCACCAAAGAGGCAGTGGCATTCTGAATGCTGAAAAAGGGATTTTGCTATGAAGTCATGGCTGTGGCTTCATGCAGCACTTCAGGAAGATGTGAGAGCCCTGGGCTCTGGGATGCTGGGGAATGAGCACAACCCACAGAGCTCTGGAGCACCACGGCAGGAGATCTGCACTTCTGTTTTCTGGCAGCCTGAGTGGCCTGGATGTCACTTGTTGCTCAGTTTTGGGGGGAAAAAAAAAAAAAAATGGGGCTGCCACCTCAATCAGCTTTTAAATTTTTTTTTTTTTTTTTAATTGTGGAGTCTGTGCCTCCATTAATTCCAAAGAAAGCCATGTCAGGGGGAAGAACCAAAAGACGCTCAGACAATCCTTTATCTTCAGCAGGGCAGCACTGAAGCCCACCAGGAGGAGCTGCACTGGAGATGCACAGGGGCACCTGAATTACAGGATTGACCTTGAGGTGGAGATGGAAACAACCACCCTCAGCCCCTGTTGGGAAAGGAGAGCACACCAGCACCTTCTGAGCTGCAGAGATCCTTCCAAGCCTCGAGCACTTGGCCTCAAACTGAGACCTTAAACTCTTGCACTTGGTAGAGTTTCTAGGGAAGGGTTAATCCCCCTGACACGCTTATTCTGTTTATTGAGCCATCCATAAAACCACAGAAAGCCCTGAATGTCCTGCTGGACTTGTTCTGTTGTCAAAAATCTGATTTTTGTGCGCACGATGGACGTGCAGCTCTTCCAGGAACAGCTCTTTTTAGCAGGACGTTTTCACAGGCTGGATAAGATAAAAACTTGCATTACTTCAGTGGTTGAATTAGCGATAGTTTGGCAACTGAAGGAGAACAGCACTTCATTGTGAAAAATGCTTCTGTAACCATTAGCAAGTCTGACCTGGTGTCAGGGTTAACTGTTCCTTAAAACTGCAGTGGCTTGTCCTTGGAGATGCTGGATGATGAGAGCAGTGCCTGTCCCCATGCTGCTCCAGAGGTGCAGGGCTCCTCTGGCAAATGCTGCACACACAGGCCTGCAGCAGGACAGACAGCTCGGATGGAAATACAGACACTTGTCACGGATCCTCCAGGGCTTTCCCAGGCACTGACACGACCACGGGCTCATTAGCGAGGATGGCTTGATGGGGAAAACTGCCTGGAGCCTCCCGGGGAGCCTCAGGAGAGGGAGATTCGTGGAAATGGGGGGAATGGGATTTAAGGAAGAGGGCAAGTATCCACAGGCATGCAGCAGAAATGCAGCTCTGTTGTCCATTCCGTGGAAGGGGCTGGCTCCTTCAGAGGGAGCCAGGAAAGTTTTGCCACTAAATTCACCGGGAGCAGAATTTGTTGCCTCTACAATTCAGGGCAGGGCTCAAAGGATAAAGCAGCAAATTCAATAACTGCTGGGAGCAGGGCTCCAGAAAAATGGAAATTCCACCTGTGTCGAGGGGAAAATACCTGGAACCAGCTGGGGCTGGGCTCAAGGAGCTTTGGCATTGCAGTTCTTGAGATTTCTCTTTTTCTTTCATGGAGCACAGAAAACCTGAGTGTGGAAGCAGTTGGGCAAGGAGACCAAATTAATGAAAAGTAATTTGCCACAGATAAGGCTTTGAGTCCTTTTTATTAGTGTGTCTGCAGCTATCCTGTCTCTTCTTTCTTAACTGAGGTCTCTCACCTTCACCTCCTTAACTTTTACTGGGAAATAATTTTTTGGAGGAAAGTCAGCTTTTCAAAATGAACTTAGGATGAAGACCTCATTTTTTAATGCCCCAACTTCCCCACTTAACAGTTGAGAACATAATTGATTTGCTAAAAGCTATATTTTCCTCATTGAAAATTGAGTATTTGGCTTCATTTTGGCTTGTGTTTTCATCCACAACTGGAAAGACTTGCATTGGAAGCTTTAGGGACAAAACCAGAAGTATTTAGAAGTTCTCTTGGAAGATGTTGTGTGTGGCTTGGCCAGGAGTCCTATAATGCAATTAAGACAACTTGTTCAGGCAGAGAGTTATAAATGCTGATCTCTTCATGGTTTTGTTGAATAGTAGCAATATTGTCCTGAGGTCAGTGGTTAAGTTTCAGCTGAATATTTACCCTTTACATTTTTTTTCAGAATGAAACTTTCCAGAAATAGAGAGAGCTGTCTAAAACACGTTATCTTTAAAACTCTATTTATAACACACATGGAAGTGTATTTATAGCCTTACAAACGCATCTGGAAATAAATATTGTCCTGAAAACAGCCTGATTTTGATTTATTCAGGGTGCCTAATAACCAGGCAGATGCATCCACACCCTGTTGGGAAAGCACCAGGAGTTTATCAAATTTATCAGATTTATCATCTGCCCTTGCAAGGCAGAGACAAGGGCGAGCTGTGATGGAAATAGGGGAGCACCTTGGATCTACCTGCCCTTATTTCTGTGGGTCAGGACAAATCCAGGGGGAGCAGCAGCATCCTGGCAGGTCTGGGGTTTGTGCATCCAACATCCCCCGTGCCTGAGCAAGGATTGTGGCCGTGGAAGCAGGAACAGCAATGGGAGCAGCGTGGGGAGCTGGGGGCACCACGGAGCTGCCAGGAGAGAGGGGGCAAAGAGAGCAGAACATGTGCCCAAGTGTCACCAAAATGGGCAAAGAGAGCAGAACAACTGCCCAAGTGTCACCTAAGTGGGCAAAGAAAGGAAAAAGAATCTCATTTCCTGCAGCAGTGCAACTAGTTTATCATGCACAAAGTGAGGGTAGTGTGGGAAAGAGGAAAAGAAAGAAGGAAAGGAAAGGAAAGGAAAGGAAAGGAAAGGAAAGGAAAGGAAAGGCATGATGCTTGTGGTGATGTTGCAGGTGTTCCCTTAGAGAAGGTCAGGGCTCAGGGCTTGCATTAGTGGCTGAACAAAGCAGAGATTCTTGGTTTCTCCTCTCAGCTCTGCTCCCAACCAGCTGAGCAGGTTTTCCCCAAGAATTGCTGTTCTTTCACTTTTTGCTTTCACCTGCCCTGTGTAAATCCCTCGGGGAGGGGTTGAGTCAGGTGGCTTCAGCCTTGGCTGGGCCTGGAAAGTGTCTGTGTAACACAAATAACTCATCAGTAAGAGAACTGAGATAATGATGTGTGTAATTTTACTTGCCCTGAAAGATCTGTCCAAATATCAAGATAATACGGACAAGTGAGATAAAACTTTTTCCAAGCATGGGATAGATTTTTGGGAAGGAAGGGAGGGGGTCTTGCTGAGGTCCTGCTTGCCATCCTGTAACTCCACAGCTGGCAGGAGTTTGGGCATCTGTCTCTTGAAATGATGTAAAAAAAGTCACAGGTATGGCCAGCTGCAGCCTGTGAACTCCTTAAATAAACTTTAGATTATGAAATTTACCACAAACTCTTTATTTTCTTTTTTTTCCTTTAGGTGTTTCTTACCTGGGAACCCTAAAGGAGGAAAGAATTTCTGGTGCAGGTGAGAAGCAAGGATTGAAATTCCAGTGTTTTCCTGAAGGTTCTGGAGTTGACTCAAGCCCGTGGTGATCCAGCCCAGCCCAGGGTGAGTCCTGCATGTTCCCAGGCCAGCACGTGGTGCATTTCTAACCATCCAAGCTATTAGCAAAATATGAAGAAAAGTTTAAGTTATGAAAGAAAATGGGCTTTGGATTCCTATTAATGACAAAATTAATTTTATACCCAAACCATTGGACAATGGCCCCCTGGAGAACAATGAAGAGAGTGAAAATCCCTCAGACAATGAGTGTTGAAAGCTGCATAATAGTCTTATCATTTCTCTACAGCCTTGCTTGAGACAGCTGTAATTAATTACAAGAAAATGACAAATGGTCAAGGCTGTGCTGAAGGCAGTGGCCCTGGTACTTGACATTGTAATGCAACTGGGGAAAAGCTTGTCAAGTCAAGGTTGTGTTAATTTATTAGGCAGCCATTTGTGTCAAGTTGAATAAAAGGGGGAAAAAAATAAGAGGTGAAAAGCTACTGCAAATATGAAGTGTTTGGGTGGATTTCCACCCACTGTAGGTTTGAAGAATGCAGTAATTTCATTTATCTGACTTCTGCTCCAGGTCCTTGCTTCCTTGTCCCTCACAGTGAGCCACTGCTGGAAATCCAGCCAGCACTTTTAGGTTCTTGCACCCTACAGAGGCAAATCTCACTTTGGGCTTCCACTCCAATAAACCACAACTCTTTCCCACTCTGTCTAGTTTAGCTCCTGACAAAAGATGCTTCAAAATTCTTCCTCCAGTTCCTGGGATCTCTCATTCCCAGCAGCAGAGTCCTGTGGTGAAACTCTTGGGTTTCACCAGGGGAAAAGGGAATTTCAGCTCAGGGAAAGGGAATTTCAGCTCAGGGAAAGGGAATTTCAGCTCAGGGAAGCTGGATTTCAACCCTGGCTGGGCTCCTGACTTCTTGTGTGCACCTTGCTTTCTTCTGTCTTGCTTGTTCCAGCCATAATTCCTAAAAACACAACTTTCTTTTAGCCCTTCAGGTCCTAACAACACTTTCACTAGGGTTAAACTTAGGCAAAAGATTAGTATTTGTAAGAAAACTGAAACTTGCTGTTTGCTTTCAGCACAGCCTGCATTAAAACCAGGCTTTGGAAAACATCCTGGTGCTGCCAGTCCCTGAGTCCTTCCTGCATTAAAACCAGGTTTTGGGAATGCCCTGGTGCTGCCAGTCCCTGCATTAAAACCAGGTTTTGGAAAAGCCCTGGTGCTGCCAGTCCCTGGTGAGCATCAGACACTGCCCCAATGGGCTTGTGCAGGAAATGGGCCCTAAAAAAGCCCCAGATGACATCCTGGGGACCGTCCCTGTCTTTGTTTTTTTTATATTTTCTTTTTTTTTTTGGGTGTTTAACCAGTTATCTCCCATTTGAGCACTTGGCCCAGAAGGTGACAGGGTGTGGGGGGTGGCTGTCACCAGCCCATCACTCCTGGTGGCACCACTCATTAAATTCTGCCTGCGACTGAAATAACCCCTCCTCCAAAAATCAGTAATTTTTTTTTGCCTGATCAGTTGATTGCTGAGACTTGTGTGGTTTTGCAGCGTGGATCTGATTAGAGACACCTCTGGCTGAATGTTAAACATTTATCTGCTGTGCTGCAGCTCTAAGCAGGGCTAGAAATCTGTTTATATCCAGATGTCTAATGGATGGTTGGCATTTAAAAATTGTTTGAGGTGGTGAATTGCCAATTTCACATCCTTGTGCCAGTCTTTGTGGTCAGAGGATTCATCTTGCACTTAAACATGGCCTGGTGTGAGGAGTTATATGTTATGTATTGATAGATAAAATATATAAATATAAAATATATATATATTATAAAAATGTGTCTATATAAAAAAAAATTATATTTATTATATATAAAATGTATTTATATGAAATATAAAATATATCATATATATATATTATAAAATAGAAATTATATATTTATATATTTATAAATATATAATAGACATCCATTTAAATATATAATAAATATATAATAAAATTTATAAATATATAATATAAATTAAAATACAATATAAAATATATATTTATAAATATTTGACTATATTTTCTATATTTATGTGTGTGCTACGGCTCTTTTGGATCAAAGCTGTGCGTGGATTGCTTTGTGCAAACCAAACTGGGATGAACTGGTGGTGACATAGCAGGGAATGGTTAAAGGCAGGGTGGGTATCACCCCTGGAGGGGCAAAACACCCTCACATCAACCCTGGCCCTGAAGCCACTGCAGACCTGATGGAGGCTGATTTTCCCAGTCCAGGTTTCCCGACTGAAGAAGATGAGTCTGTGCTTTTGGTTTTTTGTTGTTGGGGCTCAAGACATGAAAACGCGTCTGAAGCCTTTCATTTGCACCCTCTGAAAAGGGAAAGGAGCAAGCAGATGGCTCTCATTAGCACAGGAGTGCTTTCATCTTTCGCACGTTTTAAATTTTATTTCGCTTTCGGCGTTGGCGAGCAAATTGGTACAAAATTAAGGCTTCACCGGGGCAGTTGAATTTCACACATTTCAATCCGTGAAAGGAGAGGTGGACTCTGTCCAAGTGGGGACAACTGATGTGATCCTGGCCCCACAATGACCCACGGTGGCCCAGCAGTGCAGGGAATGCAGCCAGGCACCGGCATCCCTGCAGCAAACCCCATCTCCTGTGGTGTTAGAGATGGAAATGAGATGAGATACATTCTTGTTTGTGTAGTGAAATGAAGGCTTTGAGTTGTTTTTATTTATATTTTATATATATTTATTTATTTAATATGCATTTGTATATTTATATATAAATATATAAATATATAAATATATAAATAATATAATATATATTTTTATATATTGTAGATATACACTTATATATACCTATATATAACTATATCTATTATATAAATAGATATAGTTATATATAGATATATATCTATATAGTAGAGCTTCATCCAATTTATCAAGGAAGTACTGAGCGGAATCCTGTCCTTCAAGATGCCACTCCAAAAGATGGTACTATTTGTGAACATACCTGATAATTAAACATTCAATATAAAACATATATAAAAATATTAAAATTATAACATATTAATTGTAAATATTATTTATAATATATATTAAATATATAATATATATAATATAAATATATATTTTTTTAATTATATATATAATATAAATATATAAAATATGTATATATTTATATATACTTAAATATATAGGGTTTTTATAAAAGTATCATGGTTCTTTTTAATTGGTCAGTAACTAGTTGTTGCTTTGATTGCTTAGTACATTAGCAGTGTTCATGAGTTGGTAAGTGGTTTTTTTAGATATTGTTTGTATCTTTATTTAGTGATTTAGGATAGGTTTTATCCTAAATAAACCTATCCTAGGTTTATTTAGGATAAAATGTGTGAGTGTCACAGTTTTAGGATTTTTTCTCATGAGAGAAAACTGGTTTTGGCCGTTCTAGGATTCTGTTCTTAGGAAAGGTTGGTAGGTTTCTCATGGGTATTTATTAGCTTTAGTCAAAGAAATAAGGTTTGATTTTATAAGGGCTTTTTGGTAAGGTTTTACTCGTGTGTGACACTGGGGCAGCACCTGGCAGAGGTGGCAAAGCCCCCCCAGCCCTCGTGGCTCAGCAGCTGGGAGCTTTCAGGGACCCCACCCCAAAAATGCAGAGGTGGCCCCCCCAGCTGCAGAGCTTGGTGTTCTCCTCGTTCTTCTGCAATTCCTGCTCAGCAAATCATGTTCCAAAGGCTGTTCCAAGGGCTCTTCCAAATCCAGTTCCAAATTCTGTCCCAAATCCTGTCCCAAATCCAGTCCCAAATCCGTCCCCAGCCAGGGCAGGCTGCTGCTGCCCCCTGATCCTGCCCCAGGACAGGTTCCCCAGTCCCACCCTACTCCTGGCTCAGTGAGTGTAGCTGTGATATTTTATGAAAATTCCTTTGTTAGGGTTTTTCTCCTGTTCTGGCTGAGAAGCCTCAGAAAAGGAATGTAAACAATTAACAGTCTGATGGCTGTGGGATGTGCTCTGGGCATTGTTTACCAACAGGGGCACCTGGGATTGGTTGTTTTTGGTTGGTTTTTGCAGGTTGGTTTTGGTTGTTTCTAATTAATGGCCAATCACAATCAGCTGGCTCAGACTCTCTGAGAGTCACAAGCCTTTGTTATCATTCCACTCCTGTCCTTTCCGGCCTTCTGATGAATCCTTTTCTCTCTATTCTTTTAGTATAGTTTTAGTATATCATTTTAATATAATATATATCATAATATCATAAATCAACCTTCTGAAACATGGAGTCAAGATTCGCATCTCCTCACACAAAGCATCAACCATGAGTGAGCAGGGGATTGTCACCACAGGGGATTGTCACCACAGGGGTACTGGGGACAGATAAAGGTGACACAGACTGTGTTATGAGAAGGTAGGAAAAGGCACTTTATTATGAATAATCTACAGTTTTTACAGAAATAACGATGGGCTTAAGACTTGATTGGTTTTTAGGAATCTTTTTTCACTTATTGGTCAAGAAGGGACAACTCCTTCCTGAAAACGTTTTTGACTAACAGAGATTGCCTGCCAGGCGTAGAGATTGAGATAATAATGGGTTTAATTTTTTTTCTTTGAGTTTTCTCACAGCTTCTCAGGAAACTCCTGTGCCCAGAGGATGTGTGACACCCCAGGGGATGGCACTGCTGGGAGCTGATGGGTTTCCTCCAGGTGTTCCCCCACGATTGCCTCGTCAGGAAATTTTGCCCTGGTGGTTTCAGTCAGGAGCACACTCTGCAAATCTGAATTCTTCACTAGATGTGGGTTACCAGCTGGATTCCAGAGGAGTTTCTGGTGGCACTGAGGAAATCCCATTGTTTGTGAGGGCACAGAATTACAAATGCAAACTGAAGGTTCCTGATGTCTCCCCTGTAAACAGAATTACATTATTTAAGGCTTGCTCTGTGTGATAGAAACCAAGGTCTGATCCTCTCCTATTTATTTTTGGGAAAAAAGGATGGAAATTGCAGGGCTGCTAGGTTTGCAACATCAGAAAATGAACTCTCAGGGAAAAAAAAAATTTAATTCTGTTCCTCTTAAAGCAGAATTGTGGATAAAGTGGCTTTTCTACTTCCTAGGAGTTCTCTTAGTTTCTGAAAAAGAATGTTTATTCTTGGTGGCAGTGCACAGCATACTGATTAAAATAAAAAAAAAGGCTTAACATTTCAGTTATGTTGAGGAATTTTGTTTTGAGCCTAACCTTTTCAAATGGGAGATGTTTTACCAGAAAATGGAATAAATCTCATTCTGGAAAGTTATTTTTAAGTGGGGAAAAAAAGGAGCATTCTCGCTTGGCTAATACACAATTTCTCAGGTTTTCCTATCTAATCTGGATGAGGGAAAATGCTTCAAAAAATCCTGTGTCAAAATCTGAGTAAGTTAAAAGGGCTTGGGTGCTTCTCCTTGACCAACTTGTGTTTTCCTTGATATTTAGACAAAGAAATGTTCTGTCCCAGATGCTTTGCACACACTTCTCAGGACAAAGCCAGCTGCTTCGTGTGGGCTCCTGGGAGGCCAGAGAACATCAGAATTTTTATTTTTTTTTTTCCTCTCAAGATTTCAATTCAGAATGATTCAGCCATGATTCATACCAGGAGGAATCTTCTCTGCTGCCTGCCTGTTTTACTTTGGGATGTTGCAGTCAGGTGTGAATGGCTCTGCTCTCCCTGGGAGGAGCTCCCAACCCATCCTGGCCATTTTCTGCACCTTGGGGCTTCATGGATGCCCAGAGATCTTTCCTTCTGTGCTTTCCTGGACAATCCTGCTCCAGACTGTCCTTTCCTGGACAATCCTGCTCCAGATTGTCCTTTCCTGGACAATCCTGCCCAGACTGTCCTTTCCTGGACAATCCTGCTCCAGACTGTCCTTTCCTGGACAATCCTGCTCCAGACTGTCCTTTCCTGGACAATCCTGCTCCAGACTGTCCTTTCCTGGACAATCCTGCTCCAGACTGTCCTTTCCTGGACAATCCTGCTCCAGACTGTCCTTTCCTGGACAATCCTGCCCAGACTGTCCTTTCCTGGACAATCCTGCTCCAGACTGTCCTTTCCTGGACAATCCTTGGGCTTTATATTTAATACATACTATGAGTGTATGAGTTTAATACACACTATGAGTGTTTAATCCCTGCAAAGGGAAGAGTGCAGCCCCTCTGCAGCCAGTGCTGAAATAATCTCACATTTGAAAGCTCTGCAAGGTCTCTGCCCTGCAGCTTCTGGGCTTGGGTTTTTTTTTTTTTTTTTTAACCTTATTGCTTTTGTTTCATCTTTCACAGTGAACATTCATTTCAGCACTGCTTGCAGATTTATTGAGCAGGCTCAGAAGAGCAAAGAGAGGAGGAGGAGGAACACAGATGAGGTCCTTAAGAATCAGAATTTCAATTGAAATAATTGATTTTTTCATTTTGTTTGGGGAAAAAAAAAGAAAAGGATTTTCAAAAATCTTCTTCCTTTCCTCCTTCTCTGCTCCTGTTAGCAAACAGAAGGGAATGGCTTTGATTTCCTTGGAGGTGTCTGTGAGCTCAGGAGTTCATGAAAAGGTAACTGAGATGATGACACCAAAACCTTTAAGTGTAACAATTTATTAGGACCTTCCCACAAAGGTCTGACTGTACCAATTGCATTTGTCACAGATATTTTTACAGGGATTTTTTGATGGAGTTTAAAACATAAGAAGTCATAGACCCACGTGTGTTTCAGGCACACTTTATTGAGGGGGGAATGTGCCCCAAATTTTGCAAATGTCACAATATTTTATACATGTTATCCAGATAAATTTCACTTGTGAAGGGAATTTGAACCTTTAGGATGCTGTATTTGAATATCACACTCGACAGAAACCATCTATGTTTCCTTTGACCTTACTGAGGGAAAAAGCTGAATCTCAGAATCTGGGAAATTGGCCAAAACCTCAACCCTGGAAAAGTTCCTGCCTTAAAGCAGCTGGGCATGGTGGCTTGAGGCTCTGTCTGATGGAGCATTTAGAGCAGTGGCCTCGGCAGGAAATTCTGCACTGATGGTTTAAGCAGGAGTGCACTCTACATATCTGAATTGTTTATTAGATGTGGATTATCAGCTGGATTCCAGCAGATATCGGGGGAGAGAGGCTGGAGAAACCAGGCCAAATGCCTCTGTTTAAAGTAATTTACTGCTTACTCCTCATGTGGAGAGGATTCATTGCTCAGTGCCAGAGACAGCTCTGAAGGTGGGGCAGATTCCCCTTCACCTTTGCCTGTAACTCAGAATTAACTTCTGAATTTCTGAATTTAACTCAGAATTAACTTCCACACTGAATGGTGGAGCTGGCTGGGCAAAACCTACTGATGCTCTGGGGAGAAAAATGTGTGTTCATGCTCAGCCAGCACATCTGGCTAAAGGAGCTTTCTCTGGCACCACTGGAGGATGGAGGAGCCCTCAACACCTGAGCACAGTTTCTGCAGGTGGTGCTGGGGTGTAGCACCAATTTTTGACCAGATGACACACCAGATTTTTGACCCCAAAATTGCCCTTGGCCAGGTGAACAGGGCATCAAAAATGTGCTTTTTGCAGGAGCAGAGCAGTGCATCCCCCAGGTGCCCTGGGTGAGGAAAGGAGCCAGCTCAGGGGGGTGACAGTGACAGCCACAGGGCCACATTATTATTATTTATAAAGAAATACACATTATACTCGCATTGTTATTTAAAAAATAATAGAAATACACACATTATTATTTTAAAAAAGTAAATAATACTTAATTTTTTTTTAAGGGGCTTGTACTGAAGCTGTGTTCAAGTTCAGCCCAAAGTGGCATTTAGCTGCTAGGTGTGTTGCTGAAATTGTATTTCAGGCAGCATTTGTGGCACTGGTGGGTCCCTGGGAACGGGGATGGGAGGAAATGAGCAGAGTTTAGCAGTGCCTCTCTGACAAAACTCATCCTGCCTCTTCTCCAGCAGTTGTGACCTTCAGAAAACTGTTCCAGTCACATGCAGAGCTTGCCCTGCCTTTTTTCCCAACCTGACACTAACCAGTGTGCTGCAGTAATGTAATTTGATGGGTCCACCTTTGTGTTGTGTCCTTTCCCAGCCCAAACATAACATCAGTTATGGTTTGTGCTGGAGGCTGTGATTATCCTCTGTAGATAGAAATGTTCTATTGCCTCAGTCAAAGGCGTTTACTTCGTCCAGAGAAGTTATTGTTTGGAGGCCAAAATGTCTCCAGTTCATATCCTGGCTCTTGTTTCCATTATTGTATGTGTGTGGTATTAATTTCTGTCTTTGAGGGAAGAAGAAATCCATCCAGTGCCATGAGAAGAGGGCAGAAATGAAAGGGAATGTCTGAGGACATCTCCCCTGGCATAGCTTCTCATCTTGGCAACAGCATATATGGAGGGGCTCCATTTAAATTCATTAAAAACTTCTTTAAAAATGTTGGAAGGTGTCCCAAATTCTGTCTGGGATAATTTACTTTTCTTCACTAGGACAGGGCTAGTGTTTACACTTGTGTTAAAAAATAAGAAATTAAATAATATCAGGGAACCCAAAAATCCACCATGATGCACATAACAAATGAGAGAATTAACTTGCTCTGGTGGGGCCTCTTCTAGAGGTTTCATCCAAACAGGAACAGAATTTTGCTGCAGGAGTTGGTAAACAGAAACTGGGAAAGAATCAAGGCAAGTTCCAAAAGAGCTGCCATGATTTATATCTGCTTAGGGAAATGCATTACAGTCATCATTGCCTTTTACCTCAGCCACAGTGTAGAAAATTACCTTCCACTGTCACAATTTATAAAATACTCTCGGAATGTTTATCAGCAGTGCACAATCATAACAAGAGCAGCAAATGGCAGGATTCTTTTAACAGCTCTTCAGGAGACTCGAGAAACCTGCACTAGAGGTAGCCAGTAATTGGCAGAGATGGGAAAAAATTGTAATGAAGTTGTTGAAGTTACTTTCCCCTAACAAAAACTCAATTAGTTAAGGAACTGGAGACTTCCTGCAGAGGGTAACGCTTGTCGAGTAGGTGTGAACACCCGGGAGAAGTGAGAGACAGGTCCCAGGAGTGCTCAGGATTGCCAGACTGAGCAGCTGCAGGTGCTCAGAAGTCCAGTCCCAGCTCTGTCGCTCTGATTTTGTAAGACTTTGTTAAGCCTTCTGATGTTTACATTCTTTCAACAAACTTTCTCACACACAGTTCTGTAAATAACCTATGTTTTGCATTCTTTCATGGAGGTGGAGAGAATTGATGGACCCTTGGTCTGTCCAGTGGCATTGGAGAGGTGGCACTGTCACCCTCCAATCCACTGTCACCTTTGGAAAACTATAAATGTTAGAGTTAGAAAATAAAGTTCTTCTTCTTCTTTTTGTTCCCCTCGAGAGCAGCAGTGTCTGTGTCATCATTTCGTGCCTTATCACAACACAGCTCTGAGCAGACTTCCCTTGCCATCTCTCAGCCTTACTGGAAAAACAATTTCCCCCTTTTTTCCCCCCCAGTAATGTTTGCATTTACAAGTTTGCGAATTTGGCCTGGAAAGTTGTGTCTGTGCAACACCAACCTTGCTTGGCATCCTTCACCCACCCCCTTCCAGCTGTGTCAGTGTGCCAGAGCCCCCACCCGAGCACACACACCCCCCAAACCCAGTGTGGGGCAGAGAGCACTCCCTGGCCACCCTCCCCTGCCTCTGGGGACAGCAGCCAGGTGATTTATTTAAAGTACAAGTATTCCAGCCAGCTGGAGAGTGGCACTTGGCTGCCCTTGCAGGGCCTCCCTGGCATTTGCTTTAGGCGTGGGTGAGTTGAGCATTCCGAGTGTGTGGAGGTAGCTGTCCCTAAGGCTGTACATGGAATTAAGACATCCTGTAAGAGCCTGAATGAGAGATGTGGGACTCCAGGCAGCTCTTCCAAATGCATTTATTACATCCAAGAGGTTACAGCAGTCCAGGTCGTGGGTGACAGAGCCTGTGCCTACAGCTGTCAGCTGCAGCTGCAGGCAGGCCTGGAGACCCTGAGTTTAGGTTACAAATGCATTATATACTTTTCTTTACTGAGCATCTTAATACAATAGAACCAATCTATACCTTAACTTTTATCTCCAGCCTATCACAACTACTGTAATTACCACCAAGAGCCTGGCAACAAGGAGTTCAGCACAGGAGACTCAGCCAGCCCAGCCTGACCCTTCCTGCTCAGCCAGAGCCTTTGTGCTGCTGCTGGAGTTCCAGGCACAAATGCCTGAGCACCCCCAGCTGCCTGAATATTCTCTGCTCTCCCTTGATCATGGACAAGGCCAGAGGAAGCAAAGATTCCTGTTCTGTAATCGTGGGATTCATCACGAGGGCTCCTGCCTTTCAAAGCGCACCACAGCACTGGAATTATTTAAGCAAGTCTTACCCCAATTTCTTTTTTTTTTTTTCCTTAGAAGAAATTGATGTATTCAAGGTCAGGACTCAAGCTGCATTGATTTCATGCCAAGGGATTTAGTCTTTAGGTGATGGATTGTGTGGTGAACTGATACATTTTTTAAAAATTAGTGCAACTTCCTGGTGTGGCTTTAATTGTTGGCATTTTCTGAGGGGTGGATGTATCACAGCTCTGTGTCCTGGGACTGCTTCCCCAGGGAGCAAAGCCCTGGCCAGTGGCCTCCCATCCTATTTGGGAGCTTCTGTGGATGTGTGCAAGGACTCTGGAGGTGCTGAGCCAGTGTTCAGCTGGTTCCAGGCACTGCCACCCCTGGGCTGAGCAGCTGCCACTCTGCAGGGCTGTCCCTGGCACTGAGCTCTGCGTGCCCTGCCCCTCGTGGGCTCAGCTCTGCACCTCAGTTCTGGGCACTGGGAGGATTTGTGCAAGCCAAAGCAGGGCCAGACAGAGCCTCAGTGCTGCTCCAGCCTCACCTGGAGGAAGAAAATCCTCTGGGTGGCTGCATCCTCACGTGGAGGTAAAGCAGGAGGGTGGTGGTGGCCCTTGGAAAGCAAAATCCCATTCCCTCCTCTCCTCCTCACTGCTCAGCATTCAGCACCACGTGTGGCACTGCTGAGACTCCAATGAGATCCCATCAGTCATGGTTTTGCAGTTCTGCTTAAGGAAAAAAAAACAAAAAAAAAAAAAGGAATAAAAAATTCAGATTTCATTAAACAATGCTGTGGAATGAACGGATTGGGTAAAATTTACTGAGGTTAACTGGGCTGTATTTTAGATGCCAGTCATCTTTAATGTCAAGATGGATGAAATAGGAAGTACTGGAGAGATGTCACCACTGGGAACGAGACAGAGACTTCCATGTAGAGAGGGATGTATATATTTCCTTTAGTAATGTCTAAATGAGAATCTCAGATTTCATTTTTCATAACATCATCAGGCAGATTTTGAAGGCTGATGTTATTTTTCAGAAAAGGCTCACACCTCTTCTTCTGGAGGTGAGCAGGAAAGAAACCCTTCTGCAGCCTGTTCCTGTTAATTGGAATATTATTCACATGCTCTTGTAATTATTTCAGGATCTGTTCCAAATATTTTTTAGCTGGAACCTGATGATAATGAACTTCCAAGGCCTGTTTTCCTCCAGCTTGCAGTGTCATGCTAAATGGACTGCAACAAGAAGTGTTGCTGTGCCTGGGCTGTACAGGAGCCAGATCATAATTTGCAAATGTGTTTTTTGGGAGCTGCTGATATTTCTCACCACCTCCTTGCAGAGTGAGCAGAACACTTCCCACTGCTGAAATTTGAGAGTGAGAACTTTCCAGATCTTCCTGACAGTGACCAGTAAAGCACAAAGCAAGGCTTTAGAAAGGGCTGGGGAGCCTGGGGTGGTGCAGCTCCCTTTTCTTCTCTGGCAGCCCCTTGAAAAGCCACCTGGTGTTTTGGAAGGACAGAATATTTGCCTGCTAACAAGTAAACTCCCCCTTTGGTATCTCAATTTCCCCAGAGAAAGTGTCTCCAAAACCAGCAGTCGTGTAATCTCAATATTAGTGCATTATTTAATGCTTGCCTAGCCACCTGTGTGTGTCTATATACACCAGGTTTTTTCCACACCAGTTTCCCTCTGTTGGCTAAAATGGACACAGAAATGGTGAAGAGTAGAAGGAGGCAGTTCAAGGATTAGAGCACTGAGAGAAGCTGATTCAGAATTCAGATTTTTCAAAGCAGATGGAGTCCAGGAGCCAAACTGTGAGCTGGAGCTGCCCTGCTGCAGCCAGGGCAGGGCAAGGCAGAGCTCAGGGATGCTCAGGGATGCTCAAGATGCTCAGGAATGCTCAGGAATGCTCAGGGATGCTCAGGGATGTTCAGGATTCTCAGGGGTGCTCAGGGTGCTCAGGAATGCTCAGGGATGCTCAGGATGATCAGGGTGTTCAGGGTGCTCAGGATGCTCAGGGATGCTCAGGGATGCTCAGGGGTGCTCAGGGGTGCTCAGGGCTTCTCAAGATTCTCAGGAAAGCTCAGGATGCTCAGCCCCAGCTCCTCAGAACCAGGGCACAGAGCCCTGGGCACAGAGGATGCCCAGGCTGGGTTTCACCATGGGTTCAACTGGCAGCATTGCAGGAGCTCAGGTTTCTGCAAGGATGAGGAGGATCCTGGAAACCATCTGCACAGGAGCATCCCAAATTCATTTGGAGGCAGTATAATTATATGGAATGTCGTTATTTTGGTCCTTTTGAGGTGGATGAAATCTTGCACATTTCCAAAAAAAAAAAAACAAAAAGAGCCAGCCACAGACACCAGAAAACAACTTGATTTAGTCTGGTGGTATTTGCAAAGTAATAAAAGCAGCAACATTCTTAGGTGAAGTGATATAATTAACATATTCTTTCTGTGTGAGGACAGTGTGTTTTTTCTTGTAATGATTTGGGTTGCTTGATGGCAAAATTAGGAGAGGAAGGTTTATTCTTGTTCTTCAAGGGCAACAATCTGCTAGAGTGAAACCATGCCATCATTTTTTTTTCTCCCCCTTATCAAACATTTTATTGTTCAAGAAAAAATGTATTGGGGGGAAAAAAAAAATGTAACACGGGGTGGATGAACAATGTGCCTGCTGTTTGTGGAGATAAACACCAAACAGACAGAATGGGAATTAAAGACTCTCACCACAAGTGTCATTTTTTTAAGACAGTGGGAATGTTTTCAGCACCATAATAGAAACTCCTAATGTCAAATATTAGAACACTCCCTCAAAAATAAATTCCAGTCACTTCACAGCAGTTATGTGTGATCTGATGGCTCTCAGCACCTGGGCCAAAAATGCTCTTTATTGTCACTAACAGCATCTTCCCATGAGTTTTTCCTGTGGATGCTCACTCCCCATCCCTGCAATGGAGCCATGCTTTGGGATCCACCCTCCTGGATTTCAGATTTCCACCAGGAAAAGCAGGAAAAGCAGATTGACACTTTAGAATTTCAGCACTGCTCTATTCTTGGAGAGGAGCTACATGAGGAGGATGAGTCGCTGCAGAGACTCTGCCAGCAAACGCTAGATCCTCTTCTGGGTCACGAATTCTTGTCACCTTGTGTATTAATAGGATGTGCCAAGGATTTTTCCTGAGTTTCCTTGCTTGCAGTCAGTCACATGGGTAACAAAGAGCTGAGCATCTGTGACCCATATGCTGGGGAGGAGAGGGATGAGGACACGGTGCTGGAATCAGGAGCTCGATGGGTTTGGCAGAAATGTTCCTGCAGGGCTCTGAGAGCCCGTGGGGAAGGGAACCACTGCTGGGGGAAAGAAAGAGGCAGAACTGTAGGAATATAAAAAGGTAAAAGACTTTAGAAAGGGCAAAAAGGCCTCAGAAAGTAGACACAAAGCTAAGAAAGGATGGGAGATTTCTAAACCTTCTCATGGGAAACTAGGAAGTTAAAAATCAAGTGAATATATTTATATTTATCATAAGGAACAAGAAAGAACAAGAACTTATTGATAGTTCAAGATGTGAGAAGTTCTAGATATATCCTTTGCAAAGATAGGAAAAGTTTCAATCTTAAATACTGAATTATGATGTATTGTTTGAGGTTTATAGAAGTCCTTTTGTTAATGTGAAACCCACGTGGGTCCCTTTCTTATTGGTTAGAGTATAATGACTTTACACCTTTTCTTTTATGCTATTGGTTCAAAGAATATGTAAAAAAAGGCTTTGCATAAGCTACCATCTCATCTCTAATCTAGATTTGCATGGATGTTGTTATTTTCCTGTGTCTCTTGCTTTTTGCTTGTATGACACAGACAGATAATAAATCCTAAGTCTGCAGTCAGTCAGGATCCCATCCCGTTTGTGAGACACAAACCAATCCAACAGAAGTATCTCAGACACCACGTGCTGCCCTCACACCCAGCTCTGCTCTGGGGCCTTTGGGCAAACCTCAGACTTGGTTTTGTCCCACTCCAACAGGAGATTTCTGGAAGCTTTCAGCAGATGTCTGGGCTGGGGTCACAAACCCAGCTCCAGGCTCAAGGTGCCCCAAGTGTTTGAGGCTGTTTGTGCTGCACAAGAGGAGAGCTCATTCCTTGGTTGTGTTTGCTGGCCCTGGGAAGGGTCAGAGGGCAGAAATTCCCACTCAGCCCTGGGGGCTGGCAGTGCCAGCACCTGGGGATCCTTCCCAGGCTGCCAGAACGTTCTGTACCCACTGAGACACACAGCTGGGAAGGATTCCACAGCAGGGACACCCAGAAGGACAAATCCCACCAGCACAGTGCCTTTGAAATGGGAGGCTGTGGCTGAGCCACTTTGCAAACTCACAGAACCAGCAGGGTCTGCCCGGGGCAGACATTCCCTGTGCTGGAATGTGAGTTTTCCCTTGCTGCTGATGCACCTGCTGCTGAGCAGGGGGACAGATTCCCCTGTCCTCCACTGTGTTTGACCCTCCCAAACTGTGCCATAACCAAGGTTGTGCTCTCTCTCCCCTTGGCACCAGCAGTGTTTCCCAGCCCTGCTGACCGTGGCAGAGCTCCAGGGTCAGGATGGGATTGCCCTGGTGCAAAAATCCAGCTGGGGCTGATCCGCCTTGGAACGCCCTGCCTGCCCCTCCTCAGCAGCAGCAAGGAGCAGTCTTGCAGATTTATTGATTGCTCCCTGGCAAACACCACCTAAAACACAGCTCCACGGAGTAAGGGAGCCTGAGTGTGGCCCTGGATGGCAGTATGTAACAGTTAGCTTTTAAATTAAATGGTAAAGAAACGAATGGATAATTAGCAGATAGATAATGTGAATTAGCCCTTGTGTTATACATTAAATTCTGTTCCAGTTATTGGGCTGTAGTGCTCTGTTGCAAAGTGCTAAGCTGAAATCCATGCCCTAATTATTTGCCGTGATGTGAGTGTCTCAGCTTTTGTACTAAATGAATGTAGGTAAAGATAAAAACCTATTACAAAAAGCCAGGATTCTAATGTAAGATAGGCCAGTGCTAATTACTGGCTAATCATTGTGTTAGAATAATTATATTATGTGCTTTCAAAGCCTTGGTTAGTGCCAAGCTGAACACTAGCATATAATTTGTCAGAGAGGAGTTAATTTTTCTTGTTATAACAAGAGAGATTTTCCCATTTTTCCTCAATATTTTTTCAGGAGTTTATGATTTCCCCACCTTTCTATAGGTTTTTCCTCTCTTGTTAGCCTTCAGGAGCTGCTGGGCTCTGCTTTAGGGCAGGTTTCCTCCTGTGCTGCACTAATGGGAGCTCCACCAGGTCCTGTGGCTGATCACTGCAGTGATGGGATCATTACAGTTTTTCAACATTATTATTTTCACTTCTGGCCTCCTTGCTGGAGCCAGAGCCTTTCTCAGGCAGGTACAATGGCAAGGAGTCAGGGGTTTTTTTGCCTGGAAACCTCCCAAGCCTTCTCTTGTCCCGTGTTTAAAACACACCCAGCACCCTTAAATACCCAAAATAAATACAGTCATGAGAGCTGATAGCACTGCAAGGCAACACAGTGTTTCTAAATAACTGCTTACCATGATAGCAATTACGGGAAGATGGATGGTTTGAATCTCTAGAGCAAGCAAATAGTTAGAAATAGCTATATTCTTTACTTAACTTCTGTTCCCATTACTCCACAGACATGTGGAGTATATCATTAATTTTAAAGAGGGAAATAAAACCAAATTGAAGGGCCTAGATTCAAAGGCAGCACCTAAGCATCACCATTTATTCTGCCTGTAATGGCTTGAAAATCTGTGTTGGGCTTCCTATGACAGAGCTGGCAGAAGAGTGGAAGAGTGCTTCCAATTAAATACAGATTTTGTATGGATCAAATTTAGAAACTTTTACTAGTTGAAGGTGCCTGTTAAACTTTGTGGGGACAAATGGTTCTTGGATCCCTAAAAGTTACACTATGTCTGCTTTTTATATATTTATACAGGCAGCTCTTTCTGTCTGGCTCACCTCATATAAAACCTATTTTTTTTCTTCTTATTTAAAAATAATGATTTGATTTGGTTTAATTTATTTCCTGTAAAATCCTTCTGTCTTTGACACACTGAATCCACTTCCTGATTTAGACCTCTGTGATCCTGCAGACATGGCTGGGTTTGGTACATTTTTTTCCAGCTACAGCTATATCTGAAAAGCAGCTCTTCTTCTGAAGATTTTGGGGCAGGTTTTTTGCATGTTGCTCATGATGTCTAATTGGAAATAATCTTCAAAGGAGCTCAATATCTGGCATTTCTTTATGAGGAGCTGGTCCCTCATTGCAGCACCTGGAAAGATGAAGAGCCCTTTGAGAATCCTGGCCCAGCTGTGGGTGCTGATCACATTTCAGGGTCGGGTTTGTTGTTTTCCAGGCTGCAGCCAGTGAGATAATTGAGATAATTACGTTTCCCTGGTACTGGCAGTGAGGGAGAAGCTGCTTGGCCACCTGAGTGTCCCCTGGTGAGCTCGGTGTCACCTGGACCTGCTCCACACCGGGGCTGGCCTGGCTCGGAGTGGCCAAGGAGCACTGTGGACAAAGTGCTTAATTGTACAAAGGGATTAATTGTAGGGATTAGAGCTCGTGAATTTGTCAGGGTGAGGGGGGAAAAGGCGGGATTTGTCCCCAAACAGGCTGATGGACCAGCCAGGTGCTGTTACTGGAGGACTCTGAAGCAGGGGAAAAGGCAGGATTTGTCCCCAAACAGGCTGATGGAGACCAGCCAGGTGCTGTTACTGGAGGACTCTGAAGCCTGATTTGCCTTTGCTGAAGGACCAGCCAAGGAGCTGTTCCTGGAGAGCTCTGAAGCCTGATTTACCTTTATCCACTCATAATGATGGATTCCTTTGGATCTGCCTCTTCCTGCATGATCTGGGTTCTGTGGAGGACTCTGCTCTCCCAGCACGGAGTGCAAAGGCCTTTCCTGATCTCCAGGGAGCACCAGCCCACACCGATGTCCCCAAGGTGGCCCTTAGAGGCCCTTCCTGGCTGTGGGAGGTTTCCACGGAACACGGGAAGCTGCAGAGGGTGCTGATGGCTGTCCTGAAGATGTCACAGGAGCTGGCTGCTGTGACAGGCAGTGTTGGGGCTGTCTGTTTATATCTAACATCAATGCCTCCACTCCGGCAGGGACGGGGCGGAACGCAGGCTGTCAGCAGAAATGTCCCCCTCCTTCACGTGCTGGACGCAGAGAGCTGTCTGCTCTGCCAGGGGAACCTCATTAACAGGAAAATCCTGTGCTGGAGGCCCCGCACCAGATCTGCAGCAGGGATCTCACCCCTCTTTGTGTTCGTGTTCTGAGCAAACCTCAGCACAGACACACCACAAACTTTCTGCGCAGACATCAGCACCAGCCTCTGTGCTCTGGCCGGCGTGTGATGAGGCTCAGGGACTGAAGTTGGATTTTTTAAGAGGCACACTTTTGATTTTTTAGGAGGCAAACACTCCCCATTAAGTGTGCGGCCCCATGAGCTCACACCCCATCCCTCAGAGCTGCTCCTTCCAGCTCGGCCCTGCTGACTGCAGAAATCCCAGCAAAACCTGAAGGGGCTTTTTGTGAAAACAAAGGCAGGCCCTGAGCCAGTGATGATGGGGAAGGCTGAGCTGCAGCCCGGTAAATTCTCAGACAATCCTTCCCCACTCTGAGCTCCTATTTCCTGCCTTGCTGTGTTTGCCTGCCTGGACTGCCAGGCCTGCAGGGCAAGGATTGGTTCTCATAATGTTTGCTCTGCCTTTCATAATAGAGTCTGGCTCTCAGGTGGCTGCTATTAATCATGAATTATGTATTAATGGTAATGCTGTGCAGCCAGCTCACAAAATGTGATGATAACTGGCAGGGATGAGGGTGAGCCGTGTTTTACAGGTGTGGAAGGGGCAGAGCTGGGGGATTCCAGGGCAGGAATAGCACAGGGGAAGGCAGGAAAAGGGGCTTCATGTTTTATGTAGGCAGCTTCTGTGCTCTGGCACCTGAGGAGGGATGGAAGATCAGTTAATCCACCATGCAAGGTCATTTTAATAGTGATGCAGGAGTGGGAAAGAGAAGGTGACCCCTGAGGGGTGAACTCGGAGGAGCTGCTCCAGAGTCAGCTCTTGTGGCTCTGCTGTGGAGCTGCTGGCACAAACAGGGCAGGGCAGCTCAGGAGTGGCACAGAAATGGATCTGGCACATATGGGAAGCTCTGGGGGGGAGACAAAATGCAGATTAGTGTCTGGAGTTTGTCACAGATACCGAAATAAGGGAAGAGAGAGGACGCACAACACAGGGGGAAGGAAAGGAGAAACCTGCTCCTTGCTGTAGATCCCTGAGCTCCGTGGGTGACTGCATCAGAATTCTGATTTGGATTTGGGTGTGAGTCTCCTTTACCATGGAATGAATGAGAACATTATAAACAAGGAAAACCGTAAAAATGAGCAGAGATGAAAACATCAAAGTAGAAGCAAGGCAATCTGCAAATAAGAGCATCAGGAAGCGCATTAACAGGATCAGCTGTTCCTGGAAGAGGGAAAAGCTCCTCTTTCATTCTGCCCAGTCCCTGACAGAAGATTTACACCTGGGGTGAGTGACCCAGTGCAGGAGTGAGCCTCTGGCCCAGAGCCTGTCCAGGATTTCCCTGGGAGGGAGCTGGGCTGGATGCAGGAGCCCCTCAGTTGCTCAAGTGCAGGAGGATGGAACAAAGTATTGGAAATGTTGGGAAACCCACAGTCAGCCCTGAGAGCCTGCGTGTGCCCATGGTCCAGCTAGCAAAACCTTGGCAAGGTGTGAATGAACAGCTGAGGCCGTGAGAACCATGGGATTCCTGCCCTCTGTCTCAGGCCATGGGCTGCTTTAGAGAAAAAACCACCCCACGGCACTGCCAGAGATACCCCTGTGCTGTGAGAAATGAAAAAATAATCCCCACAGCACTGCCAGAGATACCCCTGTGCTGTGAGAAATAAAAAAATCACCCCACAGCACTGCCAGAGATACCCCTGTGCTGTGAGAAATAAAAAAAATCATCACAGCACTGCCCGAGATACCCCTGTGCTGTGAGAAATAAAATCCCCCTCACAGCACTGCCAGAGATACCCCTGTGCTGTGAGAAATAAAAAATCATCCCCACGGCACTGCCAGAGATACCCCTGTGCAGTGAGAAATAAAAAAATAATCCCCACAGCACTGCCTGAGATACCCCTGTGCTGTGAGAAATGAAAAAATAATCCCCACAGCACTGCCAGAGATACCCCTGTGCTGTGAGAAATAAAAAAATCACCCCACAGCACTGCCAGAGATACCCCTGTGCTGTGAGAAATAAAAAAAATCATCACAGCACTGCCCGAGATACCCCTGTGCTGTGAGAAATAAAATCCCCCTCACAGCACTGCCGGAGATACCCCTGTGCGGTGAGAAATAAAAAATCATCCCCACGGCACTGCCAGAGATACCCCTGTGCAGTGAGAAATAAAAAAATAATCCCCACAGCACTGCCTGAGATACCCCTGTGCTGTGAGAAAAAAAATCATTATTACAGCACTGCCAGAGATACCCCTGTGCTGTGAGAAATAAAATCACCCCCCCACAGCACCGCCAGAGACCCCCCTGTGCTGTGAGAAATAAAATCACCCTCACAGGACTGCCAGAGATACTCCTGTGCTGTGAGAAATAAAAAAATCCCCACAGCACTGCCAGAGATACCCCTGTGCTGTGAGAAATAAAATCACCCTCACAGCACTGCCAGAGATACCCCTGTGCTGTGAGAAATTAAAAAATACCCACAGCACTGCCAGAGATACCCCTGTGCTGTGAGAAATAAAATCACCCCACAGCACTGCCAGAGATACCCCTGTGCTGTGAGATTTACCACCAGGCTGCTCAAGCTCAGGGGAAATGCTGTGCCTGGAAATGCTGCAGAAATGGGTCCTGGAGATGCCCTGCTGCTCATGCAGGGCCTTTGGTTCCATTTTTCCCCTGAACACATGGAGGTGATGGTGGCAGTGGGCCTGCAGCCCATGGCCACCTCTCCCAGCAAGGTCCTGATCCTCATCCAGGCTCTGGCTGCTCTTGCCCACTGGCACAGGAGAGGACAAAACCCACCACGCTGATGGAGCTATGATTATTTAATTATAATTTATTATATATTTAATTTATTACATTATTTAAATATTAAATTTATTAAAATAACATCAAATTTATCCAAAATATTTAATATATTTTATTATAGCACATTATAGCTATGATATTTTATTAAATTTTTCCCTTCCTGAGGACCTGGGAGCCTCAGGAAAGAAATGTAAACAATAACTGTGTGCTGCTGTGGAATGCTACAGGTGCATCTTCCATTGCTCCACGTGGAAACATGGAGCCAAGCCTTGTGTCCCCACACACAGAGAGCTCACCACAACAGAGGTGGCTCTTTGAAAATCCAGCTCGGTGCCAGCCGCAGTGGGACAGGCAAAGGGAGCTGTGGGATGGTCCCAGGAGCCAGAGGAGAAGTGTTTGTGCTGCCCTGGAATGGTGTGTCCCTTCCCTGGCTGTGGTCAGTGTTTGCCACCACCGCTGGACAGGGACACAGAGAAAGGCAGAGAAAATGCTCAGAGAAAGGCAAAGAAAATGCTCAGAGGCAAAACGTGCCTTAGAGAGAGGAGAAATGAGGGCAGAAGTGGAGCTGGAGTAGGTGAGGTGTGTAAAACTGTGCAGGAGATGCAGAGAGAGAGAAGAGCTGTTCTTTATTTCTCTTTGTGACACAAGGCACAGCTCCCCGGTGACACTCTGGCCACCACTGACCAGCAGAGGTGAGGACAAAACCCCCAGATCACTTCTGATCTCAAAAATGTGGCTCAAAAGCGTGGTTTTGGTGCTCTGCTGTGGGGATGGAGACAAGGCTGGTGGATAAAAATGACAATTGGCAGGGCTGGGACAAACTGGGAGGCTCCTCGCTCGCAGGATTTGGGGGGCTGGAGGGGCAGGACACACCTGGACCCTTTTTCCCGGAGCTAACCCCGGTGCTGTGCCCGGCCGGCGCTGCAGCCAGCGGATGGCACTGTTGCTGCAAGGAAATTTGGGAGGAAAAAAAAAAAAAAAAAAAAAAAAAAAAAAAAAAAAGCCATTTAACACTCCAGAACTGTTTGGATGGAAGTTTTCCATTGAAAACGGTTTTGCCAAAATGGAAACGTTTCACGGCACATGTCTGTTCTCCATGAATTTTTAATGGAGAAAAATGTAAATTAATCAGTTTGACTTTATAATTGCAGTATAGCTTGGTTTTTCTTATTGTACTGAATCACTTTATTAATTTATATGGGTCCACAATTCCAATATAATTCTTAATTTAATAGTTGGGTTGGTTTGTTTTTTTGGGTGTTTTTTTTTTTTTTTAATCGTAGTGATTCAAAATCTCAAAAAATAAAATAGAATGAAAACATTTTGAAATTTTTCAAAAATAATAATACCAACAACTTCTGTCCCAGAAAAAAGCCATCATATTTGATACTCAGTGTGAGACAAAAATATGTTTCTGAAGGGTTGAATTTTGTATGGGCTGGGTGATCTGGGTTTGGATCTGCTCTGAATGGGTCTTGTTGCCAAAAAAAAGTGCTTGAGGAGCTTTTTCACGGTGCCACAAGAGTGGCAGTGCTGCCCAGCAGAACGTGCTGCAGGAGGTCAGGTCAGGAGGAATTCCAGGGAGGAATTCCAGGCAAGTGTGGATAAAAATGCTGTTTGAGATCAGAGTGCAGAAGGAGCTCTGGCTGTCCCAGAGGAGCAGCACAATTCCTGTGCTCCCCTCGGGGATGCAGGGCTGGGCTCTCGCTCCTGAGAAGCTCTGCAGTCAGGAGAAACACATCTGGGGTCTTTTCTGAGCCCCCCATCGAAGGGAGGAAATGAAGGAATTTGACTCCATGCTCTCAGAAGGGTAATTTATTATTTCATGATATTATGTTCTATTAAAGGATGCTATACTAACACTATACTAAAGAAGACAGAAGGGATACAGGCAGAAAGCTGGAAAGATACTGCTGAAAACTCGTGACTCTGCTCCAGAGGCCAACACAGTAATTGGCCAATAAGCAAAAACAATTCACATGCAACCAATGAAACAATCACCTGTTGGATAAACAATCTCTAAACCACATCCCAAAGCAGCAAAACGCAGGAGAAGCAAATGAGATAAAATTGTTGTGGTTTTTTTCCTGAGGCTTCTCAGCTTCCCAGGAGAGAAATCCCGGAGAAGGGATTTTTCCAGAAAATATGACACACATCCTTTCTTGTTTGTGTCTGACACAGTTCCTTTGGTGGCTGTGTCAACAGTGCAGACAGAACCGAACCCTGTCACTGCCTCTGTCAGCTCCAGACTGCTCTGCAGAGCCCCAAACGAGGCAGAGAAATTCACACTGTAATATTAATAACTGAGGGGGCCTTCAGCCTTTAATTATTAACAAAGTGCTAACTGGAGCTGAATGCTCCTTTTCCTGACTCCAATTACAGACCCATTTGGCCCAGGCTCAGCTGGGGGAAGAGGCTGAGCAGCAGTGTTCTAACAGAGACCCAGAGCTGAGAGGAATTGTTCTCCTTTGGCCCACTCAGTAGATTAAATAAAGCTTTGGGCTCCAGCAGTGCAGGAGCCAAAGCATCAGGTGCTACAGGAGAATAAAGCACTGCTGCACCCCAGCCACTCCAAAGCAGGGACTGCTGTAGCACCAGAGCCAGCTCCTGGAGCCTGCTGGCCAGAAACCCACCTGTCTAAGGTAAAATGCAATGTTCTTCCAGCAGGTGACAGCTGCTCATGCCCTTGCCACTTCTCCCCAGAGCTGAGCTGAGTGGGAGGCTCCTGCTCGTATTTTCTGCCTGAAATAGAGCTGCCAGTGCAGCTTTAACGAGAAGTTTAGCATTTGGAAAACCTGCTATGATCGTTGCAAGGTGATTTACAAGCCTTGGATAAATGTTGTGAGTGTTTTGCTGCACCACGGTGCTGTTCTGGCAGCACTCCTGCTCCCCCAGACACTGCTGCTGGCAGAGAGGCCAATTTAGCAGGCACAGCTTCAGTGCTCCTCAAACCCTGCTTCCAAAGGGCTGTTATGCAACCAGAAGGGAAGGGAACCAGTAAATTCCAAATTGTGGTTACCTAGCAGCTAAAGCTGAGTGATGGAGCTGCCATGGGTTCTGCTTGTACAGTCTTGTTCTTCCTCTGGTTGTACAATCCTCCTTTCCTTTCCTTTCCTTTCCTTTCCTTCCCTTTCCTTTCCTTTCCTTTCCCCTCTCTTCTATTTTTTCCTTTCCCCCTTCCTCTGGGGAGAAACCCTGGAAACCTTTTTCCTTTCCTTTCCTTTCCTTTCCTTTCCTTTCCTTTCCTTTCCTTTCCTTTCCTTTCCTTTCCTTTCCCCTCTCTTCTCCTTTTTCCTTTCCTTTCCTTTCCCCTCTCCTTTCCTTTTCTTTTCTTTCCTTTCCTCTCCTTTCTCCTTTTCTTTCCTTTTCCCTTTCCTTTCCTCTCCTCTCCTCCCCTCTCCTCTTTCCTCCCAACCCAACCAAAACAACCAAGTTTTGTTATTTTTATTAAACCAGGCTCCCCATCCATGCTTAGAAGAGCTCAGGCAATCACAGCAGCATCACCAGGAGAGGCTGGGGCGGTGTTGGTTCTTGTCACACCGTGGATATTTTTAATCACCAGCTCTCCCAGGGCTGCCCCATCATTCCTGCCTGATCCTCGGTGGAGGGCTGGCTCCCAAAGTGGGCTTTGGCCATCGCTGTGCTCTTTTCCAGCTGCCTGGCAGCAATTAATGAGCCCCCTGGGGTATTTCCTGATTTGCAAATTGTTTTCTTAGCACTTAAATAGGAGGAGTTGGGAGGTGGGATCAGAGTAGGGGCAGGAGTGAGGGATTCTCCTGGATTATTACCCCATTTTATCCCATTATTGTAAATGGGATCTTCACCTGGCTGCAGGGGGGAAGTGGAATTTCCCTTCCTTTGCAAGCATGGAATTTTCAGTCAAAAGCTGGGATCAGGTATTTTGCCCCTGTTATTTAGATTTTAATTGTGTTTTGTAGATAAATGTGTGTGTTCCATGGCCATCCTGTCTCAGTTTGCCACTGCCTGCAGGGTTTGTTCAGGGTCAGGCTGTGCCTCCCTGCTCACGACCAGAACCTGGGAAATAAATTGTGTTTGCCAAATGTCCTGGAAAGATTTGGGCTGGAAGAGCTCCAGCCATGGAGGAGAGCAAGAAAAAAAGCAAAGAAACCAGAGTTCTCAAAGGCATAATTGCAGTATTTCAGAATTAAAATATACTTCATTTTGGTGGCTCAGTTTTTCAGTGAGAAAACAGCATTTTCTGCAAAAATGTTGCTTGAAACTGAAATTTCCATTGGAAATCTGGCTCTGATGGAAAAATCTCTGATGGATCTGTGCTTGCTCCTTCTCTGTGTTTCTTAAACAAGAACTGAAATTCAGTTTCAGCAACACAGAGCGTTGCTGGCTGCCTCAATCTATAAATATAAATAAGAACTACAATTGCAATCCCAATTCTGTTCTGTGGAAATATAAAAACCATTGGAATGGGTGAAAATGAAGAGTCTGGGAAGGGTTAAGCTTTGAGGATGATCTGATGATTCCAAGAGGCCATTAAACATTTTTAGCACTTGTACAGAAAGTCAAAAGACAAGTTTTTCAGAGGTTTTTTTATTGAAGGAATCCCAGCAAGCTCTAGTTAGGAGAAATGGGTACTCATGGGAAACATCAGAATAAAGACAGGATTGCTCCACACATTTTGGACATTTTGGTAAAGATAATTTTTGGTTTCTCCAAGCCTGTTCACCCATCTGTGATCTCTTCCAATGCCATTAATTGAAAATGCTGCACGGGGAAAAAAAAGAAACTAAAAAGAAATGCAAAAAAAAATTATTTCTTTTAAGGGAAAAAGCAAAAGTTGTTTGTCAGAGTGATGCAGAAGAAGAAATCTGACTCTCCAGGAGTGCAGGAGGCACCAAAGCTGAAGCTCAGAGACCACCAGGCTGTTCCTGAGCTTCACCTTGCACAGCCCCCTGCTCCTCCCACACTGGAGATTCCAGACAGAATCCAGGCACCAACTGTGCTGGGTTCCACAAGGAGCCCTTGGAATATTCCAAATCCCTTGGAATGTTTCAGCTGCAGAAATTCCAGCAGAATCCTGGTTTCCCTCTGGGAGTGTGGGGAGCAAAGCTCAACTCCCCCCTTTTATGTCCAGGTTCATTTTTTATCTCAGGTTTCAGTTTTCTGCTCTGTTCACAGCCCTAGGAAAGGGAAAATCAGGTGAGCTTTTGTTCCATGTTCTGCAGCAGAAATTCCAGCCCAGGCTCAGCCAGTTTCCCCCTAAAACTCATCAAAACCAGCCTTTTGTTTCTGAAAATGCTTTTTGTAAGAAAATGCTCAACCAGCTTCACTCAGGGTACTGTGGCATTAAGTGTAAATAATAATTATGAAGAGAGGATTTAAAAAACCTTCACAGGTTCTGATTAGGATAAAGACCTAGATTAAACTTGCCTGAAACACTGGAAAACAGTAGTTAAATCCTCTGATATGCTTTGTTATGTCTGTTTCCTGGCCATGAAAACCCTAGAAAAGAAGGGGATTAGCAGAAAATGCAAACCAGAGAGGAAAATTGCTCCTTAGGAGAAATTTGAAGTTGTTGCACCAAATTTACCTCGGTGAGAGCAGAGCTTTCTTTAACTTTGAGATCTGGGGCACGAGATGTTCTGCCTCAGTTTTCATCCACAGCTTTTCAAAAGCCACAAGAAGGTGCAGGTCACCCCCATGGAAAGCCAGGAGACTCGTGAGGAAAACCAGCCAGCAGACATTTTTAAAATAATCAAAGAAGAATAAACCATGAACAAGTCCCAGAAAAATGCTCAGGAGGCGGAGAGTTCATTTTTTAAACTGATCTCTTCTCCCTGCAGAATCTTGCTCCCACCTTATCAATATTTTAGGAAAGAAAGAGAAACCTTGTGCAGCTGCAGAAGCAATTTGGAGGGATTAAAAATTTATCCTGTTTTGAGCAAAGCTTTCAGTAGGTGCTGGAATCACTTAATCACAGGTGGGTGACCTGCCCAGCTCCCCTGCCCATGGCTGGAACTGGGGTGGAGATCCTGGGAATTCTCCTGTCAGAATTCCTGCCACAGTGGGTCACACACTTTGCCTAGAAAAGCAAAAAAAAAAAAAAAAAATCAAGTCTAGGATGGAAAAATGACATTTTTCCTGCTGTTTTTTTTTTTCACTTGGTGGTGGAATAGAGGCAACAGGTTATATCAGGCTTTGAATTTGGCTCAATAATTAAATTGGCTGATTAACATCAGCTGAAACCCAGAATTTGGGCTCTGCAGGAAATTTGGACAATTCCACGTTGATTTTCACTCTAGAGTAGAAGGAGCCTTGTGGATTAGAGATTTCCAAAACATCTCCCTCACCGAGAATTTTATTGAAGTGAAGAAAAAGGAAAATAGGAAAACCTCCAGCTGACACACAGAAATCAACCCAAAACTTTAATTCCTAAAAGCCTTTAAAACATATGGGTTGTTTTGTTGGGTTTTTTTTCCATTGCTAAAGGAACCTAATTAAAACATTTCCTTTACTGTGCTTTTCAGTGGAATTTCACTGTGATTATGATGTTGGATGGAACATTTTGCTGAAACCAACCAGGTGTGGAGACACCACCTGGGAACTGGGGAGACTTTTCCCAAATTTCCCTGGTGTGTTTGGCACTGGGACAGCTGGGTGACAAATCCCTGAGGAGCTGCCCACCCTGGCCAAGGACAGGGCTGTGGGATTTCCCCTGCTCTGAAGGGAACAATGGATGTGGCACAGTGACCCCATCCCTCTGCTGGCAGAGCTGCTCCTCATTCCCACCCACCAGAATTAATTGCTTTCATCAACACCACTCATTAGAGCAAAGAATAATCAGATTTTCTGGCGTGGTAAGAGCTGGTGTGTGACAGAGCTGTGATGGGTTACACCAGGGCAGGGAGATTGGAGGGGAAATATGGGCACAGGTCCTGTTGGGATGTGGAAAAATGCAAATTGGAGCTTCCTGGGGGCAAACAACCTGGAACCATTTGTACTCCCCATGGTCGGGTCCTTGGGGCCCTCTGGGAGCTCAGGCTGGGCTTTAGGGTCTGAATCCCTAATTCAGGCTGGGTTTAGGGTCTGAATCCCTAATTCAGGCTGGGTTTAGGATCTGGAGGAGCTTTTTCTCTCTCAGGTGGAGAAGGGCCCAGCAGGGAGGGGTCAGGGTGGGGCAGGGGCACGGAACATTTGGGGTGTCAGGGACAGCCCTGGGATGTGCCAGCACACAGGAGAGTTTCTCTGTCCCAGCTTTGATTCTGTCCCAGTTTTGATTCTGTCCCAGTGCAATCCAGGATTTGCTGGGAACAATTCCCAGCTCAGTTTGGGCTCAAGGGGAAGGAAATCCCCTCCCTAAAGCCCTGTCTGGGAGGACAAATGTTCTCCTGACCGTGGGGAGTGCTCTGGTGTCCCACACATCCAAACTGCAGATGGACCCAGGGCAGAAATAACCCAGTGAAAGGGAGAAAAATACAAAATATCATTTTTTTCAGTCAGAGGATTCCAACTTTGGACCTCCATGCTGGGCAGGTTTCTGCAGCATTTGTCACAGGTAATACTGGCAATCTATTCCTGGCTGAACTGTAAATAATTGCTGCCAGAATGCCATCGTGGTGCTGAGGAATATTTCTCCAACAGAAGAGAAACAGCGTGTTGATTCTTGAACCACAGAAAGCTATAATTGTCATTTAAAATCTGGCACGTTGTTTAAAATACTGAATTCTTTATCTTTCAGAATCTTTATAATTATACATCTAAACCATCACTCTGAATACATTTGCAAGTGTTGTTCCATTTTTAAGATCTTCCCCAATTTAAATATCAAGGCCTGAGAGAAAAATGAAATTAAAAAATCCTACCTGCACAGAAAGCAGAGCCCATTCTGTTTCAAAGCTATTCATTCCTGTTATAGTTACAAAAAAAAAAAAAAAAAGAGTTATAAAATTTAAAATTATAACACTTATTTGAAATGTCTTTTCTCACACAATAGCAAATGTTCCTGCTCCTCCTCTCACTATAAAACCACCATATCAAATACCTTTTTTCATGAAATTATAGAAGTGCTGGGGGAAAAAACCCACAGAATATTAAAACTTCTCAGCTTCAGAGATGCCAAACTGTTATCAAGGACTGTGAGAGGGTACAAATTTTCAGACATAGTGAAAGGAGGGGGGAAAACCCCAGGCTTTGACATGAAGAGGATGATCCCAGCCACTGGCTCTTGCTCACAGCCCAGAGTTTCAGCAGTGGCTGGAGTGGAGATGGCTCTGACATGGATCAGACTCTGATCTCTGGCCTGGCTCTCACTGTGTGCAGTTATGCACTGGAAGAGTTTTGACAAAAATAATAACCCCCCCCAGGAGCAGGGACCATGTGAGGCAGGAAAATCCCAGATCCCTGAATTAGCTCTGCCCTCCTGGGATGTCTGAAAGTGCAGAGCCTTGGTCTGGAGGGTCCCTGGTGCTGATCTCCACAGGGAATGTTCTGCCAGGAGGGAAGAAAGGAAGCAGACATTGCTCTGCCCAGAAAGTGCTGGGGCTCCCTGCTGTAGAAGGGGATTACAGGCATGGAAGGAGCTGTCAGAGCCTGAGGGCTCATGAAACAATTCCCATGGGATTTCCACCATGGCAGCTGGCAGCCAAGGAGCAGTGGGGAGGAGACCTGCAGGTGATCTTCCTTCCTGGTCTTGTTCCTGAGCTGATTTCTGACTCCATGGGTTATCTACCCCAAGGAACATCCCAAGGAATGCCCCAAGGAACATCCCAAGGAATCTCCCAAGGACTATCCAAGGAATCTCCCAAGGACTATCCCAAGGAACATCCCAAGGAATCTCCCAAGGACTATCCCTAGGACTATCCCAAGGAACATCCCAAGGAACATCCCATGGAATCTCCCACGGAATCTCCACGGAATCTCCCAAGGAGTATCCCAAGGGATCTCCCAAGGACTATCCCAAGGAATCTCCCAAGGAATTTCCCAAGGACTATCCCAAGGAACATCCCACGGAATCTCCCAAGGACTATCCCAAGGAACATCCCAAGGAATTTCCCAAGGACTATCCAAGGAATCTCCCAAGGAATTTCCCAAGGACTATCCCAAGGAACATCCCACGGAATCTCCCAAGGACTATGGTTTTATCATCCCAAGTGCTGTTTGTGTGCTCCTGGTGCCACCCGTGCGTTTTTGGCCAGCTGGAGGAAGAGAAACCAAAACTCTGCTTAAAGAGAAATTCTTTCCAAGTGCTGGTGCATGGGAGCAGTTTGTGGAAAGGAGCTGAGCTGCAGCAGTCCTGCAGTGACATGCTTGATTGCTGGGGAGAGGAGATGTAATGATTTTGGACAGCAACTGTCAGGGTTAAGAAAGTTATTTGTTCCATTGGTTTATGGCACAGACTAGTAGTATTTTATTGTCAAACAGAATTAGTTTTATATCAAGAAGAGTGATTACTTGGGTTCGCTGTGTTTGAGATTAAACTTGATGATTTCATGTCCATTATTGATTTAGGCTTTACATTCAGAGGAGTAGCAGTTTATATTTTACTTAAGGGGATTTGATCACAGTAGATGGAATCTTCAATGGCTTCTGCAAATAAATTAGTAAAGTTGCTGTGCCTTTTACAGTAACTGCAGAAGGAAAGTGAAAGGGGGTTTAGCTCAACTAAAAAAGTGCAAAAAGAAGATGGCAAAAATGCTGCTGAGCTTTTGCAGGGTGCAGGGGACGTGGTGACACCTCAGAACGGGGTGCAGAAAAGCAGGAGGCACCCAGGGGATGCTGAGCCTGGGCAGCTCCAAGGCCAGGTGATGCAGGACTGCCAAAGCCCCAGTGCACTTCATCTCCTCCAATTCATCCTGAAATTACACCCAAGGAGAGAGGGACATGCAGGGGACATTCCAGGCTCAGAGGAGGGCCAAATGTGGGTGGAACCTGTAGGAGGCAAACGTGCAAAATAACACCCGTCCCTAAAAACGCCTCCTGAAACCCCCTGAAGCAGGCAGGTTGGAGCACAGCCAGCATGTGGGTCCTGCTCTGCTGCTCAGGTCTGCAGCCCAGAGCAGACAGATGCTTTCTGTGAGCCAGGGCTGTGCCAGAGCATTCCTGCACAGGAGGACAGGGAGGATGTGGGGCAGCAGGGGCAGAGCCAGCCTGGCTCAGCACCCCCAGGGATGGACGCTGTGGGGTTCCCCTGCACCCCACCCCGAGCCCCTGGGCAGCACAGAGCTGGCACAGCCAGGCCCAGCCCCTCTGGCCTCCCAAAGCTGGGCTTTGCTGGGCTCTGCTCAGAGCCAGCTGTGGGGTGGGTGCTGAAGCTCTCAGCCCAGGTGGGTTTGGGAGCCCTGAGCTGTCCTCAGTGCCTCCCCTTGGCTCGTGCAGGGCCCTGTGACCCAGGCACTGTTCAAAAGCCCATTTTTAAGGTATTTAGACTCAGCTGGCAGCACTGTGCACAGATTGTCACCTGCAGGGTTACAGGGCCTTGGCAGCCTCACCCACAGCTGCCCCAAACCCCCTCAGCCTGCAGCCAAGCCTGGCCCAAAATGGGATCTGAGCTGTGCCTCAGGGCTGCGTTCAGCTCCCAGGACTTCTCCTGCCTCCATCCAGGCCTAAACATGGCCTGTTCCTGTGAGATGGTGATTTAGGAACAAATCTTGTTTTTGTTCTGCTCCCTGCCCAGCATGCAGGGCACAAACCCCCTCTGTAAAGAGTCAAACCCTGCCAGCTGCCAGGATGGATGGCAGCTGGTGCTGCCAGGGCTCCCATAATGATGTTTTCCCTTCTGTACCTGGGGTCACTCCCAGCTCTTGGCTCTCTGCAGTGTTTGCTTCATTAGGGACACAACAAAGCCCAGCTCTGTCCGCAGGGTCAGGTGTTTACTGCCTCATTTTTTTTCCTCACTTTCAATTAGCGCCCTTTGCCTTCTGTCCTTTTGCTGAAAGACACGGAGGAAAACCTGGCTCCTTTTCCTCCTCTCCTTCCCCTGCAATAGCCACAGACACTGCTGGGCTCTCCTGAGGGGCTGGGGCTGCTGGGGGCTCAGCAGAGCAGTTCAGCTCCCTGCACTGCCAGCCGCAGAGCCTCGGTCACCTCCAGGCCAGGCAATGACCAGCACTGGAAGCAGCTCTCCAGGTGTGGTCCCCCCATGCTAAGCAGCTTTTCCAGACTTTAAAGAGATGTCTCCATTCCAGCAGAGAGAGAAAAACATGAGGAGGAAGCAGAGGCATGGCTTTGAAACCAGTCAGACACATTCACTGAGATGGGTGTTGAAAAGCTGCTGCCAGGAGCATTTTTTTTTTTGGTTTTATTTTTGTTTATCATTTGAGTTTCTCTGTCCAGTGAACTGGCTCGTATTTAATGGCTCACTAAGTTATGCCTACAATGGAAATGACAGAGAATGTGTTTTCTAATTCAGGTGGATGGACAAGTGCCCTTTTTTTCCTGGAAAGAGAACAAAGTGAATCCAAAGTAATGGTCAGTTTGAGTGGTTCCAAGGGCTTGTATGAAGTCACATCAACGTTTTCATCTTTGGAACTGGTGGAAAGTGAGGCAGAGGGCAGCCCCAGGGGCTGGTGTGTCTCTGGGTCAGCTCCTGCCAAAGGAGGGGAAACAGCCCCCTCACAAACCCCACTGCACTGACAACAGCATGCTCCCATTTTTGGGATTGTTGGCATGATCTGCCTCAATTCACTCAAATTTTCATTTAAATACTCTCCATCCTCACGAGCTCCAGTGACCAAGAGCATGACAAGGTAAGACAGACACAGTGAAAGAGCAGCAGCACAGTCAGGTAACAGCTGAACGTGCAGGAAAATCCTGGCTCTGCTCCTTGTTTGCTTTCTGAAACACTGAGTCAAGTGTCCTTGTTGAAATGAAGCTTAGTTTCAAGTGCCTCAGAATGCCTGCCTGGCTCCTGGGTGGGTGGGAGGCTCAGACAGGCAAGGCCAGGCTGCTTTTGGGGCTGTTCCTGCTGTGGGAACAGCTCAGGGGGCTCCTGTGCTTCTGGGCAAGGTTTGTCCCCCCTGTGCTGGCCCTGCTGCCCCTCACAGGCACAGCTGAGTGCCCTGAGCGTGCCAGGGCTGCGCAGGTGCTTGGCATCAGCACCTGCCTGTTGGAGATGTAATCAGGAATTGTTTCCTTTTTCCGAGGTGCTTTCTGCTGGGGGTGTCCGTGGGAGGAAGCTCAGCTAGAGAGGATGAGCTCTTTCCAAATCAGGGGATGCCCTGAGGAACTCTGGCTTTTGGAAGCCTGACCCAGAGGAAAGCAGCTTTCATTTTTCAGCAAATGAAATGGTTTTAGGGATGTGCTCAGGTCCTTCTGGCACAAGGCCTAAAAGCCTGAAACCTTTTGCTGGTTTTGGTGATGTGATGTGGGTGGTGGTGCTCTTACAGCACTTGTGAGGTTACAAGGATGCATTGGAGGTGGCTCAAAGCCAGAAAAGGGCTTGAAGGCCTCTGTCCTGCACAGGCCAGGTCTGGCTGAGAGCAAGATATGTTCCAAAAGGAGCTCGTTTGATGCATTTCTGTCCAGTGGTGCTGCACCTGAGTGAGTGTGTGCCTGAGTGTGTGTGCCCCTCTGTGCTGCTCCAGGATGAGTGGAGCATTGGCTGTGCATGGATTGCAGCAGTGACTGCATTGGCTGTGCATTTACTGCAGCAGTGGCTGATTGGCTGTGCATTTACTGCAGCAGTGACTGCATTGGCCATGCATGGATTGCATCAGTGACTGCATTGGCTGTCCATGGATTGCAGCAATGATTGATTGGCTGTGCATTTACTGCAGCAGTGGCTGATTGGCTGTGCATTCATTGGAGCAGTGACTGCATTGGCCGTGCATTTACTGCAGCAGTGACTGCATTGGCCGTGCATTTACTGCAGCAGTGACTGATTGGCTGTGCACTGATTGCAGCAGTGACTGATTGGCCGTGCATTTACTGCAGCTGTGCATGTCTCCAGCACTGGCTGCAGGCTGGTTCTGCACAGGTGGCACTGCTCACACCCTGTTGCATTCCTGGGGACATTTTCTGGCTGATCTCTGGTCTGGGCTCACAGCTTGGGGGCACTGCCATGAGCCAGCAGCAATGCTCAGGTTTGATTTTTTCTCGCTGGAGTTTGACTGTTCTGCTGTTTTGTGTCACACACAGGGACCTTCAGGACAATGAAATAACACCGTGGGAGTGGGGGTGTGTGTGCTGTGTCCCTGGGTTTTGTTTTCTGTGCCACCATCAGTGGGGCACTCAGTGCCATCAGTCTTTGTCCAAATGGCCGAGGACTTTTCATTTTAAAACCCTACTGATTAAAAAAAAAAATTCCTACAGAGAATTCCATGGTCTAAAGAGTGTCTTCTGCTCTGCCTACCACAGGTTTAAATTGGAGGATTAAAAATATCCATTCTTCATTTCCACCAAGTCCTAAGCTGCTTATTTGGTTTTTGTACCATGAGATCCCATTGTTTTTTAAAACAGACTAGCCCAAGATTATCAGAAGGAACGAGACAAGCCTTCATCTGCATTGGGTTAGAAATCCTGATGCTGATACATATGGTTTTGGAAGCATGATGCCCTCTCAGAGCTTCGGAACAGGACTCAAAACATCACCCACTTTGCTTTAATTTCTTAAGCCAGCTGCCTCTCTCAACAAGACAGCTCAGTTCTATTCCCTGAGTAACCAACCCTGCAGAAACTGCCCAAGTGGATCTCTGGAATAGGAAGGACAAGGAATGCAGAGTTATGCTGCGAGGGCAGCATGGAGAGGGGGCAGAATTGCTGATTTTTCCCCCTGGCTGCATTTCCAGAGCTCAGAATCTCCCCAGCCTCACTGGCCCTGCAGTGTCCCGGGCACAGCAGCTCTGGCAGCTGGTGTCACCGTGGTATTTTTATGAAAAATCCTTTCTATAGGATTTTCTCCTGAGGAGCTGAGGAGCCTCAGGAGAGAAATGTAAACAATAACTGTGTGCTGCTGTGGAATGCTACAGGTGCATCTTCCATTGCTCCATGTGGATTGTTTTCATTGATGACCAACCACAGCCACCTGTGCCCAGGCTGTGAGCAGTCACAGGATTTTGTTATGCGTTCCTTGCTTTTTCTTTCCAGCCTTCTGATGGATCTTTTCTCTCTATTCTTTTAGTACAGTTTCAGTATAGCATTTTAATATAATATAATGAATCAGCCTTCTGAAACATGGAGTCAAGGATCTCATCTCTTCCCTCGTCCTGGCACGCTGGAGCACAGCCATAGGCTGGGGTTGTGTTTCACAGGGATTTTCCAGCCTCCCAGGAGCCAGACCCCTGTGACTGTCTGCCTCTGCTCCTGTCTCAGTCCAGCTCCTAACAAGGCCAGTGGGACTTCCAGCAGAGACAGCCTCCAGGACCTGGCCTGTTTAATTTGTGACAAACACCACTCTGCAGGTCTGCTGCCTGCCACATCCTCAGGGCTCCCTTTTTGGGGAGACAAAACCCAGCTGTAATTGCTGGGCTGTTTCTTTCCCAGATGAATGCAGGGATTCTTTTTCCAGTGACACAGGTATTGGTAGTTAAAATGTACCCCTGGCCAGGTGTTTGGGGCAGTTCAGTGTGTGTGTGCATGTGTTTGTGTGTGGATAAAGCAGAACTGAAGACTGCTTTTCTGTGAAAGGTCTTTGATCTTTTCTGGGAAAGATTTTTGGTTTCTGTGTGTGAATGAAGGCACTGGCAGCCCTCAGATGCTGCTGAGGGGATGGGTGTCCAGTAATGGCCAAACAGGGACAACAGAACTGCCAGAACACAAAAAGTGTCACTTTTATAAAAAAACATTTCTTATTTCAGGGTTTAGAGCACCAAGGGCAACCGAGTGGAATCTGTGCCCAAAGCACTCCACAGAACTGGCTCTCTGAGGCACTTCCTAAATCACACTTTTCAATCCATTTGTCCAATTGACTTCATACAAAACCACAATTTCAACACATTAGCAATTACAACAGCGCTCATTAAATCATTCAGTTGATGTTAAATTGCTCCCATTAGTGCAGAGGCAGCCCTTGGCTTTGGGACAGCCAGGTCTCAGGTGTGGGCCAGCAGGAGGATGCAGGAGGCTCCTCCTGGGGCTGATTCCCAGAGCCTGCAGGAGGCCCAGCTCCTGAGCTAGCAGGGGTCTCAGGGTTCCTGGCTCTGCTAGAACTTCCAACACCTGGAGCAAAAAGCTGAGGCTCAAATTCCCTTTTTTAGCATTAGCAAGATGTTTTTCCTGCAGCTGTCGTGGTGAGGTCAGTGGGCACTTAAGAGTTTTGAGGCTCTTGGGGTCAGAGAATTCAGAGGACTGAATCCAGTTCCTGACCTGTGGTGGTTCCACTGGAGAGCTCAAGGGCCAGGTTTGGGTTTTGCCCTTTTCCTGTAAATCTGAACGTGCTCTGTGGGGTGTTCACTCTCCACTCCTGGTGCAGGGGAGGGAGGATGGGGCTGGAGCAGGGAGCAAAGCCCTGGGCTGTGCAGTGCAGGGATTTGTGCTGCTCTGAGGAAGGGGACCAGGAGAACTCCACACTGCTGGTTCCTGCTCCTGGCAGGGACACATCACCCTCAGCCCGGCCAGCAGCTCACCCTGACCAGCACCAACACCAAATGGTTAAAAAAAAAAAAAACAACCACATGAACATTATTTTTATTTCTCCAGCAAAATCTGTTTCTTTCAGTCTTTCATTTGCTTCTCTTCTGAAGACTCAAGTCTTTATTTCAGACATCTGCCTATAGAAAATAAGTATTTTTTTAAAGGGCACATTAAAAGATGAAAACTGAAGCTTGAATAACTTAATCAGCATACAAATTACACAGATATAAAAGTTCTGTTTCATTGTCTTAACTTACAGTTTATTTTGTACAGAATTCATTATGTTATACATCTAAGACTTATTATATTGTATAAATATCTGGGGTGTGATGTATATACATATCCAGTGTTATAATTCAGCAATTAATGTATGCATTTCACAATACACTCTCGTGTATTTCAATGTAGTGCACATGATTTCGATTCCATAGAAGAGCACATCTGCCAGAAAAAACTGCATTTCCTTCCTGGGGGTTTAATCCCACCTTGCAATTCAAGGGTTTTCTCCCTTCTCTGATGGACTCTTTGCACTGCCTATGGCTGTAAGGTCTCCTTGTACATTCCCCAAGGTGAGTGAAGGGCCAGCAGCTCCAAACATGAACGTGGGGGTGCTGAACAGTGGGGGGAGAGGAGTGGGGCAGGGTCCCTAGGGGTGGGGAAGGGGCACAGGGAGGCCCCAAGAGCAGGACAGGGTCCCTAAGGGGTCCCTAAGGGGTGAGAAAGGGGCACAGGGGGCCCCAAGAGCTGACAGGGTCCCTAAGGGGTCCCTAAGGGTGGGGAAGGGGCACAGGGAGCCCCAAGAGCAGGACAGGGTCCCTAAGGGGTCCCTAAGGGTGGGGAAGGGGCACAGGGGGCCCCAAGAGCTGACAGGGTCCCTAAGGGGTCCCTAAGGGTGGGGAAGGGGCACAGGGAGCCCCAAGAGCAGGACAGGGTCCCTAAGGGTGGGGAAGGGGCACAGGGGGCCCCAAGAGCTGACAGGGTCCCTAAGGGGTCCCTAAGGGTGGGGAAGGGGCACAGGGAGCCCCAGCTGGGCACTGTGGGGTGAATGGAACTAAAGGTTCTGCCCATGGGAACTTGCAGCTCTCCCTTCCCTGTCCTGTGCACGCCCGGGCTCTGCTGCCCCTCCTGTCCCTCCTGTCCCTGCTGTCCCTCCTGTCCCTTCCATGGTTGTATTGCCATTTCCAGCTGTCCCTCCTGTCCCTGTCCCTGCTGTCCCTCCTGTCCCTCCTGTCCCTGTCCCTGGCAGGGCTGGGGGCTGGCACCAGCTTTGTTCTGCAGTTTGCAGCTCCCCGTGTGCCCCTGCTGCCCCTCTGCCCCTCCGCTCTCCTGCGGGATGTTCTCAGCACAGCCCGAGAGCAGCAGAGCTCCCAAAATCTGCACCCAGCAGAGTCAGAGATGGTGTTTGTTTGGTATTGAATTACAGCTATTGCTTCCCTAGGCACCTACTGAAGCATAATTCTAATTAATCTGACGGTACAGCTCCTATTTTCAGACAATTCTACTTTCCTACATACATACATTTTGTGCCTTTTGATCACTTGGCCACCATTGCTTTGTTCTCTCAAAAGCAGAGACTCTTTCATCAATGTGTAAATGCTGTTCAGTTAACAGCAAAGTGGAATATTATCTATTCCATGAATAAAATATTGTATTTAACAGCATCACTGAAAAATATTTAGGTGAATTGGAAAATTTGGGGGGGGGGGGGGGGGGGTTGATTTTAAATTGAATTTGCTTAAATTTATAGAGTATGCCATAATTTTGAAATTAAAATTTGAGATACTAAATTTAAAAGGAACTGAACAACTCAGAACTATTTTGCATCAGATATATTCATGTTGAATATATTTTCCTTTCATCTTACAAGAAGTAGCATAAATGGTCAAACCAGGATAAATCCAGAATAACTCCGCTGCATTGGTGTTATCCCAGTTTCACTGAAAATAGAGAGTTCTCTCTTCCCACTTCTTTTCTATTTTTTTGTATTGCTTTTTTTTTCCATGGTTGTATTGCCATTTTCCATGTAAGAGCTTTCATGTGATGACATGTGATGGAAAAGAAAAAGAAAATTTATGAACCTGCAAATCTTTCTTTTTCCCCCCCATTGCCAGATTTGGGGATTGGGGTTTTTTGTGGACAGCTGTCCCCAGTTCCACTGTTTAACTGGTTCCCAGTAACAGCTGTGCTCCTTCCTGATGGGCAGGAATTGTCATTTAGTCACCTCTGTGGCTCTAAAACCGCCCCAAATTCAGCTGCTGAGCACCCCAAACCTGCCTGAGGACCCTCACAGCCACGCTGGGACCTCACCCTGAGTGGCACATGGAACAGAGCCCAGGCACTGTGACCTCCTCCCCACAGTGGGTTTGGGCTCGGCCAGACCCCAGGAGCACCAAAAAGTGCTGGAAAGGCCAGAGGGGTCCCCTGGGGGCTCTGGCCCCTCCCTGAGTGCCCAGGCACGATGGACAGCCAGGGGCTGGGCACCAGGGACAAGGACAGGGACAAGGGACAGCCCAGTGTGCCAGCAGGGAGCCCCTGAGCTTTGGGATCCTCCAAGGGACATTCTCCAAGGGACATCTCCAAGGGACAGGTGTGACCTCTGCTCCTGTGGGTGAGGCAGGGGACACCTGCACGTCCCTGGGGACACGGGCAGGGAGCCTGCAGCACTGCTGCAGCCTCAGCAGGAATGGAAGGAAAGGTTTCCATGAGGAAATGGAACCTCAGTGGGAGTGGAAGGAAAGGTTTCCATGAGGAAATGGAAACCCAAAGCAGGAATGGAAGGAAAGGTTTCCATGAGGAAATGGAACCTCAGTGGGAGTGCAAGGAAAGGTTTCCATGAAGAAATGAAAACTCAGCAGGGCTGGAAGGTAAGGTTTCCATGAGGAACCTCAGTGGGAGTGGAAGGAAAGGTTTGCATGGGGAAATGGAACCCAAAGCAGGAATGGAAGGAAAGGTTTCCATGGGGAAATGGAGCCCAAAGCAGGGCTGGAAGGAAAGGTTCTCATGAGAAGCCTCACAGAAGTGAAAGGAAAGGCTCGCATGAGGAAATGGGACCTCAAGGGGAGTGGAAGGAAAGGTTTCCATGAGGAAATGGAAACCCAAAGCAGGAATGGAAGGAAAGGTTTCCATGAGGAAATGGAACCTCAGTGGGAGTGCAAGGAAAGGTTTCCATGAAGAAATGAAAACTCAGCAGGGCTGGAAGGTAAGGTTTCCATGAGGAACCTCAGTGGGAGTGGAAGGAAAGGTTTGCATGGGGAAATGGAACCCAAAGCAGGAATGGAAGGAAAGGTTTCCATGAGGAAATGGAACCTCAGTGGGAGTGCAAGGAAAGGTTTCCATGAAGAAATGAAAACTCAGCAGGGCTGGAAGGTAAGGTTTCCATGAGGAACCTCAGTGGGAGTGGAAGGAAAGGTTTGCATGGGGAAATAGAACCCACAGTGGGAGTGGAAGGAAAGGTTTCCATGGGGAAATGGAACCCAAAGCAGGGCTGGAAGGAAAGGTTCTCATGAGAAGCCTCACAGAAGTGAAAGGAAAGGCTCGCATGAGGAAATGGGACCTCAAGGGGAGTGGAAGGAAAGGTTTCCATGAGGAAATGGAACCTCAGCAGGGCTGGAAGGAAAGGTTTCCATGAGGAACCTCAGTGGGAGTGGAAGGAAAGGTTTCCATGAGGAAATGGAACCTCAGCAGGGCTGGAAGGAAATGTTTCCATGAGGAACCTCACAGAAGTGGAAGGAAAGGTTTCCACGAGGAAATGGAGCCCAAAGCAGGGCCGGAAGGAAAGGTTCTCATGAGAAGCCTCACAGAAGTGGAAGGAAAGGCTCCCATGAGGAAATGGGACCTCAAGGGGAGTGGAAGGAAAGGTTTCCATGAGGAAATGGAACCTCAGCAGGGCTGGAAGGAAAGGTTTCCATGAGGAACCTCACAGAAGTGAAAGGAAATGTTTCCACGAGGAAATGGAGCCCAAAGCAGGGCTGGAAGGAAAGGTTTCCATGTGGAAATGGAGCCCAAAGCAGGGCTGGAAGGAATTATTTCCATCAGGAAACAGCTCGGGGCTCTCTCTGAGGCCACGGCCTCGCTGGCTCACGGAGGCTTTGCTCTTTGGGCTCTCTGCCCTCTGCACCTGCCAGCAGAGCCTGGTTCTTCTCATTTCAAGACTCAATCAATTTGTGGTCAGTTTGGGTCAGTGTATTGTACAAACAACAGTAAATAGGGGTGGTTTTTTATTTGTTCTGTTCTTCGTTTAGGCCAAATACAAAATAATGCATTGGAAAGAGAAGTTAAATTCTAAAAAGGGGTTTTTATGTTGTTAGTGATAAGGATCATTGTAGGAATTCATCTTTCCTTATTTCCTGGATCATTGAAAGGGGAGAGAACATTTGTTAAACAACCCAAGACTTCATCTGACGCACAAGTGCTGCATCCCTTATGAAACAGAAGCATATCTGTGCTCTATTATTTTCTCTCCTCAAAATTAGATTTTAACAGATGTCATCTCCTCCCTGTGCAGTTCAGTGCCAGCAAAAGCAAGTCTCTAATCACTTATATAAGCCTGGTGTCCTCACTTCTAGGCTCAATGTTAAAATTCCTGTATTTTGCAGCAGTTACATTAAATATGTTCCCAGTTGTGAATTAGGACCCAAATGCAGAATTTCCCACAATTTTCTGGTTTATATATAAATTCAAATATTGCTTTGATCTACTTAAAGGATGGGAACTCCAGCATGTAAGGCAGTTGTAGTTTGGCTCTTGTGGTTATTGCACAGGATCCATCACAAGAATATGTGCTTTATTGGGGGTTTTTAGTATTCTGTAGATTCAGGTTTTTCCTAACTGTAATTTTCAACTTATCTCAGTCACCCTTCAGTAAAAAAATAGATGTGATGCATATGAAATGGCAGCTTTGAACTTCCAGCATGTTTTCCTTGATAAAATGGGACAGTCCCTTGTGTGGCTGCAGTCCCAATGTGTCTTTTCTTCCCTTTTTAATGAAACATGGTGTAAAGTTTTTCTCCCTAATGGCTTCACGGCCAGGGATGTTTTAGACAAGCTCTGGGGCTGTTGAGCATGAACTTCTCTGGCCTGCTGAACTCCACCACCAATGGATTCATGAGCACAGAAACAGTGACTCCAAGCTTTGCTTATTTCCTAGGAAATTTTCCTTCCTACTTCATGCATTCCAATACCACGTTTGACTTTCCCACTCAGATAATAACACGTATTGTCAGCCAAGCTATTGTTTCAGCAAAGCATTTCCTTCTGAAGTACGTGCTGGGTTTCTTTTTTTTTTTTTTAAACAGGTTATTTTTTCATATTAGCAATGACAAAAGTGAACCCAGGGCTACTCCTTGATTTTTATTTTCCAGGGTTTATTATTATATTTACAGTTCCCTGTAAGAAGACACAACCCTTTCCCAGTAAGAGTTCTAATTCCTTTCTAGGTTTCAAATACTAAAGACCCATATGGAAAGGAGGAAGATAATCAGTGATGAAGGAGGTATCTCTGGGGGCTGAAGCAGATGAATAAAAAACTCAAATTATTATAAATATTACTGTACTACACTTTGGTACCAACCCAAAAAAAAAAAACCCAAACCCCTTCAAAGAAAATATTTAATGTTCCCTAAGTCAAATAAAATTCACAAACAATATAAGAAGAAATTAACCACATGGGGTTTTTTTATATCTGTAAAAAATAATAAGACTACTTGGCTGCATTGCACATAGGCAATAAAATGAGATTCATTCCAATCCCTTTTTCCATGAGCCTCCTCTCAGGCTGTGAGCAAGAAATGTCCACTGTGCTTTACAAAGGACGACGACTAGAAAAAATCAATGCAAACAAACATCCCTTTCTTTTCTGATTGACCACTTCTCGTGAGAGATGACAAACAAATGAAGTCTCCTCTGAGTCTGAGCGCAGGTGGATTAGCATTTTGCTAGTACCAGGCAGTACACAGAAACAGCCATCGTGTGTGACACCTCCAACACCTACAGGGAGCTGTTTTAGGGGCACATCCTGGTTTGTGGTGAAACAGGATTAACTCAGCCAGCCTCCTGTACCTGCTCTCTGCCATCACGTTATCATCTCAGTACCTCCAGGGTTGGGCTGTCTTGTTCCTATTGCTGACTGGACTGACTGCTCCACCATCCATAAACAGAAGGCATAAAGGTGATTACAAACATAAGAAAGTAGTTTTACATATTGTCTTGCAGTCTTTCCATATAGTCCCTAAGTTCCTTGGAGTCACCAAGATTCATATCTTGGCATACCCATTTAATATTATCATCACTGTCAAATAGAATTGAGTTGGTGTAGGGGCCTCCATCCTCTGGCAGGATTGTTGTATATGAAGTGAACTTTACTCGCTTCTGCTTTGGCCCAGAAGGATTTATAGGTTCACTTTTAACTTCTTTTTCACAAAGGTACTCAGAAGATCTGAGGATATGATTATGAAGAGTCTTCTGAGAACTCCCATTAAGGAGAAAGTTGCTTTCTTCAAACTGCATCCCTCTGTCAATCATGGTAGTGCACTCCTCTGATGGGAGCGAAATGTCCACTGGGTTTTCCAGGAGCTCCACCTCATTTCCAAGCCAGACCCAGTCATGGGAATGGGGGATGTTGCCTTGCTCACTCACAGCAAACCTTTTGTGCCTGTACTTCCAAGCAAATGCCACGCAGTTAATCAGAAACACCAGGATTGCTAAGCAGAAAACACAGAGCAGCGCGTACATGCCGATCTCCAGGTCTGTCAATCCTCTGGAAGTCAATGAGAGATCACTGGGATTGCTTTCTCCTGGTATTTCTACTTGGGCAGGGAAACCTGTGAAGGCAGTTGGGCTGTTTTGAAGCTGGCCATCCTCCAGGGTCTCCTGATCAATGGGAGAGATGAAAGTTGTGCTTTTGTTTGCGTTGTCCTCAGGCCCGGACACGTCCTCGTGGTTTTTGGACCAGTCTTGTGCTGTCCTGTCTTGTTCTGCAGCTTTCTCTATAGCATTGCTTGCATGGCTTTTAAAATCTTTCTCCAGGTCGTCGATGTCGTTGGTGCTGCCTTTTGGGTCCGAATCCTTCTGGCCAAACTTCACTTTGACGTTTCCTTTCCCCACGGCCAGCACGCTCTTGCGCTTGGTCTTCTGGCAGGGCTCGCTGATCACCATCTCAATTTTAATCAGGGGCCCCTGCCCGTCCCCTTCTGCCACCACCACAGGCCAGAGGGACTGAAGGCTCTGGTGTGAGGACACCACCATCTCATCCAGGGAGCTGATGGACACGGAGAAGTCCTTGGAGTCGTAGATGTCCAAGGGCGTCACGGCCCCGTCGCTGAACAAAACCCAAGCACTCACCACAGCCTCCTGGTGGGGAGAGGATGGGGGGAAAAACAGTGTGAGAGAGAGCACAAATCAGACAGTCTGTTGTTAAAGTCTGAAAAAGAATACAGAGTTTAACTTTGGGGATTCTTTTTGCTTTGTTTTTTTAAAGAAAATGGAAATGTCTACTCTGCTTCTCATTTTCTTGCAGGCTTGTGTTCTCTAGACCACTGAGGCATTTACCTCACCTTCAGGAACTATCAAAGAAACACTCATGTAAATTTAATAAAAGCGCTGGAAAAAAACAATTGACTTTTTTCTCAGTCTGAAGTGAGAAGCCTCTTTTGAATGCTAGAGCCTTATGATAAAAATAATAATATTTCCAACGTCACAGTCAATTAGGTTTGTAAAGGACCCATAATGGGGAGTTTCTCTAATGCTGCAGTTCCAGGGTTCATGTAATGCAATGAGCAGGGCTGGAATGTGGCAGGCCAGCGAGCCCATCCAGCCCATGGAGCAAACTGGGAGGAGAACACATCTCAGGGCAGCACTTTATATTTTCTGTCACGCTTTCAAATATGCAGGACTTGCAATATGCAAAAGGGATTGTGGTTTTTCCTGGGAACTGTAGAAGCACTCATTAAAAACACCATTTTTATGTTTTGACCAAACCAATTTGTCTTCTTACTGTGAATTGCTAGTGCAAAAAAATATAGTTACACTTTCTGCACTGATGTAGATCCTCAGCTCTAGGAAATCTGTTAAAAAACCACATACAGAATTTGTTCTGTGGTCTCATTAAAAGCTGTTTAATTCCTCAGACTATATGGTTCAAAGTAAGCACAAACTCATCAGTTTTCAGCAATGCAGGTCATGGAAACTTCTGCACCTGCAGCCAGAGGTCGTTTTGGCTGAGCTGACTTTGTGAGACAATTAAGGACTGGCATTCCCAGCCCTGCTGGCACAGCTGGGCTGCATTTCCCCACAGACAAGGAGTTTTTTTGTGGCACACCCACGTGTGTTTGGCACTGTGCACTCCCAGACTCATCTGTGAGCTCCCCAGAGCAGCTCTGGAGAGTGCAGTGGTCACTGTGCAGGGGTCAGGAAGATGAACAGCCTTTACTATGAGAAGCGATTGCTTTTCACTGCCATAAATTCATTGTATCTGCTGCCTAAAATTTACAGCAAATTCCTCTGCCAAAGCAGAGGGAACATTAAATGAATGTGCTGCATTCTTTGGAGCATACCTGCTTGGGAGTGCGCAGGATGTCGTGGGCAGAGGTGGTGGCAAGGATGGCTCTCTTGTTTCCTTTGCTGCTCTGGAAGGACACGGACAGGCCTGACACCAGCTGCACCCCCAGGTCAGAAATGGTCACCCTGTCATCCAGGACTATCACTGTCTTCTCTGCCAGGATGGAATCTGAGAGAGGGGACAGAACCTGGGAGGAGAGAGGAAACACCCTGCATGAAACAGCAATGAAGAATTTCAAAGCAAGGCTGGCCTCTAACCAGCACACCAGATTAATCCTGGGTTTGTCACCTCCATGTCTAAGTCAGAGATGATGTTTCCTCCAAGACATTACACTCATTTGCTGCTAAATTACTTTATCTAAAACAAAAAAAAATTAATAAAACAACAAATCACTTCAAAATTGCAGCTTCATCTCGACAAAATATATATATAATATAGAATAAATTAAATGGATATGTTGGGTTTTTTTAAAGTAATTTTCTGGGGTCTATAAAACTCTCTGTTAATGCAGTGCAGCACAGGACAGAGTGTAAGACCCTGATTAACACTGAAACTCAGTGAGGGGATAAATAAGTGCTCAAAGCCTGGCTGATGGGAACTTGGCCTGTTGCCTTTCTAGGGACAGGGGACCTGACTGAAATGAAAGTGAGACTTGCAAAAGAACTTTGGAAATCCCACTGGGTGCCTGCCTGCATTTTTCAATGCCAAAACACTCCTGCCAGTTGCTCTAAGACCTTGTTTCCAGCATCCTCAGAAGGAGACTCATCCTTATCCTGGTGACAGAAACAGCTGCTTTGAGCCCAAAATAGTTGAGGTGTGATTTGTCTAATCCAACATGAGAAACCTGCAGCACAGCTCCCTGCACTGGAGCTTCCTGCTCTTTTAGAGTCACTGGAGAGAAGGAGACATTTTTAGGGCAGAAATCCCTTGACCTCTCCATCCCATTTATTTCAGGTTGAGGGAGCTGAGCCCTAAAATCCCTGGGTTGACTCCAGAGTGTGACCAGAACATTGCAGGTGTTTGCAGCCCCTGAGAAGAGCCCCAGTGCTTCTACTCCTTTATTTTGAATTTGGACAGAGGTTAGGTGGGGAACATGAACACTCCAAAAGGCATCTGAAGATTATCTTTGCGTCCATGGTTTGTCATTGGTTTTGTGAACATAAAAGGACTGATTTTTCAAAATTTTTCAAGCATATAAAGGTGCATGTAGATATCTGGGACAATTGGTTATGCTCATATGGTCCCACTGAAGCTAAAAGGAGCTGGCTGTGTGTCTCATGTCACCTCTTTCCCCAGCCAGGGAAATCTCCCTGTGCTCCAGTCACACTAAGATGGAAAATCCCTAAAAAACCTTCACCTAGGGGCATTTTATGGAAGTGACAAACAGCCACAATGAAAACCCATTCAAACTTCCTTTTCTGTTTAGCGAACCCATTTTTTCACCTTTTATTTTTTTATTTTTCCCCCGAGATCAGTGAATTTTCCACAGCAACCCTGAGCCCTGCTAAGGCAGGGTGTGTGTGAGCCTGAGCCCCCAGTGGGGCTGCAGGGGCTGTACCTGCACCGTGGTGATGCCTTGCTCACGCCCAGCCAGCACCCGGCCCTCCTGCAGCTTGGCCACCCTGGGCTCCTCCACCTTCATGAAATCAGCCACCAGGTCCGTGATGTCCAACTGCCACTCCGAGCCCAGCAGGTAGCTCAGGTGGCCTCCAAGCTCCGAGGACTCGGCCACAAACTGGGTCAGGACCCTCACCAAGGCGTGCTGGTACTGCAGGGTGCAGCCTTTGCCTTTCTTCTCGTCGTCCTCCTCGTCCTCGCTGTCCCGGGTGGGCCTGTGAACACAGCCAGCTTGGTTAGCCTGGTCCCCCCGGCCCTGCAGAGCTCCAGCTGCACCTCCTTGGTGGGAAATGGTAAAGGTGAGGTGATTTCCACAGAGCTGGAAGAGCAGGGCTTAGAAACGGGAGGAGCAGAGAAACTCAGAACTAGCGGCAGCTGCAAAGCCTGAAGGTAGAAAAAGTTACAATGGTGTTGTGATAAGGCACGAAATGATGACACAGACACTGCTGCTCTCGAGGGGAACAAAAAAGAAGAAGAGGAACTTTATTTTCTGACTCCAACATTTATAGTTTTCCAAAGGTGACAGTGGATTGGAGGGTGACAGTGCCACCTCTCCAATGCCACTGGACAGACCAAGGGTCCATCAATTCTCTCCACCTCCATGAAAGAATGCAAAACATAGGTTATTTACAGAACTGTGTGTGAGAAAGTTTGTTGAAAGAATGTAAACATCAGAAAGCTTAACAAAGTCTTACAAAATCAGGGCGACACAATGGTATTACAAGCAAGGACATAAAACAATAGCTTGGCTAAGACAGACCTTAAGACTGCAGAAAAATATACTTAAAAGATAGTAGAAGGTTTTAAGCTTAATAATGGAATATTGTGTATTGCTAACAGAAAGCAGACAAGCCAGCATTGTGTGCAGCAGGTGTAGGTGTGCTTTTAGTGACTGGCTAGAACAGCTGACTGGAAGTTTTGGCAATGTTCTATTGGCTGGAAAGTTTTCCAAATGCTCTGTAACAACAACAACAAAAAAATCTTTAGCTGCTGTTAACAAAACGTGAGCTGCTACCATCTTGTCTCAGCCATATAATGAGTGATACTACAGTAAAAGCTCAAAGAGCCTCTCCCAACAGTCCCATCCTGTTTGTGAAAGGAAAAAACCCACACCAACACCCTCACTGTCATCAGTGTTGATGTTACCACCCGCTGGGTGAGCCAGAGCAGGGTTTGGATGGGCAGGTTAGTAAATCCTGGGGGGATGTTTGTGCAGCTTTCTGGTGCTGTGCAATTTAAAAGCTACTGTCGCTTCTTGCAGTGAATCCTTTGTTTGTGTGGGACCTCCCAGTGAATTGAAAATGTGTTTGTCATTGCTGGGCTCCCAGTGGAGCCACTGCCCATTCTCCAGGCAGCAGAGGGCTCAGGAAAGCAGAGGGAAACCTTGAGGAGAGGGCAGCTCTGGAGCAAAGCCCTGTAGCAGCTCATCGGGTGGGAGAAGGTGTTTCACCATCTTTTAACATTTGTATTTCTGAGCTCTGCCCTTCACACCTGTAACAGCTCTGTTACAGAGGCAGAGCACCCAGCTGAGCCCAGCTGATCCTGCTGTGCTCCATCCATCCCCTGCTGCTGGGAGAACACCTGGGCTGTACTGCACCTCACACCTCCACATCATGCACTGACCTCAGGGGGCCCCCAAAACCCCAAACCAGGGCTTTGGGCTCCCTCTCAGGGCAGAGCTACTCAGACTGCACCTGCAGCATTAGACACACTTCCTTCAACATCTTCTATCTGTCCCCCTTTCAAAACAGAAGCTGTGAAATACAGCAGCTTTCCCCAGAGCTCAGAGAAGGAACCACAGTGATTTGTACACGATAGCACTGCTGTCACACCTCACAGAATTTTTTGTCTGCTTAAAGACCCAGTTTACCACCAATATTAATATTTTTTTTCTCTTGTTCATTGCTGGCACAAACACATGGATCCTCTTATCTCTTCCAAGTCAGGTATTAAGCAGTAGCTGGTCACACTTTTACTCATTATGCCCCCATGCTGTGGATTCATTGCTCAGAAATAATTTCCCTCCCTCCTGTATTTATTGAGCCTGAAGCCACCTCTATATCAAGGGTGGAAAATACAGGATAAGTCTCTCATTTTTCAAAGTATTGCAGGAGGTAGTTTTGTGGTTACTGTGTCCCTTTATCTCCTCCTTTGAAATAGCAGCTATGAAAAACTATTATAAAACAGAATTGCTTCTGTTATAAATTGTTTTATGACAAAGTTGGCAGCCAGTAAGGTGAAAACATATCTAAGAAAAACCCTTGTGCTTTTCAACATGACTGAAAGTCCCAGTGTCACAGAACCTCATCCACTGGAAATACATTTTCAATGCATCACTTGTTAGCCGAATATTTATATTCAGCCTCAAGTGAATGGTCTGTGCTGCCTTTTGGTTTTGTGTGTGTAAAACAAGTGTCCATCATTACTTGCTGAGTGAAACATCATTGAGTAACAGTGGAATTGTTAGGGGAAAGGCTACAAAAATAGGATTTATATTTCCCAAAGAAATTATTCTTACAGAGTTTGACTAGCTGGGTATTTCAGGGAAACTTTCAGTTGTTCTCTCCTTCCCAGCACCGGTGTCAGTCTGAAGTCAGCTCACAGTTGGCAAAACAGCCACAAAGAAAGTTCTAGAAGGGGAATGTTCATTCTGTGGTCCACATCCATCCATGCTGTAAAGGAATTCATGAACTCCTTCATGTTCCCACTTTCAATTTATTCCTGTGCTCTGACCCTCTTCAGCCCAGCTAAGCCATAACCCAGCTCTGAACAATCTCAGACTTTGGCAGGACCAAGCTCAGCTCTGAGATTTTGGGATTTGACCCTCTCTTAATAATACAGACAGTAACATTAGTGCCTGTGCAGAACTGGAGAAAAATGTGCAAAAGCTGTTCAGGTAAGGAGTATTTATGGGATTTGGGGCAAAAGAACACAGAGCTGATGGGAACCAGCCTTGTTATGGAGAAAGAGACCCAGAGCCAGTGTTGTGTGGCTGGCAGGAGATGTTCACACAGCCAACATCCACACCAGCATCATTTACACAACTCCCTGTCTGCTCCTGTTCGTCCCTGCCCGGGGCAGGGGTTGGAACAAGATAATCTTTAAGGTCTCTTTCAACGCAAACAATTCTGTGAGTCGATGTTTTATTCAGATCCAATGGGTTGCTGTTATCTTTATTTATGTCCTTGTTTATTTCTACTTTAGCTGTTTAAAACTTTGCACTGCTGGATTGTCCAAGAGGAAATCTATTCAAAACAACTGGAGGGAATTCTTTTTCAGCCCCAGCTCATAAATATGAGCTGTGGAATGAGCAGAGGGAAGGACTGCTGCTCAGGGCACAGAGGGAGCACTCCTGTCCTTATTTCCAGGACTAGGACCGTGTGGGCAGCCAGTATTTACCACAACAAAACCATGACTCAAGTCCAGCCCATTCCTTGGGGTGTCTTAAATGCAAAGGCTCCATTTCAGCACAAAAACATTTAGAGATGTTGATGTACTTCTCCTCAGAAACGTGTTTTCTGTGGCAGACAAATGTGGAGCATCAGAAAAGCCTCTCCAGAGCCCGGGATGAGCAAGGCACATTCTTTGTCAGTGCAGAGGAGAGGGAGGTGTCTGAATTTTCAGTACAAGCTTTGCAAGAATGCTTTGCCTGCGTCTCAACTCAAGTTCTTTCTGGGGTTTTTTTTCTGAACAAAGGATATAATTTTTCCACTTTAAAGCCACAAAATCAATATTTAGGCAGTAAGTGTGTTTCATCTCCATGCGTGCAACAAAATGTTTGAGATCCAGTGAATTACACAGTTCCCTTTAAACTCCTCATTAAAGTGTTTTCAGTAAGCTTAAAATCCTTCATTAAGCAGGGAGCTCATTTTCTGCTCAAGACAAGTCCTGGTGAATACAAGCTATTGCTGCATATTGTGCTTTTTTCCCTTGGTCATCTCTGAAAATCTCTCTGAGTCCTCCTTACCCTATTTCTTGCTGCTTGGCAAACTTGCTTGGAAGGTTTTTTTGCTTTTCTGGAGCGAGCCAAGGTTGCCAGAATTACATTTAATTTACATTTCACAGAGAGAAGGGCTCTGCCAGGGAGCTGAGTTAAAGCAGCAGGCTGTTCCAAGGGTGCCTGTGAGCACTGATCTAATCAGTGATCTGTCAACTGCACATTACAGACCTTGTCTCTGAGCAGTTGAAGTGTGTCTCTTTTAATCTGCACCCCTCTCCAACCAGGCATCACATTCTTGGGCCAGATGCTAATTTTCTGTTTGAAAAAAAAAACCAAACAACCCTAAAGAAATCAGTTCTGCTGGGTTTGGATTTGAAATGCTCATTACAAAGAGTCGTATATTTAAAAAACATTTGCAACACCCCTAATTGAAAAAAGAAATCTCTCTCAGATACAAATTACAAACCACTAGAAGCTGATTTAGTGGAAGCTACAGAAATAAGCTGCACATAACTCTACTCACAGTTCAAGAAGAAATGTAATTTGATACTTTCACAGATCTTGAAAATACAGCCTACCTATTAACAAAAATCTGCAAGGCCTTATCTCCAAAGGACGTTAAAATCAATTAACTAAAGGAGCAAATTTACAGCGTGTTCCAGCTTAGTGCAGATGCTGTTAGCCACCAATGGAATGGTTTGGATCCAGTGTCACTTAATTTCACTTAAAGTACAGCTTTACCTCAGAGGGGCAGCACTCACTGAGGGTTTCACTGAAGCAGTTTCTTTTGTCCTGCTTTTAACCCAGGCCAACTTTCCTGCTTTTGTCTCCAGAATTGGACAGGACCAAAGCGGAGCTCAATAAACCCTGCCTGAAGTGAAGCCTGTGCTGGTGGTGTTGGGAGACTCCTGAAAACAATGTCCTATCCCAGCTGCAAATATTTACTGAAATTAAATTTCCAGCTTGTTCTGAGAGACTTTAGCCATGCAATTCCTATTAATGCAAGCTGAAGCCACTCAAGCCATGTAAATATGTGTGCACAGAGCTGGTGCAGGAACCTCAAGAAGAAGGTAATTATTTTGCAGATGCATGAGGAATAGAAATAAATGTTCTTGTTAGACTAGCAGAGTCTGCCTGGACCTCTTCTACACTCTAATATTTGATTTTAATTTAAATATACACCTAGTGTTTGCTGAGGCTGGGGGTTTGTGCAGCCCGTGCTGGCTCAGGCACCACTTTCCCTGCACCACCCAGGAGATGATGGTGGAGCTGAATTTCACCTGCCCAGGGAGGCTCCTCCTGTCTGCAGCAGCACTCACCAGAGATCAAGTTCTCCTGATAATATTAAGGATTTGCCATATATTTGCAGGCTGATCTGGTAAATAGTATTGCTGCTTTTATACAGGGGAGATTAATTGGGTTTTTTTTCCAGTTTCTGGCATAAAAGCAGCCTGTCTTTTCCTTTCTGTTCTCTGACAAGTTCCTGCTCCTGCAGCAGTTCACACCAGCTAAAAACCAACGCAGTTCAAACTGTGCAGGGGGCGTTTGTAAAAGATTTGTAAAGACCCTGCTTCTTCATGGCTTTGTGGAAATCATTCAAGAAGTCAAAGAGGCAAACATGTCTGTAATCACATGTATTTTACAATTTCAAACATGACAGGGTTTAGAGGGAGCAGCAAGACATTTTACTGCCTCGAGAGCCATCCCTGGGAAGAACAGATGTGATCTGGGGCACATAAACTCTCTCAGGTCTGAAGGAGAGCAGCTGTATTCAGAAGAAGAACAGCAATGCTGATGCACAAACGTTTCTTTTGTTAACAGCACCAATAAACACGTTTAAGAGATTATTGTAAACCCAGTTCTATTTTGCCATCTGGCCCAGCCCCTCAGACATGAAGCAGCACAGCCACGCTCTGGGGGTGGGAATGGGGCCCTGGGGCAGCCAGAGAGATGAGAGAAAGTCTGGAGGTTGCTGAAGTGTCTCTGCACAATCCCTATAAAACTTCCATCATTTTAGCTGCTGTGTGTTGATGAATAACTTTATAGCAATGTTCAGTTCCTGCTGAGAACACAAGCAGTGGTGTGAGGACACCAAACCTGCAGCAGCAAAGTGGAAAATTGCTTTGTTTGTGGGGAGATGCAATGCTGCCATGACCAGAACAGTGACACAGTTTCAGTCGATTTTTGGACTAAGTTTAAGGCTGCCTAAGCCTGTTCTCAGGGACTTTGGAAAGAATCTTTGAGTTTCCTTCAAGGACAGATATCAAAAACCTCGTGCAACTTGCCAATATTGGCTCTCACATGAAGGTGAAATTGAAACAACACAATGCTATGGCTTCACCTGCTGAGAAATGCTTGGATTTGGGGTTTTTGCAAAGATAAAAGCACTCTGCTCACTCTCAAACCTACAGCTCCTGACTGCAGTCCAAATGTCTTGAGTGCTTCAGCTTATCACTTAAAAACTCATAAAAACTCCCCCAGGTTTAGGATTTTGGGAAACACATAGGAGGTGGAGGTATAAGCAGATTAAAAAGTAAAGAGAAAAGTCATAATAATAAAAAAGAGCCAAAATGAAAAGCCACTAAATCTCAGGTAAAAACCACCCAAATCTAAAAATAAAGGAAATGTAAAAACCTTATGTGCAAAGTAAATGTCAGCGTGAGCACAACTAATGCTGGCTCTGAACTATTGATTCAGAGTAGCCCAGCAAAGTTAAAAAATCCACATGAATGGTCAATAAAAGGAGAGATCATTTGTTTCCTCTTGAAACCTCTGCTGTTCACACGGGCATGGCCCTTTCAGGGGGATGGCACAGTGTCCCCACTTTGGAAAATGCCTGCAGGACGTGGGCCAGCAGCTCCAGTGCAATCCAAGCAGCAGCAAATGCTTTGCACCCAAACTCTGCAAAGCCTGCCAGCTTGCAAGCAAAGCAGACTCTCAGCTTTATTTCAGCTGGCCAAATAAATCAGGAGGAGACACCAGGGAGGAAATTTCCAGCGCTCCTGTAATGGGTTTAACTTGAGAATGCCCACGACTGCTAAGCACGGCTGAATGTCTGCTCCTGCAATAAACACCAGCCTAATCCTGCAGCTGTGTGCTCAGCAAAATCCCACTGCTTTCAGCAGGATCTGTGCCTCAGGGATGGGACAGCACAGGCAGGAGAGGGAAGTTCAGTGAAGATTTAAGCAGTCAGCTTAAACCCATTCATTCCTCACCCAGCACAGCTCTCCCTGCCTTTGTCACTGAAGCAAACACTGCAGCTTCTCTTGTGCCAGATTCTCATCACCTCTTCTGTCATAGCCAAAAAAATACCCACATAATCGAGAGGTCAGTCATTACCCTTCTCTGGAGCTCATGATCTGACTCCCCTGCAAACTGTATGCTATTCCCTTAGATGAAGTGTTGGGTAGTTCTCCTCCACTGCTGTCTGGGCTCTTCAGGCTCTTCAGTAGCTGAGATGTTCTCCTGGGCACTGGAGAGCTTTAGCTGGAGCTGCCACAGTGTTTAGCACTCCCCTTGCTGCTGCCAGCAAGGCTTTTTCACTGGGTTATAAATCTGAGCTGCTGTCACGCCTTTTCCCCACTAATATTTTTCAGTTTCACCCGAAATCCACCAACACAGTAGCGTTCCTGGAAGTTCTTAATCTTGCAAATGATGGTCATTACAGAATGGGCATTTTCAGTAGGGAATGATGGGATCAGAGCTCAAAATCCCCCCTGTCCACTTTTTCCTGGTGGAACACGGTCTTCGGTAGGAATTGTTTCTTACTTAATTCAGAGCTGCTAAGTAGTGCAGCAGCCAGGTCTGCACAGACTGAACAACCACCCAAAGTCATGGAATCACAGAGGGTTTGCGTAGGAAGAGACCTGGGTCACCTGCTCCAAGGCAGTGACACCTGAACCCTTCCTTGGCCCTGTTATTTGCCCCAGCAGAAGGAACTGAGGTCTGGCAGTGCTGAATTTTGTTGTGTTACAGGGTTGTGTTACACCCACAGGAGAGGTCCAGATCCTTTTCCTCAGGAATGTGTGATCCACCGTCCCGAGATGATTGTGTGGGATTGATGAATGCTCCAGGCAAAGCTCTGACTTTGTGCACAGATCAGGATAAATGCAGTGATTGCAGGGTGTTTGAATGAAGGCTGAGGCAGCCTGTAACGCTGACGACAATTTTTCAATGCTCATTTTTAAATGGCTGCGCTCTAAAAGCAGAGCCAGGCACGTGTGAGGAGGGGGGCAATGCTGAGAACATACCTTTTGTTGGAGGTGACAGGGATCCTCCAGCCCTTGATCTGGCTGAGCTCCGTGTCAGAGATCTCGATCTGCAGCGGGAGCCGCGGAACCCAGACCGTCACCTCCAGCTGCGTGGTGAAATGCTGGTAGGTGAAATTCACAATCGTGTCCACTTTGCTCTTCATCTCCTTGCCATTAACAAAGATGGAGTCGCAGCTCTCAGAAACCTTAAAAAAATAGATATAAAAAAATTAGGAAATGAATAAAAGTTCCTGAGGAAGAGCAAGGATGATACACGAGTCTTAAGACAACACTGCAAATGTAAGTCATGCATATTGCATTTCCAGTTTTCTAATTAGAAGCAAACAGTGATAAATGGACCCCAGGGAAAGAGTTGTGCTTTCCTCAAAGGATACTACTCAAACTACAAAAATAATTTAATGATGTTATATAACCTGTGTGAATCTTTTATATTAGGCAAATTAAACTCTTCATGAATCAAACTCCGTGTGCATCAAAGTTTATGTTTACAACTTGTTTAAAGAACCAGGAAAAAATGGGGCCATATGTTAGTAAGAAAAAGACTGACTCAGAACCATAAACCAGAATCTTTTCTCTTTTCCTTGAGCACTGTAATGCTGAAAGACAAAGATCCCCTTATGGCTCATGAGCAGAAGTGCAGCAGAAGCATTATTTTTTAGAACTTCTCAGTAATTGTTTTAACAAAACGTATTCATAGTTGCTTTGTGGCATTCTATGAAATCACTGCTGAAACGAGCGTGTGGGCTGTGCACTACAACTCATGTGCCCTCTTGGTTCCAGGCATCTTCTGGCACAAAATCAAGGTCCTGAGCACAGATCCTATTTATCTAAAACCATGATGTAGCAACTAATTCAATCTGCAGCCTGGAAGACAGGACTCCTCTGTCAGGAAGGGGTTTCTAACATATTTATAAATATGTGTGTGTGTAGTTTTAGATATACAAATAGTATAGTTTTAGATATACAAACACCCAGCCATGTAAAACATTTATGTGTATTATTCATGTACAATATTCACGTTTATATACATACATAATGAGTTATATACCTGCATACCTGCATGTGTGCATGTATTTTATCTTTATCTGCTTTGCATTCTGCCTTGAAGAGAGAGAGGAGATCATTTCCCACAGAGTGCATGGTTTCAGTGTGGTTTTAATCTTTCAAACCCACAGCTGATGAGATGTGGCTGTGTTCCTGGAATGCACTTTGTTCTCCTGTCAGGACTGCTCTGTGTCACCTGTCCAAGGCTCTGGCACCCGGATCCAGCGGGATCCTGGCTGAGCCAGTCTTTAAATTCTGGTTTCCTGGAATTACTGAGATAACTCATGTAGGCTTCAGGGGGGAACAGGCTGAAACACAGGCTGGGTTCCCTCTGCAAACCTCCGCAAATCTTTTTCAGATACTAACAGGGATTAGGGGTTACTGAGCCAAGAAAAATTAGATAAAATCTCTGGCAGACGCTTTGTTTTGCTCAAAAAACACACAATTTTCAGATATGAAGTAAAAGATCTGTCCTTCCATATTTGCCACATTCAAGTCAGCTTCTCAGATCCTTCTGAATGTACTGAAACTACAATTGCTCATTTACAGAGGGGCTGAGCCAGGTGATGAGGGATGGGGCAAAGGAAACGAAGTCACTCTTCTGGAGAGAACACTCCTCCACATAAATGCTTAATGAACACAAGAATATAAAAATAATAAATCTAGATAATCTGATAAAGAGCTTAAAATGGACTTCAGGCTCAGGAGTATCACAAATGAGATGGAGCATACTTGGAATCTTTTTTTTTCCCTCCCTCATAATGTGTCATGAGTGTCTCTGGAAAGTTTAAGCACATTAAGCAAGCCCATTAATTGAATGAGCAGTTGAGATTCTAAACCATAAAGCTTACATCGAGGGAGTTATGTGAGAATTAATACAAGACAGAAATAATTAGGAAAATTCAAAGAGGGAGGGATAAACATCAAGGCCGGATCAGGGGAATAACTAATATCTGACAAGACAGCAGCTAATTTTTCAGATTCTCTTCTTGCTGCATCAAATGTTCTTGTCAGCAGGCAAGAAAGGTGCTAAATTAGAGAATTGAAAATGGACATTAATTGTAGCTATAAAAATATCAGTCTAGGTGCTGGAATGCTAGATGCTGAGAATTTTAAACTTTCTGTGCTGAAAGGCACAGATCCACAAGAGAGCACTGCATTGCCCTGAGGTCATGGAGAAGGCTTCCAAAATTGATTGACAGCACTGGGATTGTGGCTGTGGAGTTGATTAGAAGTGTGTAATATCATGTGATGGAAAACTTAAGAGTTTAAGGGTTTAGAATATAGCAATATATGTAGAGCAGGATGGAGGTTTTAGGGCGGAGACTGTTCCTTCTTCTTCACCTCCTTCTTCCTTCTTCTCCATGGGTTTGGGTGGTTTTGTGTAATTGGGCAGAAAAGTCCACGTTGCAGGCACAGGTGGTTGGTTATTGGGTTAAAAGTAAAAATAATTTAGGTGTCATTTCTTAATCTGATAGTTTAGCCTTAAAAGACCTTGTAGAGAAAGACAGTTGGCCATTTTGTAGCTTGTTAGTAGAATGCTGTAGAACTCACGCCTTGTCATCTAGATAAGAAATAATAAACATCTGAGTCTGAGCACCAAACACCGTGTGGAGCATCCCCATCCTGCCCTTGGCAAAGGCAGACAAGAAGCCAAGAGCCAGCAGAGAGTGCTGCCCGGTGTGGGGACACCTGCTGAGGCTGGGACCTCTCTGAAGAAACAGAGCTGTGAGCTGGAAAGGAAAAGATGAAGAAAAAAGAGCTCGGGCATCCCCAGACACTGGTGAAAGGGTTTGGAGCAGAACGTGGGTGCTGGACACCCAGAGATGAGGAGCAAAAACGACGGCGATAAATCAAGTATGATTTATTTCTTCAGGGCTCGTCACAGAGAGAGAAATGTGCGATCACAAAGAGATGCCTCAGATCTGCTCGACTCAAAGGGCAGGGACATCCCACGGCTGTCCCAAGGGACAATAAAAGATCCTTTACCCTGGGTGCAGGAACGGTTTCCAAACGCAGATCCAGGGGATCTTTTTGATCCCTTTCTCTGGGACTCTCTGAATCTATGTGAAAAACGCCAATCACTTGTTTTTAAAATTTTTTAAAGTTTAATAGTAATAAAATGGTTATAACAATAGTAATATAAAATTTGAACAATTGAGATTAGGACAATATGAAACAAAAAAACCAAAGAGTTATGGATGTCTGGGTACCTTTTTCTGGGCAAAATAAGCCCGAAAAAGGACACCCATTAACAGAGGATTAACCCTTAAAAACGATAGCCTGTTGCATATTCATACACCTCGTGCATGATGCATAAATTCCATTCAAACAGAGGATTTTGTCTGGTCATCGTCAGCTTCTTCCTCTGAATCCTAACGGTGCCTTCATGGTGAGAAGTTAGTTTCTCTTGATAAAAGAGCAATAAATTCTCTTTCTCTGAAAGATTTAGGTGTCCTGTGGCTGCTATCCCACTGCGAGTCCTTTCTTTTTTTTAAAAAAAAAGTATCTTACCTAGCATAGTTTCTATTTTAACATTGTTATAACCTAAAACTGTATTTAACACACTACTTGAGAAAATTAATACAGCATAACTTTCTAACACAACACATACAACATTCATTTTAATATTTGCGAAAAGCCAGTCATAAAATCCGCATTTTTCACATTATACGACGCTGCTTAAGAACACAGCAGCAACAAAACTTCCAGCGTGAGGGGGTCTGTGAGGTTCCAGCAGCAGGTGCCCCTCACAGGAGGTTAATGAGATAATTGGTGCCCCACAGAGCGGCCGGGCCCACAGCGGCGGGACGGGCAGCCCGCTGCTCCCCTCCTGGGAGATCGCTCCCCACGGGGACAGGGGACACCCGAGCCCTGCGGAGGGGATCCCCAGAGCCAGGGGAGCCCCGAATTACCGGGACCGGGCCGGGCCCGGGTGCGCGGCGGCCTGACAGCGCCACGGCGCGAGGTGCGCAATGTGCGCGCAACCGGTGCGCAACGTGCGCAGCCAGCGCCCTCACGGACCGCCCCGGGTACGCAAAGCGCGCAGCCAGCGCAAACTGAGGGAGCGGAGCGGCACCCGCGGTCCCGCCGCCGTTTTTAAACGTAACAAACATGACTGCGGAGCGGGACCCGCGGTCCCGCCGCCGTTTTTAAGTGTAACAAACATGGCTTTGGCTTCAGGCAGTGCGCAGAGCGCGGCGGGGGCGGGCCAGGGGCAGGCGGAGGTTGCGGGAGGACGGCGGTCCCTCGGGACGGGCGAACGGGAAGGTGGATGGAGTCTCGCACCGGGGGTGGCAAACACAGACACAGAGAGCCCTTCTTTACTGCCCATAGCAGCGGTGCGCGGTGTCCCGTCCCTGCCTGCTCCCTGCCAAACGCCGGCAGCCCACCCGGGCTCGGCACCAATTCACCCCGCCATTCACCCCAGCCACTTCGGCACTGCCCATGGCCCCGCCTCCCCGCCTGTCAATCACTCCTCACGGCGCGGGAGTCCCCCAGAGTCATTAGTGCAGCTCACAGGCTGCGCACGAAATATGCCCTTCCCGCACAATGGCGGCGCCCTGCACACCTCTTCCGTACGGCAACATGGCGGCGCCCTGTGCACTTCCGGAAATTATGTAACTGTCTTCCGCTAGCTCCATTTTGTAACCAACAAGACGTCCAACCTCCTGCTGCAGCGCCAACTCTGGCCGAGTGTATTATTGCAACCTCCAATTCTAATAATACACAACAAATGCTATTGTTCAACATTTCTAATAATATTCTAATGTATATTCAAATAATATACAACAATATCTCAATAATATACAACAATATTTCAATAATGTACAACAATTCTAATAACATACAACAACAAATGCTATTGTTCAATATTTCTAATAATATTCTAATGTATATTCAAATAATATACAACAATATTTCAATAATATACAACAACAAATGCTATTGTTCAATATTTCTAATAATATTCTAATGTATATTCAAATAATATACAACAATATTTCAATAATATACAACAATTCTAATAATATACTACAACAAATGCAACCACCAATTTCTTATACAGGAGGGTGTTATAGATATATATTATAATAGCAGCTTTCTGCAAGTATTAAAATGGATTTTATATGTGGGATGTTAAAGTAACTTTGTTATAAAGATATAGTTTGCATTTCTACTGTTAATTAAGCTTAGACATAGTAGTGCAATTATTATGATTGTGTTAAAATGCCTGTTTGGATGGGGTAACATCCAATGAACACAGGATAAGGACATCTGTAAAGATCTGCCAATTGAAGAAAGTATGGACCAAGGCCTAAAGGAAGTGATAAAGAGAACGGACCAAAACCACAGCCAAGAAAAACACAAGCTCTAAAAAGGCAGACCCTAGCAGGGGCCATGCAAAATATTCCCTGGAATATGTAAACTAGTTTATGGATATGCTTAATGGTCTATGAATATGCAACAGGCTGATGTAAGGGAAAAGGAATTTAAGGGGTATCCCCAAAGATAACAGGCTGAGTGCCAAGATCACCCAGCTGTAATTACCTTTGCTCCATGGTCTTTGTCTCTTATTGCCCTTTAATAAACTTTTTTAATTTTCACAGGAGAGTGAACGTGTTTTCCACGAGGGGAAGGAATTAATACAGCTTCGAAACTTGAAGAAGGAGCATCTTTGCAGGACATAAACCCACAAAATACAAACAGAGAATTTGACCCATTTCCTTGGATCCCAGAAGCCATCTCAGATAATAATACAAAAGATCCTTCAAGAGACATACCAAATTCTACCAACTGGGCAGAGATTAGAAGAAAAGCATTAAAGGAAGGAGATTTTGACAGGGCATCAACACAATCAATGGTCATGACAACAAAATATGGCAGACAAAATGCAAATCCCAAATGGAGACCACTGACATAGGACGTAATTAAAGACTTGATACAGGCAGAAATAGAGGATGGTTTAGGCTCTCTCTGCTTCCAGCAATTATTAATAATCACCTTTCATTACTGCGACCTGGTACCTTATGACTGCAGATGTCTTGTCTCGGTAATTCTCCCAGATTTACAGGTCCTGGTGTGGGATGCGCGGTGGCGGAGGGCTCACTCAGCTGAGGAACAGATATGCAGGAGGGCCACACGCAGCTCTCCCACTGGCTCAGCTGGCAGATGAACCCCAAGATCAGTCAGCAGAGCTGCCTCGAGACGTGATTGCGGACATCCAAGAGGCAGCACTAAAGGCAATTCTGCAAAGGCTACCAGCTGGGACTCCAGAAGGCACTTACACAAAAGTAAAGCAAGGTCTTTTCGAGCCCTTCACTTCGTTCATCGATCGTCTCATGCAAGCAGTGGACAGACAAGTGAGTGATGAAGCGGCGAAGCCACATCTGCTTCGAAGTCTCGCTTTTGGAAACGTCCATGCAGAGTGCAAAACGCATAATGAGCGCCATGCCTTGTCTACCAACCGTGCCCGAAATGATAGAGGCGTGCAGTAAGGTGGGCACGCCTCAGCACATCGCAGAAATCCTAGCAGACGTTTGCGTAGAACAGGTCAGGAAACTCCTTCAGGCGCAGAACGAAAACTTTTCAAGAATTCTCGCAGCGCTTCAACCAACTTTTCAACAAGGCAACTCCACTGGAGTGATCTCAACAGAATTCGCCAGGGGACCGTGCTTCAGATGCAGAAAATATGGACACATAAAAAAGAATTGTCCGGAGCCTACAAAGAACGTGAAAGCGCCAAGCCTTTGTCCAAGATGCAGAAGAGGAAAACACCATGCCAATGAATGTTATTCCAAAACCTGTGTGGATGGAAGACCTCTGCCTCTTTCAGGAAACTCGAAGAAGAGCGCGGGACGCAAACGTGCCATGACACAAGTGATGGAGAGAGGGCTCAGCCAGGAACCCCACAGGGAACACAACCATTAGGGAACGTCAATCCACTCCGTCAGCAGGACCATCTGCCAGTTCCCCACACCCAGAAGTGTTGCCCCCAAGAATGCATTGCAAATTGGCAGCTTCCAAATTAGTATGCTTTATAAATGAAAGTCATGAAGTGATACCCACGGGGGTCACTGGAACATCATGGAGGAGACAAGACTTTTTAATCATAGGTAAGGACAGATGCAGCATTTTAGGGCTCATTGTTTATCCATCAATTGTTTCAGCAGATCATAATGAAGAGCTGACAGTTTTGGCTCAACCTATATGCCCTCCACCGATCATTCCAGAGAATACTCCAATAGCCAAGGCCATTGCTTTGCCATCTCATGCAACAGAGCAAATCATGCCAGTGAGGGATCAGCAGATTTCACCTGGCAATGAGGACATGGACATCCATGCCACTTGGATGAAGCAAATAGGCCATAATCAACCTGTAATCGTCTGCAACTTGACATGTGGCGACAATGCAATTTCAATCAGGGGCATGTTGGACACCAGTGCGGATGTCACAGTCATTTCCTACCTCTTTTGGCCCAGAGATTGGAACTTGATGGCACCTTTGAACTCCCTCTCAGGTGTCAGAGGAAGCACGTTGTGTCTGCAGAGTGAGAACCCCATCATTGTTTCAGGGCCAGGAGGAAAGACAGCAATCATTCGTCCCTTCGTTGTGCAGAGGCCCATCACAGTATGAGGGAGAGGCGTTTTATCACAATGGGGAACAAAAATAGAAGTGGATTTTTAACAGGGGTCACTGCAGCACTCACCACCCTGAAACTGACTTGGAAGAGAGGCAACCCTGTCTGGGTGGACCAGTGGCCCCTGGAACAAAAGAAATTAAGTGCCCTCAAGAAATTAGTTGAAGAGAAGTTGCAGAAACGTCACATCAAGCCAACAAATAGTCCATGGAACTCTCCAGTTATCATCATCCACAAGAAATCATGGAGACTGCTCCATGACCTCAGGAAAATTAACGAGGTCATTGAGGACATGGGACCACTTCAACTTGGACTTCCATCTCTCAGTGATTCCGAGAGATTGGCCATTTGTGATCATTGATCCCAAAGATTGTTTCTTCAACATCCTGCTTCATCCCAAAGATCTCCTTCTTGTTCTTCATCTACTCCATTTTCTGCAGTTTTGGTAGCAGGAGTGATTAGTTAGAAAGAACCACAATGCAGGTGTTGGACAGAAAAATAATTAGTTATTGGTAGAAAGGTAGAAATTAAATACATTCTAAGAGTTAATTGGATAAAATAGTTTTTAAAGACCTTGAACCTGTGTGTCTTGTGACTTTTTTGGTGCCTTTCTCTTTGTAGGCTAAGTTTGATATATAGACAGTGTGCTGAACTGTTGATAATAAAAAAATGAACAGCCTGAAAACTGAAAAATAAAAGTCCCATTCATCTCTCAATTATGGCACACTTTTTAGGGGTCTCCCCATCCAGGGAACCTCGCGGGGGGGGGGGGGGGGGGGGCTCATGGCCAGCGTGAATTTCACATCTAGGCTTACAAATTTCACAGATTTTATGTCTAGACAGAGATATTCAGTCATTTATATACTGACCAAAAGGTAAGCACGAAGCAGGAAATATAACTATGCTATAGTTCACCCAGTGCAGCGTTCAGAGCTCAGGATTCACTCAAGTGCATGTCCCAGAAAATAACCCAGCCTGGATAGGAAAACTTGAAGAGAGCCATTGTTGTTTCAGTTCTCTATCTGGAATTTGAGTTTACTCTATTAAGTACAAGCATACCAGCTAATTCAAAGTAAAATCCAGCTGAATCCTGTGACAAAGCAGGATAGACTAAAGCTCACATGAGGAAACCTCCATTTCACAAACACATATTTCATTACTGCCATGTTTCTTTCACTCACCTCACTACAGCTGGTGCTGGAAAGTAGATTTGGCTCATCTGAAGGAAATGGGGACCTTGAGCATGGCTAGAAAATGTCCAGCACTCCTTTTTCCCTTGGCACCCATTACAGAGCCAGGACAAAGAAGTGATTCCATCATGGAGCTGTGATTGCATGGCAGCACCACTGCTCTGAGAGGGAACAGAACACCTCTTGAGCCTTGGGGACTGCACCCTCTGGCCAGGGGCCTGCAGCAATGTCCCCCTGCACTTTCTGTCCTTTTCAGTCCCCTCCAAACCTTCCAGCCACCCTCTGACTGTCAGAGGTGGTGGGGATGCTGCTGGAAGGGGAGCTGGTCCCAGTGCTGCTGCCTGTTCCCCCTGGAGCTGCTGGGCTGTGCCAAGGGGCAGAGCTGCCCGAGCAGGTGACTGCCACACTGCATTCCTTTGAGCTGCTGCTTCTGAGGGAACAAAGAGGGGAAAAGGCTCTTAAATCCCTCCTACAAACACTACACAGTGAGAAGAATCAGCAAAAGCTCAGAATGCCACCCTCTCATGTAAAACACACGGAGCAAGGCTGTTTAAAGCAGTCTGTCACCATCCATTGTCAGCTGCCTGACAGCCCCAGAAAGTGCTGTTTGAGACAGTTTGCAGGGGAGCAGGCCAGCCACCATGTGCTCCCATATGCAGGTCAAGAGAAAGAGAGCTGCAATTAACCTCTCAGGGCTTTGAAGCAGGTGGTTGGCTCCAATCCCCACAAGTAATTGTAAAAAAGCTCAATTTGCCCTGTACAGTCTGTGACAGCCTCCTCATTTTAGGCTAATCCAGACGAGAGGAAGATAACAGTTCAGGAGGAGTAATTGGGAAACCATTTGATGTTCAGGTCACAAAGGTTTCTGCACCCTTTGGGGGAGCAGGTAAAACAGAGGGAACGTGAACTGACAGGAAAACAACTGATGGCTGCTCGTGGCTCATCCCTGCATGCAGGGTCTGCTCCCAAGCTCGTTCCTCACCCTCAGCTTGCAGGTCATCCTGCAAGGAGCCCTCACAGGAGACAAACAGCCACAGTCCTCGTGGCTGTTTATTATTCAGGAGTTTTTTTGGTCGTGTTGAAACCCTGCTGGGCACAAACATTTTCCTCCACACTCTTTAGTGTGGGAGGGGAGAGCAAGATCTGCTTGAGCAGAGACCCAGCCACAGGGACATCCATCTCCTGTCTGAAGCACTCAGGGAGCCCAGCCCACACCTCATCCCCAAGGTCATCCTTTTCACCTTCAGGAAAACACTTCTCACTGATATTTACACACAGCTCTGTGTGGACATGGATAATGAATTTACAAAGGAGAAACTCCTACCCAGAGGAATGAATTCTAGTTAATCCAGTGCAAAGCAGCACTGACTGAGTGGGTCTAAGAGTCAGACCAAGCACAGTGCAAAGTTGTCCTGTGGCACTTCCCACCTGTGAGTTTTTGACACAAACCCCAAAGGGATGGTGCTAATTTTGCAACCCGTTTCAAGAAAACTGAGGCAGACACCATGTGTATCAGAATTTGGTTTACCACAGAGTCTTTTCAGCTGAAAAACTCAGCCATTTGGTTATCCAATCAGGTCCCTAGATAATTGAAACTTGAAGTTCAAATTCACCCTTGAAAAGAGGTGCTTGCTGCCAAAAGAGCCTTCACCAGTGCTTCAGAAACGCTGGATTTACAAGAGGAGGTTTTTGCTTGGAGTCAAGATCTACTCATCTTTAAAAATACCCGAGTTCACTGGGATGGGCATGCAGACTGCAGAGTTGTAATCTTGATTTTTCTCATTCACTTCTCATTCCTTGCCTGCCCTAAACAGCAAGGGGCAGAAGAATGTGCCTCATGTCTTGAGACAAAACAAAATATATTCCCAAACCCTTTTCAGATAAGAAATGCTAGGTTGATTTAAATTCAGAATTATGCCTGACAGCAGTCAGTCTAATAAATGTCAGGCTTCTTGTTTTGGCTGCAGCTTTGTGTTATGTTATGACGTGACAATTATCCAAGCGCACAGGACTCACCCACACCCGTGTGTCGAGTGATAAAATCAAAACTTTTCACTAGATTTTGCTACCCTTTAAAAATGAAAACAAATTGGCCACGATTGAATTCCAGCTCTGCCGAAAGATGACCAACACACTGTCCTGTTTGAATGACAAACACCCTGTCCTGTTTGACTTCCAGTTCTGCCCAAAGGTGGCAAACACATTGTCCTGTTTAAATTCCAGCTTTGCCCAAAGATGACCAACACACTGTCCCATTTGAATTCCAGTCTGTTTTTGGATGACAAACATCCTGTCCTGTTTGGATGACAAACACCCTGTCCCGTTTGAATTCCTGTTCTGCCCAAAGGTAACCAACACATTGTCCTGTTTAAATTCCAGTTCTGCCCAAAGGTGACCAACACACTGTCCCATTTGAATTCCAGCTCTGCCCAAAGGTGACAAACACATTGTCCTGTTTAAATTCCAGCTTTGCCCAAAGGTGACCAACACACTGTCCTGTTTTCTGTTTTTGGATGACAAACACCCTGTCCCATTCCGGGCATGAGTGGCAGTGCCAGTGCCCTGTGACACCAATGTCACCTGGGCCGATCCCTGAGGCTCCTGTCCCACCTGCACAGGTGGCACGGAGCGTTTGGGGCTCCCAGAGCCCACCAGGACCCAGCCAGCTGAGGGGCACCGTGTGCTGAGGGGGCATTGCCCTTGCCCTGGCACCTCTGTGCCCCTCACAAACCATCCAGGGTCCCAGCCCCGGGCGAGGTGCCAGGATCACGAGGATCTCTTTCTCTTCCACGAGCAGGAATTTTTCCATGCAGATAATTCTCACAGTAGTTCTGCCTCCCGCTGCCCCAGCTCATCCTGTGCACTGGGGTCTGCAGATATTGCCTGCAAGCAATTTGAGGCAAATGGTAGATTAAGGATATGCAGAGTAAAGGATGGCAAATGACATGATGTTGGAATTTAAACTAATAAAACAAGAGGTTTTATTCCCTTTTAATCTTCCACATGTGCAGAACAGTCTTGGAAGTGTCATTTTTGAAACATTCTTTTCCCGTTAATTTGTTTTTATTGGCAAATCAGTTCTCTGAGTACTGTTCTCTGAAATAGCTGCTGTAGTTTCAGACAGAAGAGTTGTTTTTAGGAATCCCCTGAGATATATTCTAAGCTTTCTTTCCTACTTAGAAACGATAGCCAGAGTTTTAGTCAAGTATTCCCCATCCCATGTGCAGGATGTGTGTTTGTTTTTCATCTTATCATTGAATAATAATATTACACAGGAACAGGACACAAACTGCCTGACTCACAGCAGTCCAACAGCTACACTTACACACAGGATTAGAAGGATTTCCCCCTCCCTACCGCCAGTTTTCACTGGAGAAAAGGTAAAAAATGAGATATATCAAGGTGAGCCTGAAGCAGTTCCAATGCTCCTCATCCTAAGTAGTCTTTAACTGCAACATCCACCAAGAATTAAATCCCACATTTCACACTGAAACAAGAGGTGTCCCTAACCTTGCTGCTTGGGGGAATTGGGATGGAGGCAGGGAAGTTTGTCCAGCCCCCTCAGCTGGACAAAATACAGGCTGGTCACATCATCTGCCAGCAGGAACAGGGCTGTGTTTGGGTTGGTTATTTTCAGATACATCTGCTCCTTTTTTAATTACCTAAAGGCTTGATCTGCTGAAGTCAACAAACAAATCAAGTGGAGGATGATCCAGTACCAGGGCTTCACTGGTTAGCAGCCATTTCCAAAACTACTTCCCAAATCCATTGGGAAGTCCAGGCCATTTTGAAATTATCCTTTTGAAATGGTCTTTCTTCCTAGTCTTATTGTTCCAAAGGAGTAAAGCAGGAGATCCAAAACTCATCTCTAGACTTGGAGTGTCTCTAATGAGGGACAGAAGCACAGCCTGGCAACTGCTTGGAGCTGGAGGAGCACACAGCCTGCCACAGAGCCGGTTTAAAGCCCCCAAAATAATCCCCTTGGCTGCAGTGAGCTGCAAGAACAGCACAGACACAGACAGGAGCACCATCCCTGTGTCTGCCACACAGGGCTGTCCTCAGAGCACCTCTGGCAGGGTGAAAGTGCAGTCTGGGATTTACACCCAGGCCTGACTAACGACGAGGAGGTAGGAGCAAGGATGAAAGGAAAATCCTTCACCCAGGAAAGCACAGATATGGAAAAGCAGATAATTTACTGAAGTGCTGTGTGTTCAAGAGGCCAGAAAACCTCGATGGTCTGAGCAATGGGCTTGTGGAGGGGCAGCAGCAGTTACACAGAGCTGGTGTGGACACCAAGGGAGCAGCAGTGGGACCACAGAGCTGCTGACACCTCGTGTTCCAGTGAAGAAACCTCTGCTCATTTTCTCTGAGGATCAGTGTTTAACACTGCTGAGGAAGAGAAGCAGGAAATTGAGGGAGGAGGGAGATGAGCCCAGGTACAGCCTGTGATGATGTGAATGGGTGTTTGAAGTTTTAGAGTGGTTTTAGCGTTTAACCCCCATTGAAATGCACTGAACTAGAGGGAAGGACGGCACGGCAGACATTAACATTTGGGTTTAACAATGCAGACAATTGCTGAGGCTTAGAAAAGGTGCACTGATCCATGAATGCACGATGAGAGTTTAAAAACCTGCTGAACGGAACGGAGTGTGCACTATTCCAAAACTGTTGATCTGTGCAAAATTATTAAACTACACTTGAGATGTGCCAGGATTGCAGTCCCAGGTGCAGAGCAGCTGCTCCCTTTCTCTTCCCAGCACCGTGCAGGGGCGTTCCTGCTGGAGAGGAGAAGTTTGGCAGGGGCACAGCTCCAGAGGGGAAGGTGGTGGGCACTCACACTCCTGCCTGCTGCTGAATTCCAGCTCAGCAGCAGCCCCTGAGCACCCACAGCAGCACAGCAAGGGCAGCTGCTCCACTTTCCTCTTATTGATTGTGGAGAGGGAATACTGAGAGCAAATGGGGAGCAGCTAAAGCAGTACATGGGGGCTGCCAAAATGTTCTCTGCTTCACCAAGTGAGATCCTCTACCCATCAGCTGAGATTTTAATTAACAAAAAAAATCAAGTTGAGGAATTCTGTTGGAATTAAGTTCCTGTTTCTGCTCTGCTCACTGATTTCTCATCACCATGTGCAGACTGAGAAAGAGAGATATGTGCATTAGGTGAACTCCACAGCCATGTTAAGATGCTGGTGCCTTTGGAAGAGGAGAGAATGCCTTTGCTCACGGTACCTGGGACAGTGGCTGCTCCCCAGGAATGTCACCTCCCCTGCAGGACAAGAAATGCTGCTCAATACCAAGAACCAAATGGGGCTCTGCTGAGATGTGTGAAAGAGAGCAGGATGGCAGGGGAGGGGATGCAGCCTGCCTCTGAAATTGGATCCAGCCCTTGCTGAAGCAAACGAGAGACTTTCTCCTGCTTTACTGGCCCCAGACCAGGAGCTTTCAGGGCTGTGAGGACTTCACTGTCTATTGTAAAGCAGTGACAGCCAACTGTGACACAAGCTTGGAACAAAGACTTGTAGGCAGTGTGGTTGTGGAGGCTCAAGCTCTCTGGTATGTCACACTTCAAGCTCTTTAGACCAAGTGCAATTATCCCTTGATGGAGCAGCAGTTCCACTGCCAGGATGCAGCAGAGCAGGTGCACGTGGGGCAAGTTCAAGCTGATTTCAATCTCAGCACAGTTTGTGTTTAGGGAAAGCTTCAGGAATACATTTTTCTTCCCATTCAATCACTGCTTTTGTTGATAATGAGAACACATGGAGCAGAGCTTAGAGCAGGATCTCCTTTCTTCCTTCTCCACTTGTGATCAAAATCCTGTCAGTCCCATTCTTGCTCCATGAGTTTCTGTTTCTTTGGAGCAATCTCCAGGCTCCTGCTGGCCTTGTCACCAGGCTGCAGTGCTTCTCCTGGGCCAGCAACATGCAAACCAGCCTGCTCATCTCCAGACATCTTCATCCTCAGCACTGAGATAAAGGATCTCTCACCAGCACCAATCCCAAGCACACGCTCTCGTCTGAGGTGGATTTGCTTAAATATTTGATCCTTCCGCTTGAGCAGATAAAGCATTACCAGCACTTGTTAGTTTATGTAAACATCCACATTTTTCATATTCATCAGCTGCTATCCCAGAAGGGCTTAAGAGCTGTTTCTGTGGTGAAACCCCAGCAGATGGTACCAGCTCCTTCTTGCACCCATCTAATTGCAAACACGGAACCTGCTCTGTACAAGCTGTTAATTAGGTGAAAATAACACATATGTTTGAGCTATAAGCTAAGGTGGGTTCCCCCCCCCTCTGTTTTCCCCCAGTTGAATTGCTCACACAAGTGGGGTTATAAACTGACAGAATAATTTGCAGATGGATGAGAAAAGTAAGAGGGGAAAAATACTCAGGCAGCATCAGATGTAATGTTCTTTGTAAAATAATGGACTTTAAAAGTAATTTTCTGAGCACTAAGTAAACTAAATGTTCATGATTCACAGCTCTAATCCCTGTGACTGAAATTTAAGATCTAAGACTCCATGAAATTAAAGAAAAAGAAACAATTACATGCATATTCATTCAATTTCATGTACTGTGAATCCTTCAAGTTCTCAAAAAAAAATTAACAGGGGAAACAGAGGTTTCTAAAAACTGTGTTTGAGAAAACCCAGCAGATCAGCTGTGACTGCTGGAGCCAGCCACCCATCTGTGCCTGCTGGCTTCTCAGCCTTCCTGGGGAATGCAAATATTCCACAGGTGTGAAGCACAGAGCGCACAAAGCTGAAGGCACGGAGTGGGCAGAGCCCTGGTGCAGGACAGCTCGGCCTTCCCCAGCTGCACAGGAGCAGAGCAGGTGCCCAAGAACCCCTGTGCTGCTCCTGCATGAGCCCTCATCAGGGCTTCAGTTTGAGCTTTCATGTTTTCCACATTTTGTACTGTGTTAGTGTGTGACTCTGAACTTCATATAAAGTGTTAGCAAGTTCTCCTCACAGCTCAGCCAGAGAAAAGAATCTTTTTCCAGCCCCAGAACCAAGGACACCACAGCAGCTTCAGGTCCAAAAAGTGTAGAACAACAGGGAATTGAGGAAAGCAAACTGGGAGGGTGGGACTGCATCACCTGGAGCTGGAATTGGACAATGAACCCCAATATGGAAATGGACCAAAACTTATAAAAGTGTGAAAATTCATGACATGCCATCCACCTTGGGTGGAGCCTTGGCCAGGCTCTTGCACTGCCCAAGGTGCATCCTTTGAAGGCCTTTTAATAAATCCCTGCTTTATTCCTTTAACTCTGTGCAGCCTCTGTTCTAGGCAGCCTCTCAAGGCATCACTCCAGGAGAAGGAGCCCCTCGTGCTCCCTTCCCCAGGGATGCCATGGGAGTGTGGCAACAACACCACTGAAAGCCCCCAGGAGCAGACAGCCAGGCTGGAAAGCTTGGGAGCTTAACAGTATTAGAAGGAATGTCTTAAGTCATGAATATTTGCCACACTAATCTAGCCTTTAATCTTCTCCCAGTAACACAAGGATACACCATCATTATCCCAAAGGATCAGCAGAAAACCAGAAAAAATCCCCAGAAAGCTCTTGGATACACAACAGCAAGCTTTTGTTTTGTGAAGATAACTCTGGTCCTATGATTAGATAGTGCTGCATTGACATTCACAAGTCTTCCCAGTTAGTTTTTAGTCTCTGAGCCACAAATAATTCATTAATTAGCAAAAAAGAGACTTTAGGACAGCCAATATAGCCAAGAAAAGCAGCCCTTAAACTGCATTCATTCAGCCAAGTGCTTCAATAGAATTATTTGGAGAGAATGTCAAGAGTCTTTACCTAAAAATTACTTTTCTCCTCTGGTCTTCTGAGACTGGACTGCCTTGTTCATCTAACCCAGGATGGCACAGAGGATCAGCATTGGGAGAGGCTCCCTGGCCAGGAAGGGGCTCTGGAATTTCCCTCTGGACTGTGCCAGGGACAGCACTCACAGGGAATATTCCTCAGGGAAACACACGGAGATCCTTTGGATCAGAGACTGGAAAGGACAAGTCCCTGTGTATCAAAAATATGGAAAATCTGCTGCTCACAGCAGGAGCTGCCTTTGTGTTCTGCACCTGCAGCAGGAGAGGATGCATTGTCCCTGTGGTACAGGAAGGAGCAGAGAATGGAACAGAACAAATCCTTCAGGACCTGCCCTGTTCAGGGAGAAAGCTCAGGGTGACCTCTGCTCTGCCCTCTCTGCTCTCCACTTTCATTGTGCCAGTAAATCCAAACTCCAGCCGGGGTGAAAGAAGCACATCCCAACCTCTGCCGAGCAGAATATCTTAATAATTACCAACAATTATTTATAATTACGTGTATTTATAATTATAAATGTAATTATACAGAGGTAATTGCACATGCCTGGTGCAACTGTAAGGGGATGTTTGGCTGCTGCAGTGCTGGGTGAATAAGCTGCACTGAGTGTTCTGTCACTGGGTCCCCAGCCCAAAGGCCTGCAGGAGTCAGGGGGCTCTGACATCTCCTAACACCTCCCAGCTCTGTTTCCTCCTGCAGTGACAGGCTGGAGCTGCTGTGGTGACCTTGAGGTGTCCTGCAGAGTGCTGGGGAAATGGCCTTGCCAAGGGTGACACCTTTCCCTGCACATTGCTGTCCAAAGCCATCCGTCCAGCCCCACACTCCTGCCACGAGCCATGGAGGGCTCTGTGTGCCTCTGGAGGTTCTCTGTCAGCCATCCCAGTGTATCTTACAAAAGAATTAACTGGCACAATCCTTCTTCTTCCCAAGAAGGGAACACAGCCTGTCAAAGCCCTCAAGCAGGAGAGGAGCCCTGGGGACACGTCGTGGCTCCAAGGGACACGTGTGGCCCTGGCAGCACAGGGGTGGCAGGTCCAAAACCCCCAAAATCACAGCAAAGAGATTCTGCACGACCTCATGGCTGTGGGGGTCTGCAGAAAACAAAACAAACCACAGAATTTTCCTCTTTTGAGGAGAACTTTCAGAAAACCTAATCACAGTGAGAACAAATGTCAAAATGCCACATTGTGGATGACACAAAATTTGCCTTTTTTCACAGAGCTCTTCAGAAACCATGACTTATTGAAATCAACACTTCACTATTGACTTTCAGTTACAGGCAGAGATTGAATTATCAGAAAAATCTGTGCAGAGCTCCCCGAGTCCTCCACTGTGCTCTTCACTGGAGCATTTTTGATCCAAAGCCTGTATGACACACGTGGACTGGGCTTCTCTCTCATCCAACAACACCCTGCTCAAATCCATTTACAAATGAGTTGGCCTTCCTATCTGTCAGTCTTTCTGCCATGGACTTGTATGAACCCTGTCTAAATGCCAAGACAGATCTGTGAAGTTCTTCAGTTTCCCCTCGAATCTGGGCAAAAACAACTGTTCCACCTCAAGCATGAAAGGGAAGTGACAAACTGCAGAGTGCTGCCATAAGTTTGCTCTTCTGCTTTAGGATTTTTCCCCTTTTTTTTTGTTTTTCAACATCTTCCCTTAGGGCTGTGTAGATACAGAAAAACATGCCACAGTGAAAGAAGACAAAAACATGGGAAGAGTGGGAAAAGGTTTCTACCTTCACTTCATCGCAAAAGAATTTTATCTAAAAGCTATGTGAGACATAAAAATACAACGTCAGATTCACAGAAAACTTAAAAATCTGACTATTTTACTAGAAATTATGAGCTCTCTTTCCTAACCAGAAAATTTACAGGTGCCACACAAACAGAAAATGCTTCCAGACTGTGCTTGGAAAGGAAATGATGTCATTAAAAATGGTGCTTTGTTAAAATCCCTAGGAAAAAAAGATAGGAAAAACCTGTGTTAAAAATGCCTGGAAGAAGAGGCAGGGAAAGCAAAATGAAAACAAAGTAATCAGGTAACCAAGCAGGCAGAGAGCACCAGTGAGTGCAGCTGAATGAGCAGGACGTTGCTCAGGCTGCATTTGGGTGAGAATGGATTGCAGTTCTCCTGTGCTGCAGGCTCAGCCCCTCAGCCTGAGGTGGATTCTTGGCTGTGGCTGCCACCCAGACTGGTGAAGGTAGCAGAGATTTTTTTTGAATTTTAGTCACGTTGCCAGGCCCAAGGGGGTTTGCTCAGAGGGACAGGATCAGAGAGCAACCCAGAGGTGCAATCCAGCTGTGAACACTCCATGCACAGACACAGAAATTACCTTCCCATGAAACCCCAGGTCCCTCTCTTACTTTCATCTCCTGCTTGCTAGAGCTACAAGAGAACAAGTTAATGTGAAGAACAGATTTAATTTCTTAATTAATGCCCAGTTTTCCTTTGTGCTGCTGTTCTCTGGAGACACTTCCTCCCCATCCACACTCACCAAACTGCAAACCAGTGCTGTGGCTGCCACGTTTCTGCCCTGTGCAACATTTGCATCCTAGGCATCCCTGCTGCAGGTGCTGCACTCTGCTTTTATTCTCTGTGCAATCAGCACCGAAGGCTGAATAGATTTTCTTTATTTTCTACAAGAGGCTCATGCTCCCTGTCTCCTTTTAAGTTTTTCTTAATAGTGGCTTCTCAGCTGACACCACATGGATTTTTTCCCAATGTTTGTGCTGCAGGTGCACTTTGGAGGCTGTAGTAGGACAGCTGTCATCTCCTCCTCTGCAGCTTCACTTCCCATTTCATCCCAAAATCTTCAAATAGTTTCTTGCTTTGATCTCCCACTTCTGTGGCAAAGGAGGGTTTGGTGAAGTTCTGTTTGGGATTTTAACCATGCTTGCTGCCAAAACCCATACATTTTTTTTCTGTCCATTTGGCTTATGCTGAGATCATTTCATATTCTTGCCAGGATTTCAAGGAGGGCTCCTGAGTTTTAAGGAAATTCTCTTTGATGCCAGCAGTCTCATCCTTATGTCACAACACCCGTGCAGCAGGGGGCTCTGAAGTCAGTTTGTGGTGACCAAAGCCATCAGCTCTTTTAACTCTCTTAAAGTCTCATGTTTTATGCAGGTCAGAGATGCAGCCCTGTTGATCTCACTTGAGAGAGGACCCTTCTTCGTGGCAGTAAGAAGTTTGTTTTTCACCACTCTGCTGCCCCTGCAGCTGCTGGAGGTCACCAGTCCTCGGTGAATTTGTGCTCAGTGCAGGGCATCTGCACTTCTTGATTCTGCACTTGGGGCCATTCTCATGCAGAGGGGCTCTGCCTTCCTATGCCCATCCATGCCCCCCTTCATCTCTGGCTGCACAGTTCAAGGGGATTATGCAGAAAATATTTTCTTCAGACCAGAATAACCCAAACTCACTTCTGTGCTCCCGTGCTGCTGGCTGGAAAACACACTGGCACTTGGAGGGGGCACCTCACACACCTGGCAGCACCTGAAAGGAGCTTCCAAGAGCCTTGGAAAGGACTTGGTGCACAGGATCCATTTCTTGTGAGGTGAAAAGCCACCCCAGCTGTGGCAGATTTTGCTCACGAGCATCTCCTGCTCCTTGGAGAGCAGCACATGTACAGAGCCTGCAGCTACAGCCCAGGGCTTGGGAAAGGCTGCACCAACATTCTAGGAAGGGATGAGCTGCTCCAGTGAAATCCTGCTTTTCAGGATACCTTCTGTTTCTTTTCCTTATTTCTCTTCCTGCCTGTCAGTCTCACTCCAGCCTTCTTTATTTAGAATCACCTTCATTTTCAGGTATCACAGGCTTTTCTCTGAGCTTGCTGCAGCTCTTCCTGGACTCCCAGTGACAGAAGAAAGAATTATTTGAAAGACAGGCAGCAGCAGCCCCCTTCAGGATCTCCTCAGTCTCACTGAACAGGATCCCTGACTCACACAAGGTCAGCAGCCTTCTCCCAGGAGCCACACTCCTGCACAAAACCATCTGTGCATTCCTCAAATGGGCCAAAGCTTGGAGGCATCTTCTCACAAGAATTAAGGGGATCAAAGTTGGCAATAATGGATTTTTTTCCTCGGCAGAACTGGTTACACAAGATGAAAATATCAATAATAACATAAGGCAGTGAAACAAGCCCCACTGTCACGTTTGTGAGGAACAGAAGGTCTTAGCAAATGGCTGTCTGCGAGATTTCAAACCCACCAACAGCCCTGCAAACTGCAAACAAGCTGGGACTTCACCAGCCCCAGTGCTGTGGCATCCACAGCAGAACTGGGCAACATCCACAGCCGTGGGCTGTCACTGTGTTCAAGGCAGCCCCAAGGAGGAGCCTCTCAGGGTCTGAGCTCTCCATCAGCCCGTGGAAACGGGATCCAGCTGCACCCCGTGGGTCTCTCCCTGTGCCACCTTGCGTGAGGACACCAAAAGGCATCCCTGGTGCTCTGCAGGAGCAGGGTGACCCTGGGGTGCTGCAGGATGGGCTGTAAGGAGGAGACACAGCCCTGCCCTAGGGATACAGGATTTCAGCTGCTCTTCCCCTTCTGCCCTTCCTTCCCTTCAGTGGCACTTCACCTCTGATTTTTGTCCTCAGGCTGAGCAATTCTGAAAACATTTCCTTGGCATTTGTAGTGCACAAAATGTGTTTAAAAACACAGCAATGAAGCATTTACTCCAAGGAAGGATTTTTCTCATTTCACTCTCATAATCTCTCATGCTAAACTCACTGCAGGTTGGGGAAATCTGGAAGTCTCCAGCTTCTGTGTGGCAGGAACTATTTAAGTCTGCAGTTTTCCAGTATGGGTGTTTTGAAATCTTTTCTTTCTGGGGTGGCAATAAAAGATGTGGAGAGAAAATCTCCCCTGGCAACATGTACTCTTGAAAGGCCCTTTGAAAGCAAACATGCCAGCAGTAAGAAATATTTCAGCATCTTGCATTCCCATCTCCCCTTCCTTCCCTCTCTGCCTCCCAGCCTGGGCTCTTTGCATTGGAATAATAAATTTCTTTGTGCCCCATCTTACAAAAGTGTTTCACATCACCTCCATGCACTTGGCTGGGGAAGTTCTTGCAATCACAGGTTGTGTTCTCTCACACAGCACTGCAAGTATCTCATGTTTCTTTGAAGCCAAGTGTTATCAGCTGGCCATGTAATATTCAGTTTTGGGGAGAAAAAAAAAAAAAAAAAAAGATGATTGTATTCTGAAATACTGATTGCATCAAATGGCAACTAGATTGTGAGACAGTAATCATGCTGAGCTCAGGCGATTAAAAACTCACTTGGAAAATTGGTGCTTGCTGAGCCTTTATGGAAAGAAATGAATTAAGAAGGGAAACAATGAGGAAGGGCATACATTAATTTGGCTCTGCAGTGCATAATGCTGATTGTAAGAGATCTAAAGAAGAACTGTGTGTCTTAAGGATTTCCTCTTATGTTTCCAGAAGGAAACCTGAGAGCCACCGGAGGGGGATTGCAAATTAAATCCTAACACTAATCTCAGAAGCAGCAATTGGAAAAGAGCAAATAAATAAACAATATAAATAGCAGCTAGCATTTCCTGAATTCTCTTTTGTGACAATGCCTCTCCCACAAAGGAGTCCCCTGGCTGGCAGTCCTGCAGGCTCATCCATCCCTGTCCCTGGCTGCTGCTGAGCTGCACTGGCTGTTTGCACGAGGAGCCCAGCGCAGGAGGAGCAGTGTTGCAGCTCCTGCCTGTGCTGCAGCCAGCCCCGTGGGGCTCCCGTGCAGCTGCAGGGTGGGCACTGTGTGCACAGCAGTACATCCATCAAATAAATAATCCATCAAATAAACGCCCAGACCCGTGCCAAGAAGGGAAATGTTCATGTCACAGCCTCTTCCTGACGCCTCCACCAGCTCAGGTCTCTCTGCTCATTATCCCCCCTGGCTCACACGGGCTTTGGGCCAGGCTGACACTGGAGGGAGGTTTCACCCTGCAGCCCAGCAGGCTCCATGCCCATACCTGTGGCCTTGGATGCACCAGCTCTTTTTGCCTCCCCCTTTGCTGCCAGACTCTGGTTTTGCACCGTATGTTTGGGTTTGAATCTAAACTCCCGTATTTTTGAATGAAACCAAGTTTGTGCCATTCCCTTGTGAACGGAGCTGTAGCAGATGTAAAGCCAAAGTGCTGATGAGCTGCCTGGAACACCAAGGTGGCTGAGGCTGCTGTTGCAGCCTGGGCTGCAGGAGATGGCCCTGCCAGAGCCAGGCTTGGGGCTGACTGCTCTCTCTGAACACAATGCCTATTTGTTCTAGAGCCGTGGAGCACTTCCAGTGCTTTTCCTCAGGAGAAATTCATCAAAGGAGCAAAACTCAACAACTTAATATTAACAAAAAGTGATTCATTTTCACAGTGAATTTGATAGAAAGCTGCTTAATTCCCCAGCCAAGCGTCACAGAGTTCCAAATCTGCCCCTCAACTTCTTCTTGAACAGATGCAAACTTTAAAGTTTAATCGCCACTTAACACTTCTGATATTTTAAAAAATTTACCTGGACCGCTCTCCAATAGCCTGGCTCGACTCACAAAAACAACTCTAGCAATTCAAGAAGTCTTAGATGTGGGAGTAAATATCTTGGTACAGTGCCATGAGTATAAATCAGACCTTAATAATTGACAACACAAACCAAAATGCTAAATCCTGACATTTAGTTAACCATTGAAGCCACTGCTCGAACTGAAGCTGAGGGACTCTCTTCCCAGAGTGTGCAATTAATTGGAAGAAGAGAAAAACCACACCCCAGTGCAACTCTGCCATACTTCAGGCAAGTGGAAAAAGAAATCCTTTTATAACTTCACTTTGTTCTTTCATCCTCATTTAATGAGCTGTCTGACTCAATAACCCAGCATTAAGTATGATTCTTTAGGGCTGGGTTTTCCCCATTCCCCTCAGAATCCCAATCCAACTTGCATGTTAATTCTCCTCTTGTTCCTGACCCTATGAAGAACAGCAAACAGTTTTCACTCTGAATTCCAGTTCCATATAATGAGAATACAAAACCATAAATAACTAAAAACCTAGCAAGAGAAAGCCTGCCTTTGCCCACAGAGGAGGAAGGGAGCTGGTTACTGTCAACAGTAGCTGCTTCTTCTGTCAAATAAATTAACTATATTTCAAACTGGTGGTGCCATGTCAGCCTCCTCATCTCCATCTCCAGCTCCCATTCCGTATCTCGAGGGAGAGCATCTCAGAACATGTTACTAAAACACAGGTGTGGGTGAGCTAAACCACAAAAATAAACACCCAAGCTGCCTTCAAAACCCAACTGTGACCCACGGAACGGAGTGGGGGGAACACAAAGCTTTGGCTCTGCCAGTGCAAATCACTGCTGAGCTGCCTCAGTGCTGCAGACAGGGGGAGATAGCCTGAAAGAACCCATAAAAGAAGGTTCAGGGCCTGCCACTCTAGCTGGGCTAGCAGGCAGCTTGTAAGTTCCCATGTGAAAAAATCAGAGGAATGACAATCAGTTTGCATAACAATCTCTCCTTGTAGAGAAAAATAGGTTGCACCTGTAATAACAAAAGATCTGTCCCGTGAGAATCCATGAAGAAAATATGTAAACTAACCAAAACCAGAGAGATTTGATGGATATACACACGGGGCCTTTACCAGCGAGCAAACTGAGTTTGTGTATTGTTAGCCAGTTAGATTTAACACGGTGCCTTCTGGTATTTCCTATAAATATGAGCTTTGTGGATAAAGAATTGGCTTTTCTGCATGAAGAATCTGAGTCCTGTCTGTATCTATTGTGACATCTCAGCACCAAGGTCTCTGGAAATGCATTTTCACACAGGTGGGCGCTGCCCCAAGCCCTGCTCTGGGTCAGGAGGGGATGCTCTGCACCCCTGTGCTGCCCAGCCCCACTTCCCCCAGCTCCCACATCAGGGAGGGCAGCAGAGAAAGGCTCTGCTCCCACCCAGAGCTGACAGCTAATGGCTGCTTTAACTCTGACACCAGCAAATCGTGCCCTCCGCAACGCCCCTGTCACTCCTGTGCCTGTCACACACTGGCATGACATTAGCTGAGAGCACAGCTTGGCCCCAGGGGTTTTGATGACAACGGAATCTGAATTCATTTACCCAGCCAGAATGGTTCAAGAGGTGTAAAAGCCTCGGAATCATGAGGTTCACAGAGCTGCAATTAGAATATTTAATAGCCAGCTAGGATAAAGTTTACAAAATAGAGATTATGTCCTACAGAATCTGGAGAAAAAGCCTGTAAAAGTTTGTCATTTTCTCCCAACAACAGCTACTTATTGCTCTCTTTGAGCATGGACTGAGTTGTTTATTTACTGGTGCATTTCTTACTATAAAATATTCAGAGTTTATCCTAAGCAATGCCATGGTTTGGGTAATGATTGTTTCTCAGGACTGGGATCTGTGCCCTTTGCATTTCTGCTCTCAGAGCAGCCAAATGCTAAGCCATAGAATTGTTTTCTTCCTCTGAAGTAGCAGCTGGTGCCTTGGAAGACACCATAAGCATCTCTGCCGAAATCTGTGTAATTGCACATGTCGGTGTGGTCTGCTCTGAACGAATCCTTCTCCCAGACAAAACACTGTTTTCTCAAGCTGGCTTTGAAGACTGTGTGCGTTCAAATATAGCTTCAGGAAGGCACACACATATATTTTGCTATAAACTGTGTACAACGTGTGCTGTATACAGAATATTAATGCCTCAATATGTGATTTTGTGCGACTGCCTCGCTGGCATCTATTGCTATACATGGAGCTGGTTTGTGGGCAAATAGAACTCCAAACACAAAGTTTGAGCTTGGCACAATCCTAAAACAATACAGATTTCCACCTGCTGTAACAAGAGCGTTTTAAGCTAAATCTTTAATATGCAGTAAGTGGCTGTGGTCCTCTGTTCTGATCGTACTTTGTCAAGCTAGAAAACTAATTAGCAGGATCTGGTGACCTGGGTGTCAGAACCTCTGATATTTCAACAGAGAGAAAAGTCCTTAATTCAACAGCAGACGTATTATAGAGAGATCTGATGTGCTCCCCTGCCCACCCCTAATGACTCATAAAGATGAACTTTGTATGGGGACAAAGAGAATGGACTTTTTGTCCAAAATAACCAGAAATTGCAAGAAGCTCTAATTTATAAGTTTGATGAATTGCAAACAGCTCGATGATAATTCATTATTGCCCTAACTTAGGCATATCTGCCTACAGATACAAAAGGCAAGATGTTTAACGAGACAACTCTTTCTTGCAATAAATCCTCCTGGGACAGGAACGTCCCTGTCATCGCCGTGGCACTGCTGAGACAGACACAGCAGCCCCAAAAACACTCCTCAGCTCCCAGCAATCCTCCTGCTCAGCTGAGGAATGTTCCCTGCCATAAAGCAGGGGTGTCATTACTCGAGGAGCTGTGCCATGCACTGCAGAGCCCCGTCCCTGCCAGCTCCTGGGGACAGCTGGCCACGGAGCTGGCACTGACCTGTGGCTGCTCACAGCTGAGTGCAGGGAGCTGAGCTCACTGCCACTAATCAGCTGAGATTAGGAGGATGGACAGGGAGAAGGACTCACCAAATTAAACACTCACACTTCAAAAGCTTTTTCAGCACACAGCCTGGCCCCTGCTCCGGGGCAGTCTCGTCTGCAGGGCTGCCAAACCTGAGCCATTCCACTGAAGAAAAAGATCACTTAGAAAATAAGATCTAGCTCAGAATTCATAGCGCAACAAGCCAAGTGGCACCAAAGTAAATCCATCATGTAAACAAGCAGAGAGGATTTTCACTGCTTCCAGGAAGAGTTTGGCCTCCTGGAGGAAGGTAATTTCTGCACGAGTGACCGCAGAATAAAGCAGTCAGGTACTCAAAAATATGATAGATGGAGGAACAAGATCAGCTCTGCTTTATGTACAAGTCCATCACATTCTTGATCACACACTTTAATGGCAAAGCAGCTGCAGAACTTGCAAATTACAAGCTCTGGCTTTGTTTTCAGAGCTGCTGCATAAATAGCTGTATTTAACAGCTCCAAGCAGGCTCTTCTTTCTGTAAATTGTCCCAAGATTGTGCCATGAGTCTGTAGCAAGGAATTGTTCTAAAAATTCAGTGTCATCTAAATTGGAGAAGCTCAGTATCCCTCCATTTCCCTCTTTGTTTTTTGCCCCTGGAGCCTTGTTGCAGTTTTTGTGCTGGGGTTGGAGATCTCTGTGCCCAGGGCTGTTGGACAAGGTCCTCACTCACTCACCTGCTTTGCCTGGAAGAGGGAAGAACTCTCCTCAGATTTAATCTATTTCAGCTGTTACCTCTCTGCCTTTGTTACACTGGGTTTTTTTCTGCACATTAGATAAAGCCTGCCTGGCTGCTGCCAGGAAAATTAGGTCTTCTATTGTTTTACCATTAATTATGGAGAGTTCAAGATAAGGTTTGTGTTCCAAAAGTAGAGGGCAGGAACGGTTTGAATTTTACTTTCATTATAATTAGACAGGAAATTATGAAAAGGTGAAAAATAATTCATCGAAGAGCTTTCCTCTAGCAAGATAACAAGGAAGGCACATTCTGGCACAGATGGAGTTCACGGGCTGTTATTGAACACCATTGTTCTGTGTGCCTGTGCTGGGCACGGGGAGCCTGCTCCTACTGATTCATGTGTGGGCAGAAATGGGCAGGGGGGAGGCCCCTGACTCCCTGCTGTTCTACTGAGGGACTTTTCTCCTACCAAAAAAAAAAAAAAATCAGGCTAAATTAGTCCAGGGTGTAAGGCATTGAGTGACTGCAGAGATTAATTGGAACAATCAGTCACTTTCTGGGTAACTTGCAAAGGACATGGAGTTATGACTAATGGAAGGATGAATTAATTGGGCAGCTGTCTCGCTTTCAGTTGAACACTACTGAGATAAACATTTGGACTAAGAAGCTGTCCTCATTAGAATTTCTTCATTTGATGCTGATGGCGATGTTTACAACTATCATGAGACTCCAGAGTCTTCAGAATTTCACTTCACGTGGAATTGCTGCAGCTCAGGCTTTTAAAGGCACTTTTACAAAGGAGGGCATGAACCTTACCTGCAGGTTCCAACTGCAGGCTGGCCATGCCAAAGTCCCTCAGGGTCCATTTCCTCCTGCAATAAACCTTCTGTAATCAACCTCTGTCATGCTCCCACCATTTCTTTCTTCTCAGCTTCACAACCTGATTATTTATTTAGGGTTTGCAGGAAAAGCAGGACACAGGGACAGAGGAGTCCGTGGCAGAAGATCACAGAGGTGAAGATGAGGATTTTGGTCATTCAGAGCCAACAGAAACTTTAGAAACCATATAATGCAGGTGGAGGAGGGGAGAAGGATGAATTTCTCTCCTTGTTAGCAGATAAGGAAACAAGATTCCAAGGGGAAGGAGTGGTTTACCCACAGTCACACAGGAAATCAGCAAGAGATATGGAAATTAATGCTGAGAAGCATTTCAGTGCCTTAATCATAAAGCCAATCTTTTCCCTCAAATGCCAACAGCATTAAACGTTCCTTTTAAATAATGGAATAAGCATAAGACTTTCATTGACTTGCAGGAATGTTTCCATCCAAATATTTTAGAGGGCAGCCAGTTCCAGTGGAAGGGTTGGTCAGGATTAGGATTTATGTCCAAATTGAGGAAGTAGGGATTGGGATGAACTGAAACAAGTTCAGCTGTCAGGTTCCTTTGAGGATCATATGCTAAAAATGCAAGGTCAAAAACCCCTGGGTGTGTTTTATTATATTTACCACTAATTAGGTAGGCTTTGGGAAAAGGAGCTGAAATATTCTGTGTTTGAGAAGCTGATAAATTGTTAAATGGCTGAGAACAGGGAAGATTCCCAGCTCTGGCACACAAATAAATCCCTTGTTCATCTCTTATCTCTTTGCCCATCTCTGAGCAGCATCAGGTCGCTGCCCAGAAAAACACATTTTGTATAAACACATAAGAGCCTGGGTGGAAGCCTGTTTTTGTTTAATCTAGCTTCAATTCACTGTCTTAACTGAAAATAATGATGTTAGAGCAGTGATCAAAGAATTGCCTCATTAATTGGCTATTAAATCATTAGCTATTAAACAGAAATAAAAGGTTAAGAATGCAACACTCTATTCTGCCCAAAAGAATAAGATTATGTCTCCAGCATCAAAGAAACAATAAAGGCAGAATTAAGAGTGAAAAGAAGCTTAAGATAAAGCAATTAGATCCAAAATGCCTGACAACTCTCATTAGAGGGTTTAGCACTACAACCTATATGGGAAAGGCAACAGAAATTCAGAAGCAAAGTCAATATTGACTTTACCAAAGGGGCTTGTAAACGGAATATGCATTTTTCTGAAAAAATATAGGCACATAAACGTTGTACTAAATTTTAACTCAGCTAATTAATTGTTATGGATTCAATCTTGCAACCAATACATATATTTGCAGTTAAAAAATTATGCCTGAACAGCATCCGGTCTCAGCAATTTGTGACTGAAATCATGCAAGTATGCTGCAATTTTTACAAAAATAACATTACATCCCATTTCTACCACCAGGATGAGGCAATGTCAACTCAACAAAGACAACATTCAGACCTCTTGGGTTTGTTCACTATGTCCAAAGATTTGAGAGACAGGTACCAGGCCTGGGAGAGGGTCCCAGGGGCATTGCCTACTGTCAGTGATTTGAGACCCAGATAATTTCCTAAAGCAGGCAAATTAAAACCTGATTTATATCAAGTCACTACCAAAAAAAAAAAACCAAACCCACAAAACATTGTAAATCCTGTCTGGTTCAGTCCAGTATTCTCAAAGTACAGCAAGTCCTAGAAACTCAATGAATAAAAATAAAAGTCTCCACACAGCAGCTTTTGGATCTGGTTTTCTGAAGTGCAAAAAGAAGACAGTCCCAGCAATACCTTGATGATATACAACTCAATGCTTGAGTTTATAATATACAATTAATTGACCATGTTTATCAACTGATAAATAATAGTTGCTAATCAGATAATAGCTGTATGCTACACAGAGAAAAAAATGTAAAGAATAGCAACATTTATCAGGGCAGTCTTTTCCTTTGAGAATTAATCTAGTTGTAAACAAAGATAATCATCCATGTTCCTCTGGTAAGGACCTTCAAAGAAATTTGGTTTCCAGAAAAAGAAAATGGGAATTTTTTTCTTTCTCTATCTGATACTTAAGGGAAAATATAGAACCCATAAATAATACCAAAAACCCCACCCCATACAGAATTCAATATATACTGTACTCAATACTGTACTTAATTTTTAAGTTCATTTGAAACAAGAACATCCCCAAATTACATAATAAAACAAATTAATATATTCAAGATAGTCAAAAGCACCTCTTTTATGTTTAATAATAATAATAATAATGAGCTAAAAGCTGAAAGCCATGCAGTGGTGTCAGAAGTCAGGCAGGCAGAGTCTTGGTAAAGTCACATCGACACAATTTTCATTGCAATGTCAGGGAGACAGAACCACTCAAACATAATATTTAAAAAAAAAAAACACTAAAACACAGCACAACATTGTTTAAAAGCTCACAGCTGTCATTTTAAGACTTTTTGCAGTATGATTGTTATTTCCTATCCCTGTCCCTCTCCTCCAGATGTTGGTACAGCTCAGGGTCATTTTAAGAAACTCCTGAGTGGCGATGCAGCCAGAGCACGAAGGAAGCTTCCTGCCCCCTGTGCCAAAATTCTGCATTTCTGCTGTGAACCCATGGGCAGGGCACAGCCCCAGAGGAACAGAGACCCCTCTGGGTCTCCCCACATGGGACACATCAGCCACGCCAGCCCTGGCAGCAGAGGAACACCTGGGCGGCTGTGAGCAGCCACGGGGCTCTGCAGCACCTCTGGGAGCTCCATCCTCCTCTCCACGGCAGCAGCCAGCACTGGGGAACGACTGGCTGATGGAAAATCCCAGCGTGGGGAGGCTGGAGGAGGAATAAAACACACAAACTCGAGTGGGTGCCTCACCTTCACGACGTCTTCGTCGGCGGATCTGCACTCGGCGGAGTCCGAGACGTCGACCACGGAGCCGTCCTCCTGCACGGCGACCACCTTGACTGGCACAGCCACCATCCTGCCCGTGAGGATGGCTGTGTTGAGGATTTCTGTGTCCTGGGAGCACACACAAACACAGGACGAGTGTTAGAGCAGCGCAACACCACGAGAATGGCACAGGGGCCACGACAGTGACGGGCACAGGGATGGGACCCTCCCTTGCACGCACCCTTCCAGCTCCCTGAAGTGTTTTAGCAGCTTTCTAAGCCAAAAGCTGCATCAGGACCACCCAGCCCTGGTTCTGACAAACTCCTTTTGAGCCCATGTGCAGGTCTGGCCGAGGGCAGTGGCATCTGTAAGCACAGATGGGATCTCCAGGGCATCAGCATCCCTCCCAGCCCTTTGCCCCAAAGGTGCCAGTGCTTTGGGAGGGGATTATCCACCACCACACAGCATTTCTTCCTTCCTGTTCCAGCTCACTCTGCTGTGAGTCGACCATTTATTTCCATAAATACATTAGGAGAAAAACTGTGCATCCACATACAATTTTTTTAGTCTTTCCCCAACAAAATCCCACCTAGAGACGCTTAACCACGTTTATCTGTAATCCTGATGAATTCACAGTGCTGGCACTCTAATGACTCCATTACACAGCCTTCCTCCCTGTCTCACTTTGATTAATTACTCCAGATGAGTTGCTACAGAGGCCTCTGCCTGGCATAGGCAGGTCCAGGCTGGAGGGGAGCAGCCTCTGCAGAAGCAGTGCCGACTGCCAGCCCAAAAGTTGACAGACAAGTGGGGCAAGGAATGATCTGGGATTTCACAGGGATTCATCCTGGCCCCCTCAAAAAGCCTGCAATAGGAAATACTGCTCTGAATCAATCCCCTTTTCATTTTTCAACTTCCATAAAACTAATTGCTTGCCAGTTGGGGGGAAAAAAAAATAAAAAAGTTGGTTCAAACTAATCTAACTTTAAATTCCATTATTAGAATTGGTGGAAGAAGGAATGGATTTTAGTGAAAAATTTGATGGCAGCTTGCATAGGGAGATATATTCACTATCATTTGCTCTGGCTGCTGGCTAGATTGATAGAGAGTAATGGGCATTGACCACAAGCTAAGGACAGCTGGAGAAGACCAATAAATACTTGCAACTAAGATGTATTATTAATCAATATTCGGAACCTTCTACAAAAAGCGTCCTGAATTAAATGAGCTGCAGCACTAATAACAGCAGTGCCAGCCACCTCCAGAGCCTCAGAGAGGTTTATGGGCAGCCAGAACAGCATCCAGCACACACTGGGGTCCATTTCTGGTCAGAACAGCACTGAAAGGACGTGCTCAGCTCCACACTCAGACTTCAATGTGATTTAAGAGTCATCCTGAGCAGAGAGGCTTTTTGGATAACACCTCAGGAAATAAGTACAGGCTTTGTTCTGTTCTCTGCAAGGCACAAACCAGATGTTTTACACAGTAAATGACTGTCTAGTTTTTGTTTCTGCTGAACAGGCTCATTTATAACCAGCTGCCAGCCAGGAGAGAGGGACACTGGCAAAGAGAGGAGTATGTGACAGAAGTGGAAGTGTGAAAAAAAACAACTGAAAATCCTTTACAGAGACTGAAATTTGAAAAGGCTGAGGAGAAAATGCACTGCCAGGTGGAAGAAAGCACTTAGGGGCACCTCAGGTGGAAAAAGGTTTTATAAAACAGCAAAGAGAAGCAGAAGGTAATTCATCCACAAGTCAGAGAAGAGGTGGTTAGATTTCACCACTGCAAACATCCCATATATCCTAAGCCCTCAAATATCAGACATTTGATGAAGACCTGGTGGTCCTGGGTCAAACAGCTCGTGAAGAGCAATTCTCCAACAATAGATGGTGTTCTTCAACCCATCTGGGGAAAATCTATTTTGGCCAAGGTCACAAGCAATGAGCACAAAACAAATTCCACCTCTCTGTTAGCACAGCTGTGAACTGCTCCAGGTCAGGCAGGCAGGTCTTGTGGCAATCACAGCCTGATCCAAAGCACTGGGGAGTCAGGATTAAAGAGCACTGAGTCAGGATTAAAGAGCACTGAGTCAGGATTAAACAGCACTGAGTCAGGATTAAAGAGCACTGAGTCAGGTTTAAAGGGCTCTCTGCACCTTGCTGGGTCGGAACCAGCTCCTCAGCAGGCCTGATCCATTTCTTGTTTGTTTTTTGTGCTGTTTGTTCTTCCCCCAGGTGTTGGCCACCCTGTGTGGCAAAGCACAAGCCCCCAGCCCCTCTGAAGCCTCAGTGCTCTTTAGCTGCCAAAGCTGCCCTCAGACTTTGATGCACTGAAGGACAATGTGAAGCCATAAAGGCATTGCATTCCTTTCCTAAGCTCCTGGTGAAGATGAGCATGGGACAAGCACGAGCACCAGAACTGTCCTGAGTTCCCCAGCACACACAGGAGCCCACCGTGCTAATTGGCTGGTGCAGCCTCACAAACCCTGCCCTTCAGCAGCTCCAGAGAAATCAATATCTCAGAGGCCTGATGCCTGCAGTGAGTGTTACACAAATATAATAGGCTGGGTAAAGGCCTTCTTAAGAGCTGGCTATTTATAGACTGCAAAAATACATTTCCTCTGAGGAAGAAATATGAACTAATTGACTGTCCAGCAGATTTATAAACAGACTTTTTACTGCTTCTTCAACAAGTCATAACATTTCATCTAAATTCTGTAAAGCTTGGTTTGCATTTCCATGGTAGATTTTCCTGCAGGAAAAGAGCTGCTGAACTTCATCTCCCTGTGCTGGTGATTTCTGACAGCACCTGGGGTGTACAGAGGGGTCATTGTGCTGATGGTCCTGCCACATGGAGCACAGTGAAGCATCAGCAGCAACAGCCAGGCACCACCAGCCCCATCCTCCAACTGTGGGCACTGCAAGGACCCTGGTGAAAAACTGGGAATCCTTCCCCATTTCTTCTGTTGAGGTCAGATCCTGACCAACTGCTTCAGCTCAGCAGCCTGGCTGGAAGCTACACATTCATATCACAGGCTCCATCCCTGAATAATAATAATTATTATTATGTGTGTTTATCTGCAGCTCTCTATCTGACTGCATTAGCACTTCAGCAGAGCTTTTCTTAATTACAACTGTAACCTGCTAATAGCATTTCTTTGTTGTCTGAAGGAATCTACTTCTTATGCAGCCCAGGCTAAATTAAAATTTAATACAACATCAGGTCGCAACAGAACTAGGAAGCAAATGACAGCTGTTTAATTAAAACCTAAAGCTGATTAGATGGCACTACTGAGAGAAATACTCAAGAGAAAGAGCAGAAAACTACTGGAACTCAAGGCCGGGATAATGGCTTTATTTAAATATGAATCAACGCCGCACACAGCCGTAGTAAATGTCTGACAACTGGTGGGTTTGGACAAATGTGGAGGAAAAGTGAATGGGAGACGTGTCTGGAGCCCTGAGAGAGCTGTGACTGCACACACTGCTGTCACCTGGAGCTGGCATTGCTGAGAACCCCCTTGGGTAGGCACAAACCAGCTGAGGAACGCCACACAGAGTTCCCAATAACTGTGCTTTAAACAACACCTAATTTAGTGACCTAAAGGCTCCTTGGGCAGGTGACTCCAGCAGCTCCCCCAGCTCCCACCACGCAGCACTTTCACCCTCTTTTGGTTGAAAAATGAAGACATGGAGAGATGGATGACACATCCCACAAGCAAGCACCTCAGGAGCTGGGCTCAGGTCAGCCCAGGGCCCGATTGCTGCCCTGGGGGAGCAGCCAGAATCCTTCCCCCCGAGCCTGGCAGCCCTGCAGCCCAGGCTCCCCTGACAGGTATCATCCCTGTGATTCATGCACGAGCTGCCTGCCTTTTGCTAGAGGTTAACAAAACATGCTACAGTACACTAAACCCAATAAACACTCAATTGTAAATCAGGAGGGAAACCTAAAGCCAGCCCTATTCCACTGACAAATGCTACAGTTAAATGCTTTTTGGCATTTAGCTGAAATGACTGTCTTTAGTGAGGAAGGCAGAGAGCTGGAACATTTGTCTGTAGAATTGCATTCCTTCATTATTATTTCTTTCCCCTGAGTGTAGCTCAGGAAAATACATTTGTAATATTAGAAGGAGTCTTTTAGGAACCAGGTCTTCTGCCTGGAAACAGCATCTCTTAAAAAATGTAAATTACAGGGCAGATTGTGACGTGTGGGCTGGGCTAGGGGAGGGTTTTTTATTTGATAAATTATTCACCACCTTTTGCTTCAGATCAAAGAGCAAGGCAATATAAATCCATTAAGCAAGCTTAATATATAAATTAGATGCTTTGCTGCAATTATTATAATCCACAGCAATTCTGTGGTTTTCCCCCCTCGTGGCTGAATACCGTTTTAGGTTTCCAATACATATTAATGAAGCCTGGATGTGAGGAAACTCCATTTTCCACCATTCTATCAGGTAAGATACACATTCAGTCACCCAAAGGCAAGAACAAACAACTGGGATTATGTGTTTATGAAAGATTAGAAAATGTAAACAATCTTGCAAAGAGATTGTATTCTTTGACCTTTTTCCTTCCTCCTTTCCTCTCTTTTCCTTTCCTTTCCTCTCCTTTCCTTTCCTTCCCTTTCCTTCCCTTTCCTTCCCTTTCCTTCCCTTTCCTTCCCTTTCCTTCCCTTTCCTTCCCTTTCCTTCCCTTTCCTTCCCTTTCCTTCCTTTCCTTCTGCTCCAGGGCTGATCTTCAGCTGCTTCCTTACCCTGCAATCACCATTTGAGTGCAGCCACTTGTGGAATCCCCCATTCCCAAGTTCTCAGGTGCCAGCCCGAGTCCCCCATCCCACTCCCTCCAACATTTCCCTGCTCTGTCTCCTCATCCCAGCCTGGAGCATCCCTGCCAGAGGGGTCAGCTCTGACAGATGGACAATCACAAACCCTGCAGCCTCTCTGCCCAAGCTAAAGGTCATCCTCCAGCTCCTTTGTTTACCTGCACAAAGGTTTTATTTCCCGTGGGATGGCTGAGCAAGGACAGGTGCAGGTGTGCAGCAGGAATTGTTGCAGACTGAACCATGTCCAGAGGTTCCTAATCACTGCTTCTCACTGAACAATGGAAGCAGCAGCCATTAGCCTAATTGAATATTATTCTAGAGGTGTATCAGTGCCGCAAAAACAATTTGTTTTAGCGCAAAAAAGCACGATCCAGAGACTCCAAAGCACAGTCTCGTTTCAGAACTTGTCTTTTTGCCATGGAGACACCGAAGGAAGCTCTGATCTCAGCAGAGTCTACCTGGCACACAGAGCCAGCGGCAGGGGCTGCTCTCCCTTGGATTCATGGAAACTAAAGCTGAGATTTACTCCATTTCATGTTTTCTTACCGAGGAAATTCAGCTCATTTTGAGGTTTATGTAGGATGAACAAGAAAAACCTGCTGCTGAAGGTGAAACCTGATTAGACACACAGAGACTGTCATTTCTGTGACCTGAGGCAGTTTGGGGTTTTTTTCTTTTCATAACTCAGAACAAATCTGCCCCCATTAAGCAAAGGTTCAGAACACAGCCTGGTGCACTTGGCAGAAGTAATTGCAACCTGTCAGGCAGACTCCACTGTGCCTTCTGCACGAGCAAAAGCCCTTCCCTGAGCCTGGGCTCAGGTTATTTCTCCTCAGCACATCATGTCCAAACCTGCTCTGCGACACCATCGCTCTCAAGTGCGCACCTGAGGCTGGAGGAGCTGGGGAGCAACTGTTGTGTACCTGATTTTAGATGTCTGCAGAGAGGAGAGGCAGCAAGAGTTCCTGACTCGTGTTTCAGGCCCTTCTAGCCAAGAAACACAGGGCCTAAAGTGAGCCTCAAAGTCTGGTAAAGTCTGCCAGCCATTCACACTGGAATTTATGCTGCATTCTGTTCTCCTGACACACTCAAGCCAGTCCTTCCCAACAGCAGGTGACTGGGAACCATTTTAAAGCATATTTAGAGGTTTGCAGTTCATTTAAAAATATTGGTTTTTTTCCCCTTTTTGTTCCAGAGAAACATAATCATGTTCTGACTTAATAAAATTGTGGCTCCCCTCTGACTGAAATCAAACAATATCCCCCTGCAAATGGGGGACAAAATGGGCAGAGCTCTCTGCTCGGGAGCAGTGAGTGTACAAACTGATACACCACTGACTGCTTTCAAATGGCCGTGAAATAATTAATCTGAACATTCCTCAAAGGCATTGTTTTCTCCACAGAGCAGTCTAAGGAGGCCGTGCCTTGCCATGGAACATAATTATCAGATCCACTGGAGTACCATCAGCAGTCAAAGATACCATTTCCTGGCTCTGTGTGTTTGTCCCACAGGCTTAATAATATTTAACGACATCAGGGATGGCCATTTGGAAAAGTTTCCTTCAGACATCCCTCTAACTCTTTTCCTACTCTTGGTATTTCCTTCAGACTGGGTTGGAGGGAGGGTTTTCCAGAGGGAATTCTCTGCCACTAGTGCAATGGGAGAGCTGGCAACTCAGTGGCTTGAAAAGGCTTCAGTTTCACAAGAGCAAAACTGCAGACACTGAAACATAAGGTTGTGGATCACGTGAGTTTAGCACTGCAATCTGTGTGCTCATCTCCTTCCACCAGCCCTACCTGGGCAGAAATCCATGTCCTTCTGTAAGAACAGCTGCTTAATGCTATAGAAGGATGCACAAATTAATTCCAGCATGTCTCCAGCACATCCCAACATGCTGCAGGAGCAGCAGCACGGAGGGAGTGTGGCTCTCCCTCTGCTTTGGCCACGCTGCCTTGCTCCCTTCAGCCTTTCCCAGGGGCTGTGCCTCAGGAAAACCTATTTATGAGCAGGAAAAGATCCTTGGGAAAGCAACCATAACACTGTGAAAAATCCTCTGAGATTTCCTGACAGGAGACAGCTGTCCAGCACTCACTGACAGGGGGGCAGAAGAAGCGGGTTTTGTGTCTTCCCCCTGAGCACAGCTTCAAACACTGGTGTAAGTCCTGGCAGAGCAGAATGCACATTAATTGTACTTGAGAAGTGAATTATGGAGTCTAAACAGAGCTCTGGGAGATGCTCTCATTCATTGTCCTGCCGAAGGAGGATTTCATTTTCTGAAGAAAAGGAAAGGTCTGTGTCTTACCCAAAGAATTCCTGGTTTTATTCTTGAGGAGCAGACTGCTGTGCTCCCTGATTCCCCTGCTTGGGTAATTTCAGAGCTGCACTGGGCTTGTCTCAGGTGGGGAGTGCACCCTGCCCTGCAGGACTGGCTCTCCCAGCCTGGCTCAGCCTCTCCTGTGCCAGCAGGGAGGGATTCCCTCCCAGCCACTCCAGGCCAGCACCACAGACACTCTGCAAGATTTATCTCTCTCCATTAAAAGCGCTCAGATGTCTCTTTATACTTGAAGTCAAGAATTAGGGGAGAGAATCTCTATCCCTCCATGCTTTCAGAACTATAAACAGTCAGTACCCACACACAGCTGCTGGTTCTTTCACCCCTGGGAGTTAAAATTTACACCCCTGCACGATGCACGCAGTGACACAGACTCACATTTGGTCTGCTTCACTTAATAAAATTTCCTGCTGCTCTATGGGATCAGGGAAAAGGAAAACATCACATCTGCAGCCCAAGCAGCATCAGCCCTTTCTATCCCTGCACGCCCAGAGCTCCCTGCTGCCTCGTTCCCTGATTTTGGGAGCCTCCCTGCACTGCCACTCCACCCAAACCAGCGCTGCCCTTCACCTCTGCAGCGCTGAGCTCCTGCCAAACAAACACCCAAGGAGATCCCACCTGGCTGTGGCTGCCACTGCCTGGGAGTGCTTTTGGTTTGGAGAAAACAAATGAGCTTCTTGATGAATACCAAGTGTAAAGAAGACAACTTTGAGAATATTTTCTTTAGGAAAAAAACCCTAAAATTAAAAAAAAAATGGGATTTTTTTTTTTTCAAATCAGAACATTGATTTATTTCAGGTGAGTTTCTGAGAGTTTTCTGACTGATCTAAGAACTACTGGAGGATTTTTACTTCCTTCCTCTGCCTCTTCTTGGCTTGAGTTTTGTTCTTGACTTTAATTTGTCAGTCTGCTCACCCTGTGTGACGTTCCACCTTGTTCTGACATGTCCCTGTGTCTGATTATTTCTTTTCCTGCACAACTTTTACAAAGAACAACCTCTTTTTTATTCAAGTTCAGAACAAAATCTCTTTTTTGTTTTCATGATTGAATTTCCCAGTGAACTCTTGTACAGTGTATTTATTTCCTGCAGACTAGGACAATATCATCTGTGTTTCAAAAGCTGAGCTGCTGCTGCCAGAACATCAATATTTTTCCAGAGTCCATCAGATTTTAGGAAACACAGTCCCTCAAATGAAAAAATGTGTTAAGAATCTGTGGGAAGGAAATAAAATAAAATAAAATTAAGATAAATAAAATAAAATAAAATAATAAAATATAAAAGAAAATAGAGACTGACTGGAGGTAGTAGCTATAATGAAGACCAAGTATCCACAGAAATGTAAAGCTGCTGTGAATTCAGCATCAAACTGTTGAACTTTTAATCTTTTCCCATCTCTATTTCATCTGTTCTAAGAATTAGATATACAGTGATTTATTTAAACCACTGCTCCTAGTACCTAGTCCTTCCACAAGACTTCCAAGCCAGTTCTCAGCTCTGCCAAAGACAACAGGACAGGTTTTTTAGGTATTTTCATTTTACATCTAAAACAACCGAGGCAGAGGAAATCCCAGCAGGCCAGTGACAGATGAGGAAAAGGATTCCACATTCCCAGTCCCAGGTCCACGCCTGTTCTCTGGGTACACTCAAACCTGCTCTTGGTTCTGACCAATTTAAACACCAATTTCCACACGTTTCCTACTAAGTGGCCTTTCTGCATAACAAGAAAATGGGGATTTTATTGGCAGGTGCCCTGAAATTCAGCCGTGCAGCAAAACAAATATCAGTGACTGCAAGGAACTACAGAGGGCTCCAAATGCAGCAAGAGATGAAAGGAAAGGAAAGGAAGAAATGCAATATTACAGTATTATTTGCCATCCTTCTTAAGTGGAAAATGATAATGGCATATCTAGTGTTTATAATGGCAGATGAGTTTATAATGCCACCGGCAGCTGCAGGAGTTCAAGGGGAAATCACTGAATATCCTTTAATCTGAAACTATTGCAAAAGGTTCCACTTCCAGGGGGCTCCCAGTGTCACCTCACAGGTGGTTTGAAACGGGGCAAGGGGGATGACATCAATGTTTCTCAGGAACAGAAAGTGACAGTGTTATTGGTTTTCAATAGAATTACTCTGTAAACAGACAAAGGTCTCCCACTTACTATTCTATAAAGGCAAGTAAATATCAAAATCACTGCACATTTCCTTGATAAAGGGTTTTAACTGGTCCCTCGTTCTTACACCTCAGCACCAAACTCACACCAGGCTGGGATTCCACAGGAGCTTTCATTATTTTTTCATTTAAGCTGTTTGTAAACGATGTGAAAGAGTGGTTGACTTGGTTTTCCAACAACAGACACTGAAGGACAGAAGGAAAGTGAAAAAAGACTTCTGTCTGTGCTTCCAAAGTATTGTCTTCATAATTAGCCTTTAGAAGTCATTAAGACATGATTTAAATTCAAACCTCCCCATCTGTTTCTTCAGAACCTGCTCCATTATGAGAAATGATTATCCAGGAAGATAAACTGGGTGCAGCAAGAGAGGTAAAAGAGAATTACCCAAATTTGTGTTGAAGGACTCATCCCCAAGAAGTATCTAAGGGAAGGAAAGCCTTTCCCATTTTCTGCCATTTCCCTAATGTGAGACACAAAAATACACACCCTGAGCTGCAGAAAGAAATCAGGCCAGCCCTGCTGCACTGTTCAAATACAAGGAATATTTGCTATTCGCCTCCATTAAGGAAATTTATCTCCCTTAAAACTGCCTCTGTTAACCATTCATTCTTTACTTTACCTCTAAAAATTGGCAGGTTTTCAAATGATAAATACTTTTTTTTTTTTTTTTTTTTTTTTTTTGCAGTACCAGTTTGGAACTGTTGACTGCTGCAAGGTGGGAGGAAGGCTGGGTGTGAGGTCCTTTCTGTCCTGCAGCTCATGGGTGCCCTCCCTGCACATCGCTCCTGCTAAATGGACACAGGAGCACAGGAAAAGAGGCTTTTTGCACAAAACAGGGCTGAAGAAAACATGTGGTTCTCTGGCATTTTGACACATCGTTTTAGCAAAGAATTGGACAAAGGTGGGGAAAGCGCTGCACTTAAAGGCCTCCATAAACCTGACACGAAATTCCAGCTGCAAAGTGCTCACACCTGGAAGCACCCCCTGCACAAATACCACGCAGAAAAGAGCAAGCTCTCCTCACCTTCCACTTCTCAGCACTTGGGCTTCTTTCCTTTTTTTTAACCAACCTTGGAATATTTAGGCATGTCCTCCCCTCCTGGTGATATTTCACCCCTCAGTGCTCAAAGACATTGGGCACAGATGTGGGGCAGTAATTCTTAAAGTTTGTTTTCAAAGTGTTCCTCCAAAGAGGGAGGCTCTTGCCTAAATCAAATTCAACATGGTGATTCAAGTATCTCATTTAAACTACTGCATTTTTGGTTTTTCCAGGGAAAAAGAATGAGCTGGCAATGGAAAAACTGGACCTGGAAACACAAATCATGTTTCTGTATATTTTGTTCCTTTGTCACGACGCAAGAATTTTCCAAAAGCCCAAAAACTACTGCCAGAAAGGTCCTCTAACAAAAAGTGAAACAAGGTAATCAAACATTTCCCTCTGCATTCCTTTGTGCTATTGCAAGTTTGTTTTCATGGCCAGTGTGATACAACGTGGTCAACCAGGGCCAAGCTCCTGAAGTCACAGCAACTACATCAAACACACCTTTCTTTTGGTATTAATTTTTTAAAAAATTTAATTTCATTAAATCAGATTTCATTGTCTTTTAAATGACACTGGCATTCAGCTACCTGCCCCCCAGTTACACTCCCTCAAATGTGGCATCCAGTGCTGTTTTTCTTCCCCTCGGTTAATGAAGGAGTTGTCCAAGTTATTGTTGATTTCGTTTGGGATTTTTCTCCCAGCAGCATTGCAATTAATTCTGGTACACAGATCCAATGCAATCTGACAAGGGCTATTATGGGGAACAACCTGGAATAAAACTGCATTTCTTCCTAAAGACAGGTGGTGACGGGGGTGGAAGGGAAGAGGAGGGTTCCTGGCCAGGTAAAGTGGCACCCAGAACAGGGACAGAGCCAGCCTGGGACACCTGAGCTGCAGCTCCCTCCTCTGCAGCAGCACCTCTGCTTTGGTTTCCTTTGCTTTTCCTCCTTTCTTGGGCAAGAATCTCAAAACCAGAGTTTCAATCTAAAAAGCCTCACTCCAGCATGCACTGCAATTCAGTACAGAGGGGAATAAACCTATAATCTGGGGAAATCAAGGCAGAGGAAAGAAATGCAGACTCTATTAAGCATAGCTGTGTGTAGCTGCTGTAGTTTGTATTTCACCAACTTTTGTCATAGCTCTTCCCACTTATTCTGCATGGTCTCTTGGGGTAAACAAAGCCAGAAACTCTGTGTTTGACTGAAAAAACATTGACATGAGAGGTGCACTGGGATATGATATATAAAGATTTTGCTATTTTTACATGTGCAGTGATATTTAGAAAGGTTGGGAATGATGTTTAGATCTTATTTATTTCTGGTCAAATGGATTGCCAGAGGATTTTTCTGACAGTGGCTGTTTACAATTCCGTGGCAGTGAATAATACGCAGAAAATGTGCGAGGTTCTGGGATTTCATTCACAAAATGCTGCAAAATGAATTCAGCTGAGGTGGGAGCTGGGGCCTTTTTGTGAGTATGTGATTTGCAGAGCACAACACCCCGAGAACACACCCCTCTCCAGGGCAGTCTCACTGCAGATTGTTTGAGCATCACAACAACCACACCTGTCAATTTTACATTGTGTCCTCACCTCTGCAGCACCACAGGAAGGGGGGAAATGTGTGACTTAAAGGAAGCTCCCATTTATCTCTCCAAGAGCCAGTGCCACTTTAAAGAGAGTTTTTCCCTCAAAGTGTTCTGACAGGCGTGTCACCAATAACTAAAACTTTACATTCAATATTTTGTTCACGTGCCCACAAGGAAGAGCACAAACATGATTATACATTGAAGTAAACCCACAATGATTAACTGAGTAGATTAACCTCCAGAACACTTGGACAGCTGTTTCAACATGCTGTCTTTGAGGGCAATATGCTGAAGCAGCTGTTCTTACACATAAGGTAAAATTGTCCGCTTTGTTTTGCAGTGGGAACACTCAAGGTCTGTTCCGTGTCTTACTGACTTTAACGCACACCTGGAGCGTTGCCAGGGCTCTGGATAACTTGCATACATTCCTTTTTTTCCTCCTTATTAGCAGCTTCAACAATGTCAACTCGTTTGCTCAGCAATATGCTCAAAACCAGAGTCAAGTGGCTTTCTGTCATCTTTACGCAGGATCTGCGCTCGCAGGCTGCTCCCTGCAGCAAGATCCTCCCAGAGTGCATGAATGAATTGGATTATTTTTGCATGTGGTTTTACAATAGCACAAGTGTTCCTTAAATGGAAAGCATGTCCTGGTCCATGGAGCTTTCTCTCCTTGTTTCCAAGGCAACTCAATACACAGACACATGCAAACACACGTGCGTGCTATTAATATTCCTTCTGGATGGGGGAATATCTTCATTTATCAATGAAACACTCAACAGCTTCTGTAGGAGTGAAAGACTCAGACAAACTTCTCACAGAGGAACTCACAGCAGGAAAACATTCAAGAAACTCTTCTCTTTGATTGTACAATAAGACCACAAGGTTTGGAAAGTTTTTGCACCAAGATCTCCTCCAGCCACATAAACACAGAACCCTGAGTCCACCTCGCCTTGTCCTGCAATTAAGCTTTCAGTCAAGCTCTTCCAAAGAGAGGGAAATAACCACCTGGGAGCTTGGTTGGCAAGTTCATGCCCCTGGATTCCCTCCTATGAAGAAGAAGCTGATAAAAATGGTGTCACTTTGTGCTTCAGGAGAGGTTCTGCAGCCTGGCCAGAGCCGAGCTGCAGGAGCTGCTCCTGACACTGCACCAGGGCTGAACCTGCTCCACGCTTCCAAATGAAACTCATTTCTGAACTAGCGAGGTCTGGGCACATAAGTGATTTGTCATGCTCAGCACTCCGTGCTAAATCACATTTATACCCTCTAATTCTCAATTGTAATCCTCTTTGGGATTGGCTTAATTGTTCTGCTTTTAAGAGCTGGGGGTCAGGCACAGCCACTGAGTGCTGAGTGAGAACTGCACAGTCTGTGCCTGCCTGATTCTGCTGCTTATCTGAGAAGGGAGATGTCACAAAGAAGGAGGCAGCTGGAAATGGCAAGAGATGCTTTCAAAGAAAGCACTTTGAACTCTTGTTGGTTCATTGTTGTTTCCATCTTTCTGATTTCTCCCTGGCATATGAAAGGCCTGATGATTGCTGTCACTGCCTGGGAGGTTGGACTTGTCATTCCCACACTGCTTTGTAGGGTTTCAGAGCACATCAGGCTTTGAGCCAGAGTTGGCTCTTGTCTATCTGAATACCCCATTAATGACAACAGAACCTGGTCTGTCCTTAGGGGTCAGGTTCCATGTCCAAAATAAAACCCACGGGCACAGTACACCTCAGGGAACTGCAGTAATCCCAAATCCCATGGCAATGCAAGCTCAGGGCAAGGCAAGCTCAGGCAAAGGGACCTGCTCAGATCTCCTTATACCAGGCATGGATTTGAAGGGACATAAATGTGATTTACCTCCAAGTTTAAGAGCCAGCAATTGTGCTGAAATGGGACGCTGCTTATACTGAATTCAGTTCAGCTCGGGGTTGATTTAGAAACAACTGGCTGTGATTTATGGTGTAGGGAATGCAGTAGAATTCCATTAACATCAGCAGAACACCTTTGCATTTCACTGGGGAGCCTGGTCCTCTTTTCCATATGTGATACAGGATGTTCCTCCTCCTTTGCATAAGTATTTGAAGCTGCGCTTTATGCAGCTCCACTCTGGAAAAAGATTTGGGGTTTATGTCACCTCTTGTTTGTAAATAAATTTTGAAAAAGAGGAAAACCTTCAGTGGATGCTATGAGAAACCCCTGACTTCAACGGGAACCATCCTGTACTAAGAAAACAGTTTATGAACCCAATTCCCTACATTCATGCACTCCCTAACTTTTCAACATTGTTCCAATTAACTTGCACACCATGTAGCCTTAATGATTCTAGGTTACATTTATACTACATGCTTCTATTTATAAATGGTTTATAAGGCAGACTAATCAATATTTAATAGACATTTTAAGTGTGCAGCAGACACGAGCAGCATGTGTTAGAGAAGGTCAAAGGCACATCAATAGCAGGGTTAGAAACATCTGTGAGTTCTGACTTGCAAATAACCCCCTGGGCCAACAGCATTCTGTAACAATATTAATAGCAATTATCCAATTAGTAACAGTTTTGTTAATAACTGAGTCTTTGTGAACTATTTTAAATGTGATGCAATCACACAAGGAAGCAATTCCTGTGTGAGGTGACCTATTCCATGGCAAGCATTAGGGAGAAATCTGTGGGTTAGGGTTTGAATGCCACCCTTCTCCCATAAGCCTGAACTAACACTGTAACATTCCAATGCAAACACCATTACGGTGTTATTTTGGGATTTGGGCATTTTATCATAGATCCTTAGGGTTAAACTCTGCTTTAAGACACATAAATTCAAATCTCACAGGAGCCTAGAGCTGCTTGCTGTGCATATCTGTGCGTGCAGGAGGCCACAACTTAGCCTTTTTATTTACAGAACCATTAATTAAATTACTGCAATTAAATATCAAATCAAATTGCATTAAGATACCATTAAGCACACAGGAAGTCAGAATCAGAGCTGGTATCATGGTTAATGAGAGCTGTACGTGGATAGGTTTTAATGCACTCTCTATAAGCCAGGTCCCAAAGGATGCAGCTGACACACACAAAACCAACACCTTATGCAAATATTCTTTCCCAATGTCCTAGTTTTTGCCCCTTTTCCAATTGTTTGTGTGGGTTTCCTGCTATTTTCCTCTTCAGGCAAGTCACCTGAAGCGAGATGGAAGAGCTTTATAAATGACAGCTTCTGATCAACTCAGAGCAGCCGAGAACCACAACATTCCCAGCTCCCAATTAGTCCACAGGACACAAGCTGCAATAACAAATCCACCTGGAATTCTGATTCTTCTTCTTTCTTTTCAATCTCTTTTCTAATTAACTGTAACAGTAATACAGATTTCTGGGGGTGGGGGGGAAGAATAGAAGTCAAGGGAATCTAAATCCCTGTTTTCTGCACTGTCACAGCCACAGGAGTGAGCAGCTGCTCCACCCAGCAAATCCCAGCAGGGGTAGATCCCTCCCTGCAGAGGTCCTGCATTGCCTGAGAAACGCAGGGAATCCCCCAAAATTCTGATTTTTTGCCACAGCAATGGAGTGGGAGGGCTCAGATCTGCACCCTGGGGAGCACACTGCAGCACACTGACCCTGAGTGCAACCCCAGCCCTCCTCAAGGATCCAAACCTGCTGCTGGAAAATCAGCACTGAAATGGAAAATGTTCCTGCAGCAGGCCCCTTGTAGATTCTTGCTGTGTTCTGAACTTAATGGTTTTCTTGAGAGTTTTACAGCAGAATTAAAATAATAATAATAAAATGATGTTTGCTTATGCACCGATCAAACTAGCACAGAACTCTGTGTGTGCCTGTATTTTCAGCTGGAGAAAAAACATTGAGAAGATTCAATATTTATGCAATGTTTTATGGAAGTTCAATAGAAAAATCCAATATAATTTCCCAATTAAAATCACCTGCTAGTTGACTTACATCCATTACTATTATCTCAAGCCACTGTATACTGAACCTATTCACACAATAGTGTTATGTGAACATGCATAGGTTAAAAATTAGTAATTACTGTGTAGACAATTCACTGTTAGCTATAGTTGAGTGAATATAATGAATAATTTATTTGATTAATTTTGCATTCCTTTTCCTCTTTGTGAATTGATCATGACCATGGAAAACTTGAAAATGTACTCATTTATCAGAGTTATTTTCTGTGAATAATTCTTAGCCTGAACATTTTTTTTTTCACAAAACAAACTATTCTTATTTGTGGACTGAAATTCACATCATGGGATAGAAACTACGGAGACCACTGGGATTGTTGCTCCTTTTGCTTAAGCAGATCATCATGGAAACAGCAGCAATGCTAAAGTGCTTTTACAAACAGAAAACCCAAACAGTTTGATGCTTATTTTGTTGTGTAAGCTACATAATAAAGAGAACGTATGCAAGTGATAAGCAATAGCTAACACTTGATTTTAAATTACAGATGAAGTGGAAAGTCTATCTTTACTTTGAGTTTAAATGCCCACAAGGAAAGGGGGAAAATAAGAAATATCTGAGCTGGGGGAGCACTGGAGGAAGGGCTGCAGGAGTTCACTGTCCATCACAGGGCTGGAGGGCTGCTGGGCCCAGAAACCAGGTAATGCTACAGGTAAATATTTCTGATTTCCATGGGCAGAGGTGGATTTGGGCTGGCAATCCAGAGGCAAGAGACTCCACAACCATTCCAGCTCCCTGTTCTGATCTGGAATTTAACAGTGTGGTTTTCCCTTTGAAATTTGCTCTTCATTAGGTGAGCTTCAAAATGGAGCCTGAAACAATGAGGGGCTTTGAGTCTGCACAGATCAAATGCATTCTGACATCCATAGAGCCAGGAATAAATGACACACTAATGAGACACCGAGATCAAATGCTCTGTTTGCCACTTAAATCCCCAGCAATGAGAAGCACATCAAGTTGTTAACCCGTTCCTGGCACTGCAGGATGCTGCAGGGTCCAAATGGCCCCATGTTTTCTTTCTATCACACTTCATTCTCCTGGCTCTTCCTCTTTTGCAGGGCCAAGCCAGCACCACAGGAATGATCTTGCTCCTGACCACAGGGAAACAAGAGGAGGAGGAAGGGGGATGAATGAAGTTTGGTTTTGGGGTTATAATTTCTACCTTTTTCCTTCCACTCTTTACAACAACCTTACAGGAACACAGCAGAGGCAGCAACAGCAAACACTGCCTGTGATCAGTGTGTCAGGGCAAGGAACTGAGGAGAGCAGAAACCGAGGGGAGCAGGAATTGAGGGGGGCAGGAATTGAGGAGGGCAAGAGTTAGGAAAGCAGGAATTAGCAGGAATTGAGGGGGGCAGGAATTGAGGGGGGCAGGAATTGAGGGGGGCAGGAATTGAGGAGGGCAGGAATTGAGGAGGGCAGGAATTGAGGAGGGCAGGAGTTAGCAGGAATTGAGGAGGGCAGGAATAAGCAAGAATTGAGCAGAGCAGGTTTGGACTCTCTTCCAAAGCACACTGCTCTCATGGCACTGAGGTTTTGGGCAGTGACATTCCCAGCTGTGGAAAGCAGCTGGAATGATCAGAGCTGTTGCCATTCTAATGCATTTACCAGCCCAGAAGCCCAAGGTCCAGAGATGATGCAAAACTCTGTCAGCTCCTCCCTGTCCTTGTTCCCACGTTTGCCCCATTCCTGAGCTGGGGAATGCTCTAGGGACAAACACAGAGCAGGAAAAGCCAGCCTGCAATGCTGCAAGGGCCTTCCTGCCCCATTCCTGTGCTGGGAATGTTCTAGGGACAAACACCAGAGCAGGAAAAGCCAGCCTGCAATGCTGCAAGGGCCTTCCTGCCACAGGGCAATCCATCCAAACTGCAAACAACTGACAATGTGTGGGCAAATCTCTGTAATTTGGGGAGATTCAGAGTGACTTCCAAGAGGTGGATAAGTGGGAAATGCTGCCTGGAGGACTGGATCCTAAAGGATCTGGAGCATTTGGCATCAGCCTTCTCTGCATGTTCATTAATATTTTGGACTTTGATTGTAACGAGTATCAGCAAGTGTATCAAATTTCATGAAAGCAAATTATTGGTTCACAGTGGAATAACATGGTGCTTTACTCAAGCACGAGGATGAAAACCTCATATAATCTCCAGCTATTGTCACTCAATGTTTATCATCCAACACAGTAGAATACAATTCTTATCTTTGATGGATGTGGCACACAATAGCTGTTTTCTTGAGTGCATCATAAATATTAATAGTATTCACAGAGCTTCTTAAAATTTGTCATGTCACATTGCTTTCATGGAAACACTCAAAATGTCATTATTTTTGTCCCACCAATAGCAAATATTCCTTTAGTTTCTTTCTTTTTCACTCACAAAATTAAATGGTAGAGGATGTTTAACTGAGCAGAGGAAAAAAGGGATAATGGTTCACATTGAGCCATTCCAAAACCTACTTCAGATGCCCAGAATTAGACTGAAAGAGGAAAAAAAAGTGATATCCTTTGGAAAACACAGTCCAGTTAAAAATGAAACACTTGATGAAATGGAGGAGATTTGTCTGGAATTTCATTTTTGGAAGAACACTGAGGAAGAATGCTGACATGACCAAAATGTTCCTGTCTGCCATATTCAGAATGGGACACTTTCACTTCAGGAGAAAAAAAAAAAGAAGAAGCGCTTTTTTTCTCCCAAAATATAATATTTGTACATTATTGGGTCTATCCTGGGCTGCATCCAGAGCAGGGTGGGGAGCAGGTCAGTTCTGCCTCTGTGCCCTTGTGAGATCCCACATCTGGGACCAAGGGCACAGGATGGGATTTAGGGTCCCCTCCAACTCAATCATTCTCTGATTCTGTGATTTAATCAAGCTGAATCAAACACCTCAGTTCTACACAGCAATAAGTTTTTCTGCTGTTAAACAGCTGTGATCACTAAAATGGCTTTTCAGGGTGTCTGATGACAATGCCAGCTGAAATCCCCTGGCCTTGCCCAGTCAAAGCCCACGAGGACATTCCTCATCCCAAAATAGAATATTTGTACATTATTGGGTCTATCCTGGGCTGCATCCAGAGCAGGGTGGGGAGCAGGTCAGTTCTGCCTCTGTGCCCTTGTGAGATCCCACATCTGGGACCAAGGGCACAGGATGGGATTTAGGGTCCCCTCCAACTCAATCATTCTCTGATTCTGTGATTAATCAAGCTGAATCAAACACCTCAGTTCTACACAGCAGTAAGTTTTCCTGCTGTTAAACAGCTGTGATCACTAAAATGGCTTTTCAGGGTGTCTGATGACAATGCCAGCTGAAATCCCCTGGCCTTGCCCAGTCAAAGCCCACGAGGACATTCCTCACATCTGCTCCCACACATTTCCCTCCCAGAGTTTTTCAGAGTCAAAGCCTTCCCCTGATCAAACTCAATAAACCTTCAGTGCTTTGTGTTTTGGTTGATGTGTTCCAAGAAATCTTTTTAAATTTCATCTTTCCCCATAAAATTCACCCTGTGGTTTTAGGAGCAGGCTGACAAAACAAAACCATTTAATTCTCTATGACAATTAATTTGGAGATGGTAATAATTGCACAAGATCTTATCTCTGCTACAGAGACATAAAACACTTGCTATGGGCATGGGAAATGAAGTAATACAAAAGAAGAATCTCTTTTTTCCTATTCAGTACTCTCTCCACAGTAGTTAATTTGCTCTGAGTATAAAATCAATCCTTCCAATGTGGGACTTTAGGAAAGCTCAAGGCTTCAATCCTGCTGCCATTAATCAGTGTTAAAATTCACACTGAAATCTGTGATCTGGGAGCCACAGATTCCAGTTTTATTTTAAAACAATGTTGATAATCCCTAATATTTCTGGGATGAAGATCCACTCTAGACTGAATTTACATTTAATTTTTTTTTTTTTTAATGAAATGATGAATGTTGGGAAGGACAAAATCCCACTCAGGGCAGGTTCCTTTGCATGCAAAGTACAACAGAAAGGCACTGCTAAAAAGGAGCTGCAAAGCCAAAGGTCAAAGTGATTTCAAGTAAGAAATATGCATTAAGTGCAATGGATAAACACATAGGGGACAATTTTGCACATAAATGCATTTAACCAACTTCTGAAAGATACATAAATCATCTGGGTTTGCTAGAAATCACTGATCCTGTCCTGGCTTTTTTATACTTCAGAATGAAGGGGGTTTGGTTCTTATACCCAACCCCAGAGCAAGCAAAGGAAAAGCTGGTAAAGACTGACATTTCCTGGTGTAGTTTAAGGTGCAGGTGAGCTGCTTTCTAAGTCTGGGCCACCTTCCACCTTGTGAGTGTGCTCCTTTAATTGATGTCTGAATATAAATTCCATTAGCAAACCATAATTTCTGTAGGAAAAATAAATTCTTTAAAGTTTTTTGCTCAAACAAATCAGCCAAGTGTTGCACTCAGCAATCCTCTTTCAGCCTGAGTTACAGAAATGGGCACCTTTAAGGACAATTTTTCTGGGTGTTCTTGTCTGGCAGCAAGCAGAAGTGCAATTCTCCAAGCTCCCATTTAAAGAATCCTCACCAGAGCAAGCACAGCCATGTGTGTAAGAGACTCACAACCTCACGAAACCTTTACTGCACCAACAGCTCCCATTTTGGGGGAGGAAACAAACTTCCTGAAGACATAGTTCAAATACTTGTAGGAAACGGAGAGATGTTTGAGGCTGATGGGCACAGAGCCTTGGGGAAATATTGATTGCTGAATTAAAAAAACGCTGTGGAACAATGGCAGTCTGGGACTTACAGTTCCATTCCTACACGAGACAGGATTTGCAGCGTGGACACCTGAAAGAGCAGGGCTGCCAGCCACAGACCAAGCCTTCATTTTCCCAGATAAGAAGACAATGCCAGGTATTTCTCTATTATTAAATCTATTGTTCCTCAAGCCTTCAGCCCCAGCTGGAGCCTTCTTACATAAACCAGTTAAGATACATCTCCTCAATGTCTAATCCTTTACTTTAACTAAGTTCCTGGTTGCCTAGAAACTCTCCAAAAGACCTGGATTTTAATTTTTTTCTCTTTTTCTTTATATTTTTGCCAACTGTTAGTTAGGTAACAGATTAATCAAATCACAGGTGTTTGTGACAGAAGCCTGGGTGACAGACTGAAAGCTGGGGCAATGTTTGTTTCCTGCATCCCAGGAGTGCCAGACTCCACCGACGACCTTGCTACCAGCAACTTTCCACAGCTATGGAAATTGCAGATGATGCCTGCTTAGATCAAGAGCAATAACTGAGAATTACAGAATTATATCATCACTGGACAGAGCAGATTTATCTGTGCTCTCAGTTTCTGTAATTAGCAGGACATGCACTTCCACTTCGCAAGATTATGATATCACATTTTTATATTAAGATAAATCAAGCTGTCTAGTTTAGATCCAACTTTAGAATGTTCTGCTGGACCTTCTGGATGCTAAAACACACCTTCTGCTGCATCAGACATCAACCAGATTCACAACTCCCAGCCTATGTCAATGCCATAAACATTTTAAAATAATCACCTGCTGTGTTTAGAGTCAGCAATGGTAACAGAAGACAGAACAGCAGATTTTTTCCCCTGATATTCAGCAGCACAACAAACAGAGGAACCAAAAAGGGCTCTGGCTGTGCTTTCCTCACCCTGATCTGTCCTTCTGCTGTGTTTGATGGGAATGGATCACCTTTACTGTGGGAAATGTGAGTTCCATGTGTTAATCTGGGCACCAGGAGCTGGAAGAATCAATGAGCAGAGATGTTTCTACAGAATTCACAGAATCACTGGGTTGGAAGAGACCTTCAAGATCACTGAGTCCAGCCCAACACCTCGACCCAACCCTGGCACCCAGTGCCACATCCAGGCTTTGTTAAACACACCCAGGGATGGTGACTGCACCCCGGGCAGAACATTCCAGAACTTTATCACCTTTCTGGAAAACTTTTCCCTAATATCCAGCCTGCATTCCCTCGGTGCAGCTGTGGAACCGAGCAGAGGAACTCAGGGCCACCTTTGTGCCCACCAGGAGGATGGTGCAGCCACAAACCTGAGGTGGATCCCAAACTTCCCTCCTCAGCAGCTTTCAGAGCCATTTCCACAGCTAAAATCTCTCAACAACTTTTTATCTCAAGAGATTATGACAAAAAATTAAGATAAAACTAAATATTCCTTCCACTACCCTTCAAAGAAACCTCCAGGAGCCAAAATATTCCAGCTTCTAAGTTATTCTCCCATCCCTGCTTTTTCAGCTGAATTAAAATCTAAACAAAACAATACTTTAGGTGACAAAAAAGCATTTACAGTCTTCAAAGCCACTCATCCCTGCTGTCACTTATTCTTAAAGGTATAAATTCTACCTCTTTTCTAACCAAAATAGTTTTTAGAGACAATAAACAAGAGCTTTGTAAGATTAAGTGTTTTAAAAGTACCTTTAAGAATATAAAAAGGGACTTAGAAGTCATTCAGAAACAGGTAAAACTAAATAAGAGTGACTTCATTTCCATTTAATTTTCTATTCTCATCAAGCTTAGTTTATTCAGGTCTGATTAATTAATGTCTACAAAGAGTTCCAAAAATATAGAACACTACATAAATACTAAATAATAATAGAGTACTTAAGGAAAAGCTCATTTGTTAATTTGCACGGAGTTTTAGGAATTAGCATTTATTTATTTCTTTATTTCCCCTGTGCTAGCAGGTCCATCCAATCCCTTTTAGCTTTTTTAGTAGAAAATACTTTGGCAGCTACAGGACAAAGGACAAATGTTCATGAGGAAGCAAGTGAAAAAGGGTGGGTGGCATCTGAAGGATGGAAGTGCTGCAACATCCAGCCTCTCTGGCTCTTTCTCTGCTTTTACACCCCAATTTCCCCACTGAAATCCTTGTTCATGTGTAAAGCTCTGGTATTAAAAAGTCCATCAGGCCCAAACACAGTTCAAAGGCTCCTCCTGGCCTCTGATTTTACCAGGAGATATTTGCATTTTTTAAATAAATCATCAGCTTCAAGCTTTCCACACACATGCGCCTCAAATGCTGGACACCTCCATCCTCAGGAAATATTTTCTCCTTTCTGTGCAACTCAAGCCAGGCCTTCTGTTAAATTGGTCCTTTGCAGCTCACTGGACTATTTGGCTCTTTTGGGGAAAAGCAGAGCAGTGAACAGCCCAGTTGTTTGGCTTAGCAATGAACTTTCCCACACGTGCAATGCTAATTTATTCCACTGAAAATGTCCCCACTAATGACACCAGTGACCCTCAGAGCACAGCCCTGGCAGCCCCATTCACTCAGAGAAGACAAGGGCTCCAGAGGAGCTATTTCCATGTAGCAGGCCAATAACCCACAAACGGGAAAGGATTTTCACAAAAGGCCCAAATGGTTTCCAAGGAGCCATTACGGCACATCAGGTAAATAAAATATTATTGAAATGTATTTTTTGCATTTAAATCACTTGCAGCAGGTGCATAGGAAGCAGCTTATAATAAAAAGGCTCCCATTCCTGGAATACTAACGAGGATCAACGGAAACATTGAGCAAAAGGGAGCAGGAACAGGTTCTTAGCATGGCAAGGGGAACAATTCCTACAAAAATATTCAGGAAGAGGGAACAGGGGCAAGTTCTTACCATGGCAAGGGGAATGATTCCCACAAGAACTTTCAGAAAAAGGAACAGGGGCAGGATCTTACCATGGCAAGGGGAAAAATCCCCATAAAAACATTCAGAAAAAGGAGCAGCAGCAGGTCCTTACCATGGCAAGAGGAACAATTCCCGCAAAAACACTCAGCAAAGGGATCAGCAGCAGGCCCGTACCATGGCAAGGGGAATGATTCCCCCAAGAACTTTCAGAAAAAGGAACAGGGGCAGGATCTTACCATGGTAAGATCCTGCCCCTGTTCCTTTTTCTGAAAGTTCTTGGGGGAATCATTCCCCTTGCCATAGTAAGGACCTGCTGCTGCTCCTTTTTCTGAATGTTTTTATGGGGATTTTTCCCCTTGCCATGGTACGGGCCTGCTGCTGATCCTTACCATGGATAAGGGGAACAATTCCCATAAAAATAGGGATCAGCAGCAGGTCCTTACTATGGCAAGAGGAACAATTCCCACAAAAACACTCAGGAAAGGAATCAGCAGCAGGTCCTTACCATGGATAAGGGGAACAATTCCCACAAAAATAGGGATCAGCAGCAGGCCCTTACCATGGCAAGGGGAACGATTCCCACGAACATGGTGCGGCTGACGAAGATCTCGGACACCACGAGCTCGCTGACGGAGTCGTCCCGCGGATATTCCACCTGCCAGGTGATCTGCTGGGCCCCTGCCAGGCTGCTGCCGTTGTCGATCTCAAAATCCATCTGCAGGATCTCGTAGGAGGTGGTGTTTGCTCTGGAAAACAAGGCAGAGTTCCCCACAACGTCACTGGGATGTTGATAGCAAAATGGATTTTCGTTTCTCTTTCCTGCTCAGAAGATCTGCCATTAAATTCAACGTGCAGACTTTAGACACTGACAGAAACCTAAATAAAACTGCACATGGGCAACTGCAGAACTTTCTAGGGTGAAACTGTATCTTTTAGTTTTCTGGAATGGAAGCATTTTTCCCCATTAAACTCAAGCATTCATTCTCCATAATCACAATGAACTTACAGAATAAGCCACAAACCCTTGGAAAAGCAGTGCACAGAAGTTGCTAAATTATTTAATACAACATTATTATAATTTTGATGCTGCAAAACAACAGAATACTTGGCCATTCCTCATGTTCTACCAGAAATGAGCTCTTGTGGAGGGAAAAAAAAGTCTTTCAAACCCAAACTGGTCTTTATCTCAGTGAAAAAATGGATTTGCAGAAATTATACATGACAATAAATGAGGGGTAGATTATCCCTATTTTGAATTCATGACAACATTCTCCTCGTCAGTGGTGCAGACTTGTAATTATATGGCAATCGTATATTTTTCATCTGGAAATAAAAGTTTAAAAGTAAAGAAATGGCTGTAAATGCACAGCAGTCAGAAATGAATTTAAGAATTACTTCTGCTTCCTTTCTCAACAACAACTCTTATCACTTTCCTCAGGTCCAAAGCTATGTAAATATTAATAATTAATCCTCAGGTTAGAAAAGCAGATCTTGTTTTTGTGTTACAGAGAAGCAAACAGACACCAAGCTTTAATCAACAGCATTCAGCACATCCACAGCAGGGATCTGTTTAGAAAACAGACCTTTGCTCATCCAAACTTCCCCACAAACTGAGTTCTACAAATCATACAAAGTTTACACACAAATATTTACAAAGAATACAAGTTCCCTGCCCAGACTCCCAGCCAGACCCTGCAGTGTGGAGAGCTGATGGAGGTCACAAGCATGGAGAGGGGATGGAAGGGCTCTGCCTGCAGGGCCAGCTGCTGCTTCTGCTGGAGAAACACCTGATTTTACCAATAGTGCTCAAGTTTTAGGGCAAAATCTGAATTTGCTGTATGTTAGGCCAGTGGTACATTCATTGTCTGTGTGTCCTTCCCCAAAGCAGGCATTCCAGGAGCTGTGCTCACAAAAGTTTTAGCTGCTGCTGCAAACAGAGACTTAAAACATCTTTTTCCTCTCCCCAAATGTACAGAGGCAGAATCTGGGTTTGCCATATGTTCCTGAAGGAGAATTGTAAAGGGGGAAAAAAATCTGAGCAGGAATTATTGATTTTCATGTTTTCTTTCTGACAACAAACAACCTAAACATATGCTTCAATGCCTGGAGGATAAATATTTTCCATGCTGACAGAAGATAATATCCACCTCCAGGCAAAACTAGAAGCTATTAAGGCATCTTTTGTATGGCCAAGCAGACAACCAGCAAAAACCTTTTAAGATAAATTTTATTACGTAATAATAGGGATGTAATTAAAACATTTCTGTTAAAAACATAAACTGAACTTCATTGTTTTTTGTGTATCACCTCCAGCAGTTTGTTTTATCTAAATTGCATAAAATTAATATGCTCACAACACAGAACTAAAATTCAGATTGAGCTTTCCACTGACTATGGATTTAGAGATTGGGCTTGCCAAGGTATGTTTAGGTCTGCAATTTCACCTCAGTCTGTTCAGGCCAATAGCTGCCAGTCACAAAACCACCCAGGAGTGGTTTCAAATTGAGAACAAAACCAGCAGTGGAGGGTTTGGGTACAGAGACACCAATTAAATACTAGGTCAGGTTGGTCTGCAGCGACCAATCCATTCCATGGGTCCCACTGACTGGCATTTGAGTTCAGCCCACCACGCCTTCAGTTATTGCTTTCCTGGTTTTCCTTTTACACATCCAGAAAGAAACCACAACAGGGGGTTTGTATCTTGTACATAAACCTTCCTCAGGTGCAGCTACATGAACAGGTGAATTCAAACAAAGCTGCACTAACAGGTGAGTGAAAACAAAGCTGCACTAACAGGTGAATTCAAACAAAGCTGCATTAACAGCTGAATTAAAGCTACATTAACAGGTGAATTCAAATTAACAGGTGAATGAAAACAAAGCTGCATTAACAGGTGAATCAAAATAAAGCTGTCCTCCCTCCCAGGTCTCGATCCTGATTCCAAAGAGAATCCTTAGCACCACCTGGAAAAAGAACTCCAAATGTTTGTCAGAGGTTTCTGCTTTGTCTCAGTAGCCCATTATGCAGCATGACACATGAATATTGATTAAAGAAGGTTCCACTTCTCTCTTGGGCTTCAGCTGCAAGAGATGGCCTTGAACCATCTCTCACCTGCAGAGCCTCCCTGGAGTGCACAGCTTTGGCAAACCAGGATTCAGCTTTCTGCACTCGTATTCCCCAGAAGGTGGATGAATTTCCTCTGAAATTATGGTCTTTTTTGTCCTCTTTAGAGATTGAGCCTTGGAGCAATGCTGCTGTGGTATCTGGGACACAGATACCCCACGGATGAATTCACCCTCTTTGTTCTAAGCTTCTTCACAGGTTACAACTGGAACAAACTCATGATAAAACCTGAAAAGTGAATTTCTTTCATGTTCAGACTAGTGCTCACCTACTGGCTGCTGCATCTCTTATCCTACAGAGGTTTCCTGGTAGAAAGGCTGGTATTACATTCATAATTCTTGCAATTTATTAACCATCCCCTGTAATACCGTGTGGGAGACCACTGCCTTTTTCTACTGAAATTGATGGAGGCTGCTAAAGTAAAACCAGAGATAAATTAAACCATAATCAAGACCTCAAATGTCAGCATTTACTTATGTCAGCTCCATTAGCTGATAAATTCCCATCCCAACACCTGCATTTCAATTTCTCTCCTGGCTGTGCAGCAGACCACTGAAAGGCTTTTTAAAAGCAGCTGCTCCCCCCTGCCAGGGCAAACCTTCAGCTTTTTGACTGATTTGTCACCGGGAGCAGAACCTTGCTCTTGGTGGCCACTGTCCATCTGCAGCTGCCTGGTGAAGACAAAATGCCAGCAGTGGGAAAATCCACAAGCAGAGAAGACAAGGACTGTAACTCATGCTGTTATCAGCCATTAAATCCTGTTAAACCAAACTTTATCCTATCAAGATTTTTTCAGCTTTTCCTGGAGACTTATTTCATTTTTCTCTTAAATAAGTTTGCACTCTTGGGGAGAGTCTGATGGAATCCAAGGACTATAAATCACTTCTCCCTTGCAAATCTTTTCTCTCTTTTTAGTTAAATATTTCTATTGTCCAGTGAAGTTTTTTCCTGGTTTAGGATTTTGCCAAACTCCAGTTTAGAGAAGCAATAAAAAATAAAGTCAAAATTACTTTTATAAAAAAAGATTATTTCCTGCAAGCACAAGGAAAAGACCTTATAATTTTAGGCAGCTGGCATGCTTGCTAATAAGTCCATTTCTATGGAAATGAGTTCATAACTATTAATTTTGCCTGCTCCTGATCTATTCTTGATGAGCCTTTCAAATTTAGAAAAGCGCTTCATGATTCTCTCAATTTGGTAATTACTAACTCCCTTTGATGAATCCAGCCCAGTGTTTCAGACATGAGACATTCATTACACATTTTTCTCTCTGGTGAGAGGAGGGAAAAAAACCCCCCATGGGTCTTTTTGGATTTATTTCCTCTCACAAACTCCTGTAAGTAGGTCCTCTTCTTCAAATGGTGATTTAGAATCCTATTTGCCTACCTTCACAACCCTGTCTCCACTGGGGCTGGAAAAATGCCCAAATCCTTGGGATTTCTGCCCAGTCTCCTTGCTGTCTGCCCTCACACCTGTCTGATGCATTTTCAGCAGGTCCCACACAGCCCAGTCCCCATCCCACACCCAGCTGGGAGCTGTGGTTGGGATCCCAGTCTGGAATCTGAGCACAGAATGGAAAATCCATTCCACAGAAAGCCAACTTAGCTCCAGCCAGCCCCGGAATAAAGGAGTTATCAGGACAGGAAAGCGCTGCTCTGTCCCAGAGCTTTCCAAGCTTTGCCACAGCCCAGTCCCCATCCCACACCAGCTGGGAGCTGTGGTTGGGATCCCAGTCTGGAATCTGAGCACAGAATGGAAAATCCTTTCCACAGAAAGCCAACTTGGCTCCAGCCAGCCCCAGAATAAAGGAGTTATCAGGACAGGAAAGCGCTGCTCTGTCCCAGAGCTTTCCACATACACACAGCCATGAAAAGGAGCTGCTGTTATTTGTACAAAATAACAGAACTCTGTCAGGGTCCAGCTCTGATGAGAGAGGTTTTACCCAGCACCACAAAATCACCTGGCACTGAAATAACAATGAATTGCATTTGTCTGAGCCCAACGTGAATTACTGAATTAATGGAACGATACTCTGACTAACATTATAGCAGCAGCAACAGCACAAGTGGTTCATATTTACCTTAAATAAACAAAATTATTCATTACTGAGAAGGATTAGCGTTGCTAACCAAGCTGAAGAGCCTGCCCTGTGTGTTTGGGCAGAGAATGAGAGGGGCAGGGTGGCATTTCTGGGCACTCTGCAGTGCCACACTGAGCCTCTGCTGGCTCCCACTCACGGGTCAGCAACAATTGAGCTGATAAAAGTCAGAGCCTTCTATTGCTGCACTTGGCTATTACAGGAAATCACGAGTTCCATTCACTCATAAAAGAATGCTTTCAGTAAATGGCAATTTGTTTATGAGGCCCACAGCCGTGTAAACAACGCTCTCAAAAATGGAGTGGACATGAGGTATTGGAAAAATTGGAAAATAATACATGTGGGCTATCATGTTGCTTGAGAACCTTTTCCAGGTTGATAATGGCCAATTCTTACTCTGATGAACTGTAACCAAATTCAATGAGAATTCAGTGACCTTACACTATCAAGGTACATTAGTTTATCAAATACTTGAGTGAAAAAGGTCTCGCTCCTTTGATCTCAAGAGGATTAATTCTGTAAGTATGGTTTACTGAAGAGCAAACACTTACAAGAGGAGGCTTTTGGAAGTGCTCAAGACCCTCATTTGCTGCTGAAGCCAAATGAAGCAGCAGATGGCCAGGACCTCTCAGGGAACAGATCCACACTAAAGGTCCTGACCTTCTCCCCTGAGGAAATGAAGATCCGAGCAGCCTGAGATGAAGGAAATGAAAGCAAATACCAGCCAAGGGCAGCAGGCAGCTTCTGCATGATGAGGATTTGCACATCCCAGCCCTTCTGCCTTGCTGAGTGCTGCCCTCCTGTCCTGGGCACCTCCAGCCCCTGGGTGCGTCCCCCAGCCACAGCCCCCCAAAAACACCTCCCTGAGGGGAGGCACCTGGGGTTCCACACAGCCTTGACCTGATAAAGGATGGCAAAGCCTAAACCCTTTTCTCCAGCATGAATAATCCTGATGAGGCTGGAAGGACACAAAGCTGCTGTCTAACAGAGAACTTGCTTTGCTGTCCATATTTTCCCAAACGTTTTTTGGTGCCTGATCTCGGTTTTCTTTCACTGCCATAAAAATTCATGCTCTTCACAGACATACAGGCAGAGAAAATGGCTACAGAGGAGAAACCCAAGCTTCTAAATCCATTAAGAATGTATGGATTGACATAGCATGCTTTAATAATCCAGTAAAAACAACAAGAAAATATTTTTGTTCAAAACACACCACCAACACCAGGTATTATGATGTTATTTTGCTTAGCCAACATTTTCCCACCACTGAAAACAATAAATCTAGATAATGAGCAAACCTTTTAAGCTCTTCAGCTTCTCCACTGCCAATTCACAACTGTGCTGCTCACTAACAATGTGCAATAACTTCCACTTTATTTGATTTTATCAACATCATCATGACAACCCTGGAGACAACTGAGACAATTGCTTCAATTATTTTTATTTTCCTGCACCCTTGTGACAGTGCACAGAAATGCTTCTGGTAAAAGAGTCCTTAGATACTCTTTAAGTCAACCTTTAACAAAACAACTTCTAGGACTGAGCTTGGTGAGCTGCACTGGTAATGTTGCTGGGCACTGGGAGCCCATTTGTACCTTTGTCATTACTCTCCCCTTTTGGAACAGCATGCAATCTTTTGGGGCTTAAAAAAGCATTTTGATTGCACTGGAATATTTCTCTGACTACTATTTAGAACTTCTTTATTGCTGTGTTGTGTATTTCTTAAAATAAAGATTCTCTGTCAGGAGGAAGTCTTGTTGGGAAACAACAAACACATCCAGTGAGAAACTGGGGCCAGGCTTCAGCTGATGGTGGAGGCAAATATAGAGGGAGCTATTGTTGTTAAAAAATAAGAATGATTTTGTGTTGAAAGACTTATGCTGAAACCTATCCAGTTAATAAATATCAACAGCCCAAATGGTGCTTATAATTTTTCTTCAACTATTGAGAAATCCTTACATTTCTACATGCCATAATCACATGGTCTATTTTCAACATTGCTGTGAAAGCAGCTGAAATCCATCAAAAAGCAGAGATGACTTTTTAAATAACCAGTGACTGAAAATTAAAGATAATAAACTCAGTGGCATAAGAAGCTCTTTACAGTGCAGGAACTCACAAACAAAGATCTCTGCAGACTCTCCAAAGGTCTTGACAAGAACCAGAGTGCAGCTCAGGGAGCCTGGATGACCCAGGGCACGGGGAACTTCAGCCAAGCTGAAAACACCTCAGGGAAAACACAGGGGAGGGACAGGGCCATCCATGAGACAGGAAATATTCCCTGGGAATCCCTGGTGACACTGGCTGTCCACACTGCCACCACACAGGCACACACCTGAGTTTCCTCTGCAGCTCCTCCACACCGGGCACCAGCTCAGCACAGCTTCACTCAGAGCCTTGCCCTTCCCCAGGCAATCATGAAATGGGAGGCAGGCAAGGGTTTAATTTATCTGTGCCTCTTCCAGATGCACTGTGAGCCCCAGGAGGAGAGGTTCTACATGGCAGCTCCTGAACGTGCACACTCATCTGGAGCTCTGGAGTTTTGCAGTTACCAATACTCACAATTCCTCACCTTCCCAAGCAGAGATCAGACCTGGGGGAAGTGACCTGGAGCCACCCTAAGAGCTCAGAGCACACCTGCAGCAATGTTCCTTGCCATTTTAAACACTTCACCATTTTAATGTGAGATTAGCACCAGGTGATCAGACCTTTCTGTATGCACCAATCCCATGAGAAAAGAAAAACCCTCCTAGAACCAGGAGGAAGCTCCTTGAAATCCAGTTGCTGTTTTGATTTCAGAATTACAATTGAGGCTGACAGCTGAATCTCCCTGGGGAGAAAAATCAGCCAGAGGGGATCTGGAGATGCAAATTCCCCAGGCACAGAATTTCTGAATGAAAGCAGGAGGGAGCCAAGCTGCAGCCTGTGACACGAGCACACCTGAACTGCTGCAGGATGCAGGAACAGACAAATGAGGCTCTCCCCTTGAGCATTCAAAAAGTCTCATTCAACACTTTAATGAAAAAAATTTAAAAACTTGGAACTTAATCCTTTGCTCAATGACCAATGTGTAAATGACTAAATAACAGAATGCCCAAGACAATCAAAACCAGTCCATATTAAAAGCCATTCCATATTTTTCTCTCTACAGCTGGCTAAGGCTGCACAGAACTCACAGGTCTGCTGTTGAAGCAGCTGTGATGCCACCTGCATTAAATAATTAAAGAAAAAAAATCAAAATAGGGGCATGGCAAGAATTATTTTATTCCTCCAACATTCTCTTCAGCTCCTAATGAATTAAACCTGGCTCTCCTTGAACTCAGTGTGCTCTTAGATGGAGAGGGAAGGTGCAGGGTGTCCTGTGCCTAATTCCCACTTGTGCTAAGAAAGAAATGTCCATGGCAACATCCTCAAAGGAGTGAGGGCAGGGAGCAGGGCAGCCCATTAACATCAGCACAAACGGGACCTCCTCTCTCCCCACTTCCCTGACACACACATGGTGTGCACAAAATTGTTTCATTTTAAAGGCTGCTAATTGTGGTTTACAAAAGAGTTAAGCTCTTCCTCTCGCTGTTGGTACCCACTGAACAGACAGTAAAAACATGAAAGTGAAACGGGCACAGAAACATCAGTTTCCCATGTTTTAATTAATAAACAAGATTAATTTATCCAGCTGAGCAAACAGAGGGTGGCTCAGGTCTGCATTCAGTGTATGAACAGAAAGAGCCATCTGCAGTAAGTCTCTGAACCTCCACCCTCTGCTAGTTGAGCTTAAAGTCCTGATCTTCACACCAGAACTAAAAGCAAGAGATAAGCAAAGAGTTCCCATGTAAGTCACTCCATTAAAAGATCATTTTTGTCCTAAAGATGAATCAGAATTTTCATAGACATGCAAAGATAACTCCAAATAACAAACCGCAGAGGGGTGGATTTAATATTTCTCCTTTTAAAAATCACTCCACAATTATTTTTTAATGGCACAAAAATAAAGTCAGCACCACGGGCAGCCTGAAAGATCTCCAGGTCACCTTTCCAAAGGGCAGCCACGACCTTGGCACACTCACAAGACAACGATTTCCCAACGAAGTGACAGCTCAAGGGGAGCTGCTGGGACATTGCTCAACGCCAAGGTCAACCCCGAGCAAATGAGTGCAGGCACAAGTGAGGAATAAGTGAGGTTAATTCACTCAGGCTCTGAAAAGGAATAATTAGAAAGGAAGGGAGAGAACTGGTGTTCCACCCAGCCTGTCCCACCCACTGTATGGTGAAAGCCAAAACATGATCCCAAAAGTTCATTTAAAGGAGTTTCCTCAGCAATGAAGCCTTTGACAGCCTGAGATGGGGTGGGCTGAGGGTCCCCGCTGAGCAGACCCCTGCACATCACACCAAGGACACCACACCAAGGACATCTCCATCCCTCCTCTCCTCAGGGAGTCAGAGCAATGACCCAAAGTGGCAAAATGACCCAAAGTCACCAAAGTGACAGAGATCCTGCTGTGGTGGATGTGATGTTCCCTTCTCACCCACTGTAACAGTCACACAGTCTGGGCATGGTTCTGCTTTTTAATTTCCTTGCTACTATCAAAAATTTCACCCAAGCAAAAATACCAGCTGTCACAAAGCACAAAGAGACAGATGAAAGGATTTCTAGAAAAAGAAGGCAGGCTCCTGCAGGCGCTGCAATTCATGCTAAGCTACATAAAATATCCCCAACACCACGGGTTAATGCGAAGCAGAATGTACAAAATCATTCTCCTGTTCCTCTCTTTTCTGAATCTCTTCAGGATTTCATCATCTCTTCCCTTCTCCCGCCCCCTCCCAATTCCCTTCCTCCCCATACAAGAATATGCTCAGCCCTGGAAAATTGTTTAGCTGAAATCCTTAGATTTTGTCGAGGCCTGGCATTCTTTGGACAGCTGTATTTACACCCCTGGCTGCTGGGTAGTCATGCTGGAAGCAATTAGCTTTCATGCTTTTTCAATATTGCCTTTCAAAAAACTTTGAGATCCCTCATCTCTATCGATTTAGATGTAGAGAAGCACAGAAAAAAAAATAAATTAAAAGAGTTCATCCATATGCTGATCTCCTTTATCTCATTCAAACGCAGCAACTTCAGCTCCCCACCACCTAATGAATGCCACCACAGCCACGCTCCCAGCCCATAGGGGAGATGCTCAAAGGCCTTGGAAACCATAAAACCATCACCACAACTCTCAAAGGCAGCAGCTTCCAGCACTGCTGGTGCAGGGGAGGTTCAGCAGCCAGCAGCCATCTCCCATGGAGTGGGACAGGTCACCTTCCAGCACGGCTGTGGAGTTTAACAACACTTTCAAGTGTGTCCTTTATATTTTTCTAAGAGGAAAATCTGTCACTGCTGGACTATTTAAAAAAAAAAGAGAGAAAAAGGGAATGGAAAGAAGAAACATAAGAGCGTAGCTAAATGTATACTGATTGCAGTAATTGCATCCATTCCTCTGCTGGAAAGTCTTGTATTGTATTTCTAATATGTGCTGATAAGTGCATTCACAACATGATTAACTGCCTGCAGACAAGAATGGCTATTATGTTTAACAGACTGATTAGCAAGTGACAGAGCTGCAAACTGTACTCCCGGTAAATTGGCTGCTTTTAAATTACAGCAACTTTTTTATGGTCCCATTTTTAAAATGCAATGGCTTGTTACACATATGCCACGTAAATTCCTATCTGACAGTAAGGAATAGAGGATACTGAGCTTTTAACTTTTAATCTTCAGATCTCAATTAAAGCATTGCTCATTTTCTTGTTAATTACACCAAAATCTGCACTGTACATGGCTCTCATCAGGCATCATCTCATTTTCAATACTGGTCTCTCCAAAGCTACCCTTAAACACATGGACAGCGATTTCAGCCCTTCTCTTTCTGAAGTTCTGCCTTATTTTTGCTGGTTCTGTAAGCAGATAACTAAGATGGGATTTAGTGTATTCTTCCCAGGATTTGATTAATTCCCCTCTCACAGCTGCAGGCATCTTTCCATGGACTCTCTCAGAAGCCCCAGTGCCCCCAGAGCAGGGCAAAGGGAAGAAGTGCAGGGTCTGTCCCTGCTCAGCTCCTGGAACTAAATCACAAATCTCAAATCCCCCTCAGTTCACACTGGCCACGGCATGAGGCTCATCCTGCAGCCAGGACTGCTCCTGCTTCAAGTGAAATGAGCTCCTCATTAATTCCCTCTATTTTATCCCAACAAAGGGTGGGATTTGGGCACCCAGCTCCTTGCAGTACTCCTGAAAATCCTGCCATGCAACACACGGCTCTGGCTTTTTGATTGCTCTTATTTTCCTCTCTGTAATGTGTAAGAGCACCTTGTTTTGGGCCCCTGTGTATTTCATACAAACACAGCTACAGAGACAGTCATGACCCCAGAGAGTTTGCAGTCCACAAACTGAGAGAGAGAAAAGAGATTTAACAATCTGCACCAATTTAAATTCATACAGAAGGCACAAACCCTTTAAGTACAAATTTATCTAGAAACTTTCAAGCTCAATGACATCATGTACTTCAAACCAACTTATTTATAACATAAAGCTTAGTATAACTTGTAAGGAGATAGAATAAATCAATTTGCTCTATCACAGAACTTCATCAGATACAATACAGATGGCTCTGCTACCACGGTTAAAAATAACCTACACATTTTTACATCAGCTCAAGGCATTTATCAAACCAGGAAACTGGTGGAGGAGGATGTTGTCTGGCTTGCACACAGTAATGGGAATATCCACCCAGCAGTCTGGGGCTTTTATTAATCTTCTATCACGTGTTTATCATTTTATTCTGAACTGGGAGAATTCCGTTTCCAAAATCATTTCTCTTTGCTAAATACCAGGACAGAGCAACTTGAATTTGCCCACTGAATGCAGATTAAGAGGGGAGAAAATAATCCAAAGGGCAGCCTGGTTGTAGAAGGGGATAGAAAACACTTGAGTACCAAACCCACTCTGAAGCAAACCTGGCTGAGCATCCAGCACTTTCTGGATAAAAAAGGGTGATGGGAACCACCAGACCCCGAGATTGCAGCACAGCAGTGGCTGTGCAGATCTGGCATCCTCCTGCATGCTCCTCAACCAGCCAGCTTGTGATTCCAAAAAACCCCACGGCCCTGCAGACAATGCTGCTGGAAGAATGAAATTCATTTGTTTCTCAGCTTTCATCGCTCGTGTTCTCACATTCCACCCACAGAGGGGAAATTAGGTGTTGATGTTTGCTGAGGATTTATTGACTGGAGGGTTTATGTGAGGTTCCTCAAGGAGCTCTGTGCAGCTCTTCCCACTGGAAGGAAACCTCTGGAGAGAGGGGACACAAAGCCATCCTGGACAAAGGGCTCAGGTTGCAAATGCCCAGGGAGACAGTCATTCTCTGTGCTGGGAGGGAATTCCAGTACCTGTGCAACCCCTGCAAAACGAGGAGGGAGAGCTCGTGCTGTGACCACTTTTTTACTCTTTTTCAACCAGGTATAATAAGCTCCCGGGTCAGCCAGAGCTTTGACATCTGCTGCCTAAGATTTCTCTTCATAATGAGCTCCCTAAAGAAGACCAGAAACCTTTGTAGCTCAAATAAAGGCAGATTTCATCACAATGAACCTCGAATATGTAACGTTAAACAGGGAAAACTCCAAGCAACTGGATCAAACAGAAGGGAAATGCAAAGCCACGTACACAGCCCTCCCCAGACTGCAGTCACTGCAGGCAAGCCCTCCATGCTTATAATATATAATTATAATTATAATTATAATTCCCAGCTAACCTGGAGACTCCCTGGGCTGCAGCAGAGCCTGCCCTCACCTGGGCATCCCCAGGGAGACCCTTTAAAGATTTTAAAAAATTAAGGAATAAAAAGATACATTAGATACACAATTTAAACTTACTGCATATTAAAATACAAATTTATCATTCCCTGCTCCATGCCCATATTTTGTTTTCCAGGGGATTACAGCAGCACAGCTAATTATGTGAATGCTTCTGCAGGTTCTAATTGGCAAGGAGATCAGTTGATTAACTGCTTTGATAGGGATTCCAAGGAGTACTGGGAGAAAGTGGGAAGATCCCCCTGAGCCACCTGGGCTGGTGGGAGGTGTCCCTGCCCCTGCTGGGTTTGGAGCTGGGTGATCTTTAGGGTCCCTTCCAACCCAGGCCATTCCATCATTCTGTGATCTGATTCTGCTTATCTTCAGCTTGTTTCTTTCTCATCCTCATTATTACTGAAATTATCACAGATAAGAGGCCCGTGTGTTCCTCCCCTCCATTTCTTTATGATCTCATTCCGTTATTTACCAGGCACCCAAAGCCCAAGTGGAAATCTGCTCCCAGGAATGAAAGGATCACAAATCTGCTTCCTGAAATGAAAGAATCACGACAGGAAAAAGCTGCAAGAAGAAAATCATGCAAAGGTCCAGTGAATAACCCAGCAGGCCCCAATGCTGCTTTGGAGATCTGCAAGCAGCCAAGAGCTTATAATACTCTAATTAAAACAGCAAACTGCAAAAGGTATCCAAAAGGTTTTCCTCCCCACCCAGCCCTGCACAGACATCAGGCAATAAACTGAACATCAAGTGGCTCTGAGAGGTGTTTCCGTAAACAAAATGCAGATAATGAGGTATCCCTCAAAACTGTTCTCTTTTTTTCAATTTTAATTTAAAACTGAGAGGAGCGTGTGAATAAAAGGGAAGGTGTCTGAAGCAAAAGGACAGATGGTTCTGCTTCCAGAGAAGTGCACAAAACTGAGGTTTATTACAAGCCTTTTATTTTACTTACAGCTTTTTATTTACTCTTCTTTCTCCCTTCACTCACCTATTCATCTCCCCCTCAGAGCACTGCAAATTCAAGCTCCCATCGAATTCTTCTGATTCAAATTCAAATTGAAACGCACAAAGCCCAGCACCGCTTTCAGTGCACAAGTTTGAAGGGTTTTGTTGCAGATTTTGGGGGCTTTTTTTTTTTTTTTTAAGTGTCTAACAAGCCAATTAGAGGCTGAATCAGTACCTTTCAGATGAATACACAGGAAATGAGAGGAACATGGCAGTGGTGACACATCCTGCAGCCTGAGCCCCTGGAACATGAGGCATGTGCTATTATTTTATGTAGAATGACTAACTGCTACTGTGTTTATCTCATCAAGAAAACCACTTTACCCCCTTGCTTTTGAATTCCCTGGGTGCTTAACGAAGTGGGATTGCTTTTGATGAAGGTAAAGGCATAAAGAATCTGTTCAGAACCATTCCTGGGCTCTGGTCATGGTTCCTGTGGAGGCACTCCCATCCCTGGCTGCAGGAGGTGTGCATCAAACAGGGCAAGCAGTGAAGGCCCTGTGTTGCTCTCATTTCTGAACACGTGCATAAAGTTCATATTTATATTCTTATGTATATTTTATATATCATGTATGCATTTATATTTTTATATACTTTCTATTAAGTCCCTGTTCAGCTAAACCCTCTGAGACCCTGCTCACCTGGCAATGTTTAATGGGTTCATGGACTGGATTTCAACTGTTCCAGACCAATAAAATGAAATACTCCAATTCAGAGCAAATTTCTCTGAAAATAATACCATTAAGATCATCCTGCATTAATATCATCCTGGCTGAACACTAAACACTTGCAGGAAAGCTGAGGTATCCTGGATTTCCTCTTGGAAGTCCTGTTGTTGAGCAGCCCAAGTTACCCTGGGAATGTTACTGAGGTGGGTCCTTCCTTCCTGTACTTTCACTTTTGGTCTTTTACCTTAGGGGGGAAAAATTATGTGTGTTATAATTAAAAAGAAAAGGAAAAAATAATTTAAAGCTAACAGTCATTGCAATCACCATGATAAATTTATAGGAAATACATTTAACTATTGCCATGGCAATCAGGAAACTGTTTTGTTATAATTAAAGGATAATTACCTTTCTCTATTTTAACAAACTCATGAATTAAAAATTTAGGACAGCTTTGCCAGAGTAAATGTATCTGCATACATTACAAATCACACATTCCCTTGGCATTTTTCTCTTTAACTCATCATGGGGTTCATGGTTTATTTTATATGTTTTAATGTCTTTATGCCACGCTGTAGAATTCAGGGTCGGGTTGGATGGGGCTTGGAGCAGCCTGGGGTAGTGGAAGGTGTCCCTGCCCATGGCAGGGGTTGGACAAAATCATCTTTAATGTCCCTTCCAACCCAAACCATCCTGTGATTCCATGCAGTGAGAAAACCCTGAGTATCTTATTTACCCAAAATCTACAGACTAAAGCAATCTGAGAAAGACACTTGGCAAATAATTTCAAATTACAATAACGTGGTCAGATCCCACCGAGCCTGAGAACAAAGCAAGCAGGACAAAGCAAAGTTTTGCTACAAATTGCACATCAAGAAGCCAGGGGGAGTTTTGGGCTGCTGTGTTTTGGGCTGTCACCTCTTACAAGGCAGCAGTGAGCAAAACTCCTTGCTGAGGAATGAGGGAAACCTATTTAGAGCTCCTTTCAGCAGTGATTTTCTCTTGTTTGCAGGTGCAGGTCACAGGTGAGATACAGACCATGATCCCTTTTGTTTGAAATATAGATCTCTCTAAACTGTCTTACAAAACAGGCACTGCCTGGGAAAGTGCCTCTTCCTTCTAGTTTTTGTTTGGAATAGAAAAAATGGATGTTTGCTTGTTACTTAGGTGAAATAAAGATGCTTCTGAAGACTGTAAAGGAAAAAATAAATTGAAATTATAAGAAAACATGAGCTGTAAGGATGTTTAGTATGTAATTATTTAAGTAGAAGACCTTTAATAAACTGAGTACTCAACCTCAGTTTAAAAACTCAGTATTTAAAGACCAGCTCCATTTCTGGGGAAAAAGAAACCAGGACTGGTGTTAGATCAGTAATATATTTTAGCATGGCTTTTCCTTTTCTACTGTAAAAATGTCTAATATTAAATGTACAGTGCTAAATTGGAAGGGAAAGCAAACATTAGCCAGGGCAAAGGATCAGAAAAAAGCATCTAGAGAGATCATGCACACAGACTTTGTATAATCACGTGGAAAAACAGAAATAAAGGTGGTGCATCTCTGCTACAACAAAGTCAAGAGGTGCAGGGTGGTATGAATAAAAAGTTATCTATTTTTTTTTTAAGGTTGCAGAGTTAAAACAAGTTGAACCAGTTGCTGTTAAGTTAGCTTCATTGTTAAGAGTTCTTCTTCAATTCCCTGCCATTGTCCCCCTGATGTTTGCCAGACCCTGCAGATAACAGGGGAGGGGTGTGACATCAGAGCTAGCATGCAGATCAGAATGCATTTCACCAATTTTGTAACTTTCCAGGAAAAAACCCCTAAAAACAACGAGCCAACATAGAATTAAGAGACCTAAGTGATGTCTAAAGATGAGGAACTTAATCCAGTATCCTCTAAGATCCTTTTTACTTCTCACCCTAACCTGAAAAGATGTTAACTAGAGAGAGGACCTGAAATGTTAGACCAAAAAAGCAGAATTTCCTAATCTCCCTTGAGGACAGAAGCTCCTGCTGTGCCTGCAGACCAGCAGACACAGCTGCATCATCATCATCATCATCACCTTCCTCCTCCGTGCCACTCCTGGGAGCAGCGACCGCAGGGGCGCGACCCGTCGGTTTCTCCCCTCCTGAGCTGATTCTCCTTAATAAAGGCATTAAAAAGGAGAAGGATCTCCTGCCCCATTTATTTATTACACAGGGAGCAGCAGACCAAATGGAAATGAGCTCCAAAGGGGATCCAGCAAGGAGTGGGTGAGACATTTCCTGGCTGCCCAAAGCAGGGCTGTCTGTCCTTGGTGCCCAGCAGGCACAGGGGTGAGGCTGGGGCTCCTCTGTCTGCAGGGTTTAACCCAGACACTGCTCCCCTGCAACACCTGTACTTCAGGAGAGGCAAGGGAAATCCAGGAAAAGGAATTCAGCATCTTGGAAAACTCCAGCTCTGACAAACTGGGATGAAAACAGGACTCGGAGCTCTCTGGGAAAGGGAGCCCAAACCAAACCAACAGATTGAGATGGCACCAAGGATTTCCTGCCAGGGATTTCCATGAACCAGCCGTGCCTACATCACCCTGGCTCTGCTACAGAATTGGAGCTTCACCTCAGGAAAATTAAAATCCTGGGTCAGCAGTTCATCAGATGGCTTCAAGCTAAGGGACACAGTCAAGGACAGCACCTGAGACTGCAGCCAAATGGCCACTGCAGGCCAGTGACCTGCACACTAGAAATAGAAATATAGTATTAAAAAAAAAAAAAAAATATATATATATATATATAAAAATATATAAATTAATATAAATATAACTAGAAATAGAAATAGAATTTTATATATAAATTTTTATCTATATAAATATATATTATAATATATATTTTTATATTTATATATACATAAATACATAAATATATAAATATATAAATATAAATAACCAGTACCCAGCCAGGCAGAGAGCAGGAAACATCCCACATGGAGCAGAATCTCCCAACTGCTGAGCTGCTCCTTCCTTTTGGACACAATGAAAATGAGAAACTCTGTGCATCTGGCAGGTCCCAGCCCCAGCTCATCCCAGCTCCTCAGAATAAATAAAGAAAAGGCCATGCTGAGCAGAGGAAGGAATAGGGACAAAACCTCCAGGTTTTTGCTGTGTGACTGCTCTGCCCTGTCAGGCATCCCTGCCCTGCTGTGATCCCCCAGATCCCAGGGGATGATGCCTGAGGGAGAGGCCAGGCCAGGGAAAGCAAGCAGAGACACCCTTGGCCAGCCAGCAGCAGCCCACAGTGCAGGGAATAAAGAGAAATTTAAAATAAAAAGGGAATTTTCCTATTATTGACCAGCTTTTTCCCTCACCAAGATGCCCCTTTCCTTTCCAAACCCACATAAACTTTTACAACACAGAGCATCCTCTGGCACGCCTCCCCAGGGCTGCAGCTGGAGCAGCAGCACCTCCTTTCCTTCTGAATCTGCCAGCTGCCAGTTTCGAGTGATAGCACCAATTCTTTTTTGGAAAAGACAGTAATTTCCCTGTTCACCTGCCACACTGGTGATTTCTCCAGAGCTGGCTCATTCTCACTGAGATGGGCATCTCCATGCCAGTGCATGTATTCCCTTTCCTGCAGGAGAACACAGATGTTGCCTTCCTAGCTTCTAATTTTTATCTTTTCTCTTAATTGAAATTACCTTCTGCATCTCTAATCTTATAACTAAATGGCCCATATGTTGATTATAGTGCAGCTTGCATAAATTCACTTGAAGAAAGTTGGTAAATTCCTTTAATTAATAATTATTAGAAAAATACCCATTAAGGTAAATTGAAATTACGTTAGTTGGAAATTAAATTGTTAAAAATTATACTTTCTTTCAAGTTTAGAAACGATGACTGAGTAATCCTTCAACCAAGCATTACAAGACAGGAATTCCAGCGCTCAGCACGGCGTAATTTCAGAGAGAAGTGGATATTCTGTTGTGATATAACACAAATAAATATACATGACTTAAACCTTTCTGACAACCCCTTAACAATAATGAGTATGAAATGCTCAGAGAAACCCCTTCAGGCAGCAGTGGTTAAATAAACATGAAATGCTTTCAGGGTAAAAAGTACATGGAAGTGTCCCAGGGTCAGGAAGGCAGGGACACCTTCCCCTGTCCCAGGTGCTCCAGCCTGGCCCTGGGCACTGCCAGGGATCCAGGGCCACCACATCTGCTCTGGGCACCTGTGCCAGGGCCTGCCTCCCTCACAGGAAGGACTTCTGTATTTCTAACCTGAATTTCCCTTTCTGCAGTTCGATCCCAATTAATATTAATATTCTTGATTTAAACCTTGCCGCTCATTTCCCTCAAAGGTGAAACACAAAGCAAACGTTGGGGTGTAACTCTGGGCAAAGGCTGAAACGTTCGCAGTGTTACAAAAATTATCTGCAGGACAAGTGAGATTAAATAGATCACTTCAGGAGCTGCACGCTGTGGTGAGGTGCTCAGAGGTTGTGATAAAGCTAAACCCTGCTGTCCCAGCCCAGCACCTCTCAGGACACCTGTGAGTGACACAGAATCACTGTCCCTGGGCACAGGGCACTGCCAGCCCCAGGCAGGGGCAGAGGAGAAAACAAATAAAACAAAGATCTTTATTTTTTCTTACCATTACAGCTCTCCTCTGTGACTTCCTTTTCCTTTCTTTTTTAAGTTTTTATTTCCAGCCTCTTAAATTTCATTTATTTTTTAGCTGTTCCATGTTTTCAAGAAAAAAAAAATCTGTATATCCTTTCAGAATAAGCCAGTCTTCTGCACTACAGACAGTAATTATTTCATGTGATACACACACCAGCACACACATATTTCCTGTCACCAAGTGCCTGACAGCATTTCAAATGCTGGGAGAAGATTTTGTATTTAATAAATGGAAAAAACCTGCCACAGTTGATTTTATATAACTCATCTTTTTCAGTTTAATAAAAGAATCCCATCCTACACCTAGACCAAGAAATTTGGCTGCCACATATTTAAATTAAATGCCCGGTGGAGCTTTCTAACTGCAAAGCAGCAGCAGATTTACTGAGAGCAGTAATGGTCAGCCTGAGTGGCAACTTTTAATTGAGACTTATTAGAATTGGAGATTCAGGAAAAGGAGGCCTGTGGATAATTTAGAAACCATTTCAGCTGCAGAGCTGCAGGTTCTGAGTGGCACACGTCACAGCTGGCAGGGACTGGTGTCACTGCAGTCACTGTCAAAGCCTTCCTGGTGCCACCAGCCTGCACGAGCTCCACCTGCACTCTGAGCAAGGCTGTAAACTGCAATATCCCAAAATTAAAAATGGGAATATCCCAAAAGCCTCTCTGCTAAAGGGAAAGGGAAAACCTGGCTTTCAGGATAGCAAATAAATTGATTTTTCTGTTCACTCAGGACGGAGCTGAGGTCGGGTCAAAGACCAAGGCAAGGCACAGGTTTTGCTTTCCCTGCTCTCTGGCATTGGGATGTGCTGAGCCCCAAAGTGGGTGGAAAGAGAAATCAGTGCCTAACTCAGCAGAACCTGCCCATGGCAGTGCTTCCTTCCAGGCTTGCTCCTCCATCCTCATCCCAGCATTAAACTGCTTCCTCTGGCACCTGCTTTCAAACAAAAACCAGATTTGAGGTCCCCTCCTAGCCAAGCACAGGGACAGAGCTGGGATCTTTAAAGATTCAACTCCACCAGCCCTGAGTGCCAGGGAAATAAATATATGGTATTTTAGAGGCACGGGGCATAAATTCTGGCTTGGTTTAGAAGCCTGTGGGCAGTAAAGTGCTCTGCCCATTAAAACATAAATTATCAGCTGAGTGTAGCTGATGAGAGGCTGGGACTAATAGGAAGTGGTGCTAAATAAGAATTATAGGAATGCTTTTCCCAGCCTGACTGCAGGGATTTACTCTCCACCCTAGCACGTCTCAAGAAGGCAGATGAAAATTAAGGCTGGTGTGTATGGGAGCTCAGAAGCAAATTGTTACCCCTCACACACATCCTGATCAATCAAGCATCTTCTTAATCCCATCAACTGTGATTGGAGAACACCTGTTATCCCCAAACTTCCAAATCTTTATGACAAGAAAATGTCCAATCTCACCATCACCCCCTGAACAGGGAGCAGCAGCACTGACAGTAACTCTGGGTGCACCAGGAAACTGAGCCTGAGCTGGGCTTTCCTCAAATCATCCCAAATCAGCCTGGTGGCCCTGAATTTCCTCTGAAATCTGAGCCTGTAACACAGGTGAGTCCCCCCAGAAACCCTGACCCTGTGCAGCAGGACACAGCAGTGAAGACCACAGCAGACTCAGGAATTTGATCCAGATCGTTCCAACTTTTCTCTACAGGTTTAGCCCAGACCAATTCTGAACTCCTCTGCTGGGAATTAGGAAAAAGCGAGGGTAACAAGTCTGAAGTGCTTCATGAGCTCCAGACTGCCAGCTTATTTATGTTCTACAGATAAATTAATACATTCAGATAAAGTTTCTGATTGCCAGTAATATTTTCTTTGACTCCTGAATTTACCCTTTTCTCCAGATGCTCATTTCTCTAGAAGTAATAACTCATCTCTCATATTTATGGTCCCTCTCTGCCATTTTTTGCTCTCCCTCTCCCAGCAGAGCTCCCAGACCCACTGAGATAGGAGAATGAATCCTGAATTCCGAATTCTGCTGGAGAATTCAGTGTTGGCAGTGGCACCAGGAAGGATTGCTCGAGGTCCCACTGCTGCAGCCTGCAGCCCAGGGCATCACTGACAGAACAGGATTCTTGACACACATATCTATTTCTTCAATGAAGATTGAGAGCCAAAATAAATGGAATGTCAGTTAGGAACAGGGAATAGCTATGGGATCCCAGCACCCACGGCTGTTCTGATTGACTGGGCAGGAATCCTTTCAGCTGCAGGTTTGGCCTCTTGCTCCACATAACTGAAGTTACTTAAACTCTGCTGGAGACCTATAAAGAACAGAAGAGCCCCAAGCTAAAGCAGATTACAATGGTTTCTTGTTTTTTCCCTACCAACACAGTGATGGCCAATTGTTCATTACAAATAAAGTGGAAAATCAGTCCTGCACTGAAACAGCAGCCTCTGCATCATGCAGCACAATTGGACTCTGTTTCCATCCCATCTCAGCTAAACAGGACTGGAATTGTTACACAAGTCCCAAGGTGCCCACTGATGTGAGATGTGGTTTTTATTTATTGGAGAAGACACTTGCATGCTCTGGGAAAAAGTTATTTGCTGGCCTTAAATCATCCATGCAGGAACAACTGAAGGAAGCCTGCAAATTTATCAAGAAAGGATTCAGGATTGAATAGGACAAGACAGGACCGAGGAGCCCAAAGAACAGGGGGGAAGAAAGGCACATCTCTGAGGATGGAGGAGCACTGCCACTGCCAGCCCAAGGGGCACAGGGCTCAGATCTGCCCTGCTCTGTGCCAGTCCTGAGGCACGTGGCACCCACCCCAAAGGGCACAACCCTGGTGTCATTTCCTGGCCATCAACTGCCCCCAGAACATCATAAACTTCCTTTCCAAACTGGGGATGTAGAGGAATTCTGAAATTCAGCAATATCCAGTGTCCTGCTCAGTGTGTATCTGAGTGCTGTGATGAAGTGGCAACCCATATGTACCTCATTTTAGGAAGATATTTAATGTATGTCCTTGGCAAATAACAAACTATGGAGCATCTGAAATAAACAGAACCATCACCCAAAGATGAGACATATTTCTAAAAGGTTTCTAAAAAAAAAACAAACAAAAAAGAAGCTGCTATTTACAGTAAATTAAAAAGATAACTATCAAATCTCACTTATGGTAATATAAAACTATTTCTGAACTTTAATTATTATGACAAACTGGTCTCCTGTGGCTTGTTCATTTCACGCAGCTAAAAAAAAATTGTTAACAGTCTTCTAATTATATCAGTTTTCTGTGTTAAAAAAACTGGCTCACACTTATTACTCTATCTAGAGAAGCTATGGATCATCTTGCTATTCACTTAATGCTTTTAATTTACATATCAGAAATACTAATAAGTGTGGTGTTATTAGATCACATTCCCTTTTGCTTCTAACCCAAGAAAATGGTTCGTTTTGTTTGGCTGCCACAATTAAATTAATTTATTTTCCCATGGCATGGTTTTTGATAAGGGCCTTTATCAGAAGTTTGACTGTATTAAGCTTAATAGGACATCTCTCATTAAAATAAAATGCGTTTCATTAAAATCAAACAATGGCTTTGCCCCCCCGCCCCCATCTTGGCTTCATTAGCATATTTAATAGAGGAGATAATTGTGCTTTCCACTTGGACAAGAGCCTCAATCTGAAGGCCTGGATTTGTTTAAAATTCAGCAGATTATTTCAGTCTCACGTGATGACTGGCAGTGCTTTGCCTGGAGGTGGCCAAGGCAGAAATCTGACAAAGAATTCAGACTGGGCACGTTCTGGATGTGCTCCACATTCCCTTCCTGTGCTGCTCAGAAAAGTACCCAGGAATTTGCCCTTAACTTCCTATCATATTTACAATATATCCAAATGGTACCAATTAAATTATATCCTTTAGCCCCTTGCAGCCACTCCTGGAAGAGAGAAGAGTCTTTTTGAAAAGGAACTGATCCACAGCCCAGAAAATCAGCGTCTGAACGCTCTGTATTGGGAGAGCTGGCTCCTATTTCCAGCAGAAACAATCTCTGATGAGCTCTGGGATCATTACTGGTTAGGCCTCCTAAAGGAACAGAAAAATACAAATAATTTTTCAAGAGACAAAAAAATTCTCAACCTGAAAAAAACCCTCAACTCTCAGAATAAGAGAGCCCAAGGTTTTGACCTCTTGCTGTTTCATGTGCTTTCAGCCCCCGTTTCAGGCAGGGGACACAGCATCCCTGCCATGCCTGGCTGCTCAGTGGCTCTGTGCCTTTGAAGATCCCTTTCCATTTCCACTCATCAGGGCTTGGAGACTCACCCCAGGTCCAGCAGATGCTGACACCTGACAAAGGGAGGAATAACATACCCTGATTTTGGCTCGAGGCTGGATAGGAAAGGAGAAGCAGCTTAACAAAGATCTTGGGGTCGGTTCTGAGGCAGACAGAGATCCTTGCACAAAGCCAAGCGGCTGGAAAAGGGTCCCAGTGCAGGTGGAGTTTGTGCCTCTCACAGGTCAGCAGAACTGCCCAGGAATCCAGCAGGAAACCCTGGGCAGGGAGCAGCAGGGCAGGGCAGTGTGTGCACACAGACAGTGATTTTATCCCAGGAACACAGTGTCACTCAGGATCATTCTTCTGTTCTCCTGGCACCTGCTCCACTTCTTTTGTTCTTCTGGCACCTACCCCGTTCTGCTAAAGAATTTTCTGAGGTGGAAACTTTTGTCTACCCAGCTCTGTTCCTGCCTCATATCCTCTCCAAACAGATTTCTGCTCACAGTTGAACAGACATTAGCTGCCCAAACAAAGCAGCAGCCCATATGCAAAGTTTGTTTATTTGCACCGTAGTGTCCTGTGCTTCAACTCAAAGCCAAAATGCCCATATGGCCACTGGAAAAAAAAGAAGTGGGAAAGAAAAAAAACCCAAGGAGAGTAAAATATTGAGTTGTTTCTGCAGGAAGGAAAGGGGAGCTGTCAATACAGAAAGTGGGTTAACACCTCAGCAGTGTAAACACAGAGCGTGTCATTCTGCAGGGGAGAGGAGCCGAGCACACGCTGCTCAGCAATTTCCTCTCCCTCCTTGCTCTGTCCTTCCCTCTCTGGGCATCACCTCCTGCACAGAGGGACCTGGGAGCCCTGCTGGCACCACAGAGTGCTCCTGGCAGAGCTGGCAGCCCCCAGAGCACCCCGGGCTCCTGGCACTGTTCATGTAAGGCGGAATTTCTCACCAAGCTGCTGTCAAAGGGCACTCTTGGTGCAACGCTCAGACATCGCACACAGGGCTGCTAAATAAAGAGGGCTGTCTTCAGCATCAAGATCAGTTTTAGGGGAGAACTCGGGCTTTAAGCCAAACCAGAGCTAGGTTGAATTTTTACTCAAACAGCTGCTAGGACACACCCTTGAAATTCTAGCCCAAAATAATGAAAAAAACCCCAAACCTTTCTGTGTTCTCTGTATCCCTGAGCATCTTTTAGGGCTGTCCCCAAAATTACCCCAGTTTAACGTGCAGTCCTCTGAGAGACCCAGCAGCAGGAGCACTTAAAGCAGGGCTGAAAAGCCTGGTCTGGTTTGAGCCTGCGCTGGGGCAGGAGGCGGCAGCAGCAGAAATGATTGCACAGAGGCAGCAATCCGCCAGCCCCCGCGGAGAGAACCCGCAGCATATGTTCAGTGCAGCATGCAAACATCTCTGATGGTCCCAAGAACGCTCTGCAGACACGTCCTGAGCAGCGGGGAGCAGGAGATTGTGGCACGAGGCTTCCCTGGCCCTGCTGCTGCTGTCTGAGGTTATTATATTTATCCATCTTCTGGATCATCGCTTCTGCAGCCGTGCAGCTGCAGCTGCGGGGGTGTCCAGGGGCTGGGGACACACAGCAAGGCTCCTCTGCTGCTGCTGCACTTTTCTTTAGTTTTGTCTGAAAGTTATCTGCATTTTGAGCCCTGCTGGTGCTCGGATTTGCTCCTGAGCCAGAGAGAATTCAGGTGCCCTTCCTGCCTGCCTGTGCAAGGTTTCCCTGCACGCAGCTCTTGGCATTTCCTTGGGCAAACCTGACAGAAATTCCAGTGCTCCGTTTCCTGTTGTGCCCTTCTTTTCTTCCCTGGATGGCTCCTAAGCTCAGTTCTCTGGAGACAGACCCATAAATGTCCCAACTACAGAGAGCTGTGCAAAGAATTTGGTTTTTTAATATGATTGAATCTGAAAAAGAGAAAAGTTGCAAGATTTCTTCAGATCAGAACAGCTAAAATTAAAAGTTTTGTATCATTCTTTCAAGGTCAGAACCCCTACATTTTTAAAAAGCCACAGTAAAAATATTTTAAAAGAAAATAACAGCTTTAAACGAGGATATTAAAAAGACAAAACAAAAAACAGCTCATCTATTTTTTCAAGGAAAAAATAGGTTTCAAGAAAACATAGGTCAAAAGTTTTTCCTTCTTTATAGCCTGAATGGTCTAAATATATATTGACTTTTGGTTGACACAATAATTCACTTTTTTTCAGTGAATAAATAATTTTTTCTGCAGTTCCACAAATAACTACAGACAACTGAGAACTGATGAGACTGTTTCAAAACAAAGCAAGCAAACCAAAAAAAGCAAGGAAATGAGACTGAACTTTGTCTTCTCTCCAGCTCCCAGCCCCTGCCATGCTCCCTCCATGCCAAACTTTGCAACCACAAAAGCAAGAACATAAAGATATTTAGTGTCATTCACTTGCATTTGGAAATGAAAATTAACTTCATAGCTTTCATTAACAGCTTCAGATAATTAAAACAACAAAGGAAATGTTGATGTACAAAATGTGATTCCCCAAACCACAACTGGGCCAGGAGCTGGGGGCTTCCAGCCACATTTCTGAGAAGAAGATGACAACCACCTCTCTTGTATCTCTAAATATTACAGTCTTACTTTTACTCTGACAGCAGAAATTAGCACTAAACTGGTGTTTTATTTCCTTTTCTTCCCGAGAGGAAATGCCAGAGTTTCTCCTGGTGTACACATCATTTCCCTTTTTTTAGCACTTATTCCATTGATTTTCTGAATATTGGCAAGACACTAACCTAGTCTGTATAACCACAGGCTACAGTACTTCAACTGCCAGGCATTAATACATCTGTTTTAGTCACTCATCCACCCTCAAAATTGACAGTTTGAAAAATATCAGCTTCTGATACATGAAACTTAACTAAGCCTGGACAGCTGAGTCAGTGAACAGCCCAGATTTCCATGTTAATACCACCCTGCTCGACACCAAGCACTTGAGGTGTTTTATCAGTTTGTGAAAAGCATTTAATCTTTTCAGAGCTATAAAGCAGGAGAAGGAAAGCCCATTTTGCCTCACTGGGAATTTCCCATGCAGCCACGACTGAAATGAAATGAGCCTGTCAGGTGTGGGCTGCAGGCACTGACCACTCTCCCTTCTCTCTCCAAACCAGAGTCCAGTCCACTCACTGCAACACCTGGGAGAAATGCAGAATGCTCCTCTGAGAGCCACTGGAGAGCCTACAACAATAAATACAAAAATGTGCAAAACTGAGGACAAGGAAAAGCCTTCAGCTGTCACCCCCAGGCCCCACATCTGCAGGGGGGATGCAGACATCCATCACTGCCCCAGGTGGAACTGCAACACCATTCCCAGCCACACTGGCACTGCCTCAAAGTCCTCAAAGGAAAAAGAGAGGATGGGACACAGCTTCAGAAACTGAGAAACAGCACAAACACAGGAATCAGCCCCAAACCTCCCCTACCATACACACCACCAAAAATGCAGCTTCTCAGCGAGGATTATGTTCAACAGTTGGTCAAGGCTGCAACAGGGAGGCTCTGAGATCATAAAAAGTATTTGATAATAATGAAAATACAAACCTAAGTGAAGAGGGCAAAGAAAACCAAACCATCTTTTTCAGAAATCTGTTACAGGATGGTGAACTGATGCAGAGCAATCTGCAAGAGACTTAAGACCAGAGAACAAGAGACAAGCAGAGATTTTAGTGTAAAAAGTCAGAGAGGCTTTAAAGTAAAACCACAGAGCTGCAAATTATTGCAGAATGGGAAAAATGCCTTGAACAGTCACACGGTGACAGCAGGACAAAGGGCTGTGTGGCGTCTTCCAGCGTGGAGCACAAAATGTCATTATCTGAAATGGGACTCTCTTGGGCTGCCAGTGGGATGCCAGCACCTCAGGAAGGGCCTTCAGGCTTGGAATTGTGGAGAGAAAAATCAGCCTAAAGCAGGCAGGACAGAGGAGCTGGAGAGGCTGGAAAAGAGGAGGGGTCAGTAACAATGGAGAAGGAATACATTTTCTGGGGCACTGCACAGCTATGACCAACACTGTTCTTGTTCACTTGAAGGAGCTGGGACATTGACTTCAATAAAAATAAAATTTGGCCTTAAAGTTGCAATGAACTGTTTATTAATTAGCATGACCTAAATGTTCAGAAAAGGCTATTATTTAAAGTGCATTATTCCCCTCTCCAATCTTCTTTAAATGAAAGTTGATTGAAATGATGATAGGATTGTGAAATACAGACTCATGCCATCTGAAGATGCTCTGTTACATCCTTTTTGCTTAAATTTCATCAAAAGCTAGCACAAAAGGGATGTCAATGACACAAGAGCAGAGCCAAATGCATCTGGCTTTACTGAGTGTAATTGCAGTATCAAGTGCCTTGTTGGGTTGTGTCTTTTAGAAACAAAAACAATCCATTGTGATACTTTGGAAAGGTTCCTTCTCATCTGCATGGGACTGGTTTAAAAAGGATGATTTAAAACAAAAGAAACATTATCCAATATTAGAAGTAGCAGATAGCAGGGCTCATTGATGCAGTGCACTGAGGCCTCAGTCTCATTCCATGGCACAGCTGAACTGGTGTAATTAAACCACAGCTCCTCTGTGTTATTTAGCAAAGTAAATAATTACACCGTGCCCCTGAGCTTTATTGGTAATTGGTAGCATCAGGCAGAAGCCCTTGCAGTGGTTCCTGAACCTCCACTCCATGGGGCCGTGTCCCTGCTGGACATTTCTGGGCATTTCTGGCATTTCTGGCATTCACTGCTGGTTCCTCCAGCTGAGCACCAGCAGCTCTGAAACTCTCTGTGGGTTTATTGCACAGGGTGGGAAAGGCAGTGTTACCCCTGAGCACCAGAAAGGGTCTGGCTTTGTTCTTACTGAACTAAATTTCTTACTGAAATTTAAATTTTTTTCTCCAAACCACAGTGTCAACACAGCAAGACTACAGTCAGTTCCAGCATCACCCCTCCTCTGCTAAGTGTGGCTCTTCCTGCAATCTTTTTATCTCCCAGGCAGCAGGACTCATCAGCCCTGGAGAATACCCAGTTTTCTACAACCTGCTCATACCTAATTTAACTAAAGATGGAGAAAAGAGAGGCAGGTAATGGTAATTGTTTAAAAAAATTAATTCTCTGTTCAACTTCCCCTCTATCCCTGAAGATTCTAGGTCATGCTGGGGGCACATATCTGTTCTGGAAGCCTCAGAATGAGAGCAGGGCTGGCAGGATTACAGCTGTGAAAGGGCTGGCGCTGCACAAGGTGACAATCAGTCAATTTTTAATGGCACTTCGATAAATACCCAACATCCTTATGCACTCTGTGAGGTTGAAAAGGGGAATTAAAAGCACAGTGTCCCAATAATCACAGAATTCAACACAAAATAATTGTATTCACTAACATCCCAACAGGTGAGACCAGTAACTCCCACGTATCAGCAGGAAAATTAATCCAGGTGTCAACTTCAGTCCTTCCAGTCTGGGAGTTGCTCTGAGGAGGAAGATGTGGTTTCCCTTGTTTTCCTGCTCCTCCCAGTGGCAGAAAGGCAAGGTCTGTCTGCTGGCAGCACAGCACAGACTTCTCTTCCCTTCTGACTGGCCATTCCCACGGCCCCTTTTAGCCAAAAGCCAGGAGGGGCTCATCGTGGTGCTCCACACACCCAGGATGAATCAGGAAAAAGCTCTTACATGACCAAGAATTAATATTCCATTGCCTTGAAAAGCCTGTGACTACATGTCAAATATAGTAATAGCACAGCTGATGAAATAAAGGCATCAAAGATAGGGAAAACAGATTCAAGAAAGAAAGGAAAAAAATCTTTCCACAGGATATTAGTTTTGTCTGAGAGACTCCTCATAGTTGCTAGCATCTAAATCAGCAATTTGTATCTGCTTGAGCAGGACAAGAGATTCCATTTCACAAAGAGAGGTTCATCAGGGAAGCTGTTCTGAGCTGGGGGGATGCACACACACACACAAAGAACAAAGCACTGCCTTTAAGCCCTGCCTTCAGCCCAGGGGGGTCTGGGGGCCAGCAGAGATGTTCTGTTGGTCAGCTTGATGTCTTGAGAGGCTGCCTAGAACAGAGGCTGACAGAGCTAAATGAGTAAAGCAGGGATTTATTAAAAGGCTTCAAAGGATGCACCTTGGGCAGTGCAAGAGCCTGGCCAAGGCTCCACCCAATGTCATGAATTTTCACACTTTTATCAGTTCTGGTCCATTTCCATATTGGGTTCACTGTCCAATTCCCTCCAGGTTCTGCAGTCCCACCCTCCCAGTTTGCTCTCCTCAATTCCCTGTTGTTTTACACTTTTTGGGGCTGAAGCTGCTGTGGTGTCCTTGTTTCTGGGGCTGGAAAAGGATTGTTCTGTGTGACTGAGCTGTGAGGAGAGCTGCTGGCACTTTCTGTGGAGCTCAGAGTCACACACTGAGGCAGTGCAGAACGTGGAAACAGGAAAGCTCCAGCTGAAGGCATCAAGCTCAACATGCCATCTCCAGTGACCACACTCACCCTCCCTGCCATGTTCCTGGGTCCCCACAGAGCAGCAGAATCTGGAAAGGATCTGGAGATCCTTCAGAAGGAAGGACACTGAACTGTAAGATATTTCTGTGTGGTCGTTATGGTGTGCCATCATTTCTCTTAGGAAACACATTTTGAAGCTGATATTCCAACATAGGTAAAGAGATTAAAGATTTCTTTTTTTTTTTTTTTTTTTTTTTGGTCTGGATAAACTATTTTCACCCAAAAATTCAACTGTTAAAGTAAACAAAAATAGAATTCCTGCAACATAACACTGACAAGAGAAAGACATCACATGAAATCTCTACCTTTCCACAACTGCTATTAATCCTGGTGGATCCCTGCAGCTCTGCGGAGCTAATTAGCAACATAACCCAGACTTGGTATGTCTGGCTAAATTTTGAGCTCTGTGATTCCTATACACCAAAAGTTTACCTCTACAGGTAGGGTGCTGACTTTTAATATCTTTACTTAAGCTGAAAAATGCTGTCATGTCCAATCAGTCCAAGGTTTGTCACTCATGAGCTTTTCCCTCACTGCTCTCAGACCTCTGTGTTCCCCAAGAAAACAGAAATAACAGAATATGGGATGGCAAAACACCACGTATAAGCTATTATTTGTTTTATAGTAATAGGTTGTTAGAGTCCTTCTTTCAAGGTTGGCATTTTCTTTAATGAATCACCTTTCTCCACAGTTATTTTTAATGTACTGTGCCATGTTTCTCACAGAGCCTCACTCTCTTTTGCTTAAATGCCCTGTTGGCATTTAATTTACTGAAACGAAAGGATTATCACCATATCTTACAGTTAGATTGGGATGATTAAATGCCTACCACCATACTATTTTTAAGCAGCAGCTCATTTAGCCTCAGTGAATTGTCACATGTACAATCCAACTTCATTGCGTGTTGTCATTGGAGAAGTAAAATATTGTCACTTCTGGCATAGTTTAGGACACTCTAAATTGACTCAGAGATTTCCTCATGCACAAGCAAGGACAAAGTAGGACTGAAGGTCACCCACTGGATCATCTGGGCCATTTGCTACCAGAGCTGCATTGGTGAGCTGTGTTTTAGCAGTGGTTCTTCAGGGGCAGGGAATGTTCCAGGCTCAAAGCTGCTGGACTGAGGTGGCTCCAGCTCTGTGGCCAAAATTTAACAAAACTCCCCCCAGAATGGCTTTCCAGTATAAAACTGCTTGTGAATCCTAAACGCTCAAGAAAAAGGTTGACATTTCAAACTGCAAGGGAATTCGTTCACTTTGAGCTGCACAAAGTGCACCTCTCACAAGATAAATCCCCAACAAATGCCAGCCCCAGCTATCTCTCACCTCAGGCAAAACCAGAGGCTGTTAGAGATCCTGTCTGCATGCTGTTGGTACCACATAAAAACAAATATTACTTTGGATTTTGTTCAGGGAGCTCCATAAACACCCTGCCCTGATGCTCATGATAGTGCAAGCCTGCAGTTAAACATGGATGGGTGTTTTCCTCACAATTCCTTTCCGTTAAACATGGGTGGGTGTTTTCCTCACAATTCCTTTCCTCCTGCTCCTGTCCTCTACCAAAGTGTGACTCCAGATTTCCACCACCAAAAGCCTGATCTAAAAAAAACAAGAATTCAGGGAAACTTTCCCACCAGCTTGGCTGGAGGTTGGATTGGGACCTTTAAAAGAAGGTCCAAACACACTGAGTGTCGATAAATGAGACATTTACTCTTGGAAATTCATGTCCAGTCTACAAAACCCACAACATTCCTTTTCCAAACCAAGGGATGGGCTCTCTGCTCTTTCTCTGGGTTTCCTATCCCTTGCCATTGTCTCTTTTAGGAGAAAAAAGGCTACAGAGTAGACCAAAGGGGTCATTCAGGCAGCTGTCCCTCCAGGTGACCTTGGCACACACATGGACACGCAGCCCTGCTGTTCTCTGAGCCCTCACAGCTCTCCCATCACATTCCCACACACATTCCCTGCTCCACACAAGTCCCCAGCTCCATTATTCAAACACCTAAAGCATCCTTTGCCTTACTGGCCTTGGGAAGTCAGATTATCTCATTAGTGCAGACATCTCACTTTTCCTGTCAGCTTCTGACTTGTTCCAGTAAGTGAAAGAAAGCCAAGGAGTTACATAAGGAAGGACTTGTCTTCAGAAGCTTTGCAGACAGCAATCCCTCATCTTGATAATTTTTAACAGGTAGTTGCTTTCTTCTTTTTCTTCCCCTCCTCCTCCTATCAGTTTCTCTTTTTATCAAAGAACAGTTAAGCAGGCTGACTGCCCTGCAAAGTTTTTATAAGAGAACCCCCACTTCTCTTGCCTTTTTGGTTGATCTTTTCAAGCTTGTCCTTAAAGAGTGCTTTTAAATGTTGTTGCTATTATGGAAAAAAAAAAAAGAGAGAGAGAGAGAAAGGAAAAAAGGCCTTGATAGGTTGCAGACATGGTCCTTGGAGGCTTATTCCTTACCTCAATCTCTTCAGAACTCAGCCCAAAAATTCCTTTACAGCCAAGCTCCTTCCCCAAGGAACTGCAACATGCACATATCCCTCCTTTCTACCCTTTGTTCCTGTTTCTATTTTCCACTTAATCCCTGTGGACAGAAGCTCCTCAGGCACCAGCAGCAGGAGGCAAGGCAGCAGGAGTTCACCCACCCTGCTGCATTTGGGAAACAACAGCATTCCCATGGCTGATGTGCACCACAACAGCAATAGGCCAGCCCATAAAATTCTCACTTCTACAACAAAAATTGAGTGTTCTCCACCTCAGTCATTTCTAAAAAACAAAAATAAAAAAATTCTTAATATGAAGCTTCCCCCTGGAGTCTGGCAGAATACCTCCTTGCCTTTTACACCCTCCCTGTCTTTGCCAAGTGCCCAAATCCATTACCTTGACAACACAGTGCATCACTGTAATAGCATGAGTCAGCCTGGCAGTTTTTGTGACCATAACAAAAGCAGATTCCCATCGATTGGCGTGGAGCTCCCTGCTCCAAACTATAATTTCAGAAGGATACTCGCTTTAAATCTCGTCACTCTGTGCTTTGAGTCTTGCCAAACTTGTCCATAGACCAAAACCAGCGGCTTGTTTTATGGTCTCATTTTAATGGGTTTGTCTGTATTCCAAGCCCCAGCAAACAAAACAGATCAAACTTCTCCATTTAGAGTTCTCACTCACAGCTTTTCCTCATCTTCATGTACCCAGTCTGGCCAGGCTGAGCTCAGTGTCTGCACCATCATCTCCCAGAGTTTCCAAGGGATGGTCACAATGTTCTGTTCCAGACTAAAATGCAGGTCTTTCACTCAAAACCTTTGGCACCTGCAGAGCTGAAGCAAAGGCTTTGAGCAGAGAAGGAAGGAATGAGGGGCATCACCCAACAGGACTGTACAACAGCTTTTCTGTCAGAGAAACCACAGCTCCAGAGGTACTGATCCAGAGACAGGGCTGGCTGCTGAGCAGCACACCTGTGGCTCACAAGCCAAGAAGGCAAACAGGTTACAGTGATGTCAAGAAAGACCTGTCACCACCAGCACACAGCAGTGCATCTTCTTTTACAACAGCCAGGAGAAAAGGGCTCAGATCTCTTGTTTTGGTTTCCTTTCCTTGTCAACATCCCCTTTTTCAGCAGCTCTGTTTATGGGCGCAGGGACACCTGTACTCTTCTGCTTTGTGCTACAAGAGGATATTCCCAAGGATGTGGATGCCAGGCCAAAAGCAGAGTCTCCCTGGAAACACTGCATGGCAATGCACAGCCCACACTGCTGGTGAGAAATCTGATGACCATGGGATGTCCTGAGCTTTTCCATGTGCTTCTTTGGGACAGCACTGGTGTGCTCAGCCAGAAATTCAGAGGTTTTCATGGGAAGGATGTGTTTCTGCTAAGCCAAAATCCACTTTAAATCAAAAATCCTTGCAGGAAAGATGGGTGGGACACCTCAGCACTTCCCTATGGCTGCTGAGGTGCAGGAGCTGGGAACTCTGCAGGGCCAGTGAGAGCCTGCAGCACTCCCCAGGCAGCAGAGAGCACTCACTGCCCTGGCACAGCCTCACAGGAACCTTGATGGCATCACTGCTCTGGGGAAGGGTGGAGGACTCCTCCTCAGGTGTCCCAGGAGATCCCGAATATTTCACAGCCCTGAGCCTCCATCTGCTACTGAGAATGGGATGAAGGATCTCATTAAGGAGAGATTAACATGATAGGCAGCAGAGTCTCTGCTGGAGAAAACTCAGTTACCTGCTGGAGCCCTCTCAACAACTTAATGCAATAGCAGAGAATGGTGAAAGGCAACAATTTTCTACAAGTTTTCAATAATGCTCCACGTAACAGAGCAAAGGTCCTGTCCTGTCCTGTCCTTAGGGGAAACAATGCTATAGAGTTCAGAGAAAAAAATGCAAGAGAAAAAAGATAAAGCAAAGCAAGACACAAATCAACTTCCAGCCCAGCGTTTTGGGCTACTTCGTGATACACAAGTAAAGACAAAGCACTGTGGCCCGTGACCAGGCTCTGCTGGACAAACCAGCCCCTGAAGGACTGAGAAGTTCTCCAGTCAAGCTCCAAGGGTGACTAATGGTGGTGCAAATGAGGCAACGCTGCAAGGGAATAAACAGCCCTTCAGTAAAAATGAAAAGAATGACCTAAGTGACCAGAAGAAAGAACTACTGAGGGCCCAGCAGAACTTTCTTTCACAGTGCTGCAAACTTCAGCCTGAGTTATGTACAAACATTTCTAAAAATCCCAAGGAAGTTTATGTTCATTTTTAGGCAGAGGAGGAGCGTTCCCTTGGCTGCTTCTCTTCCTGTGGCTATCAAAGACTTCAGGTTCAGCTGGAGATTTGCTGGGGAACTGCAGCCAGCTCTTGGAACTGGTGCTTTAGATCCCCTCATCTGAGGACATGGCCCAAGCTGGGTCAGACCCATGGGTGCTGCTCTGTGCCTGCCTGAGGAACGTGGAGCATTCCCCCAACACCCTCTGAGCGCTCAGCTCCTCTGATCACTGTGTTCCTAAGGCCCTTGTGAGAGAAGCAGATGTTAATATTCCCATTTTATGACTAGAAACTGAGGCACAGAGAGTCTGAGTGCCTTGGCCAGAGTCACAGAGGGAGCATCTGGCTTAGCAGAGAGCTGAAGCCCAGCTCCCCAGCACCAGGCGAGCAGCCAAACTCCTGGAACAGCTTCTGTCAGGAACAATTCCCATATGGAAACATGCCACGAGCACAAGGACAGCCTAATTACAATTAAAAAGGAATCTTCCCATACACAACTAGGCTAGCAGTGCACAACGTATATTTAACCCCTTCCTGCACTGAGCAGGAAGGCTCTCCCCATCCCAAGGGCTTTGGACAGCACCCGCTGCCAGTGCCACAGCCAGGCCAGCTTTGCTGCTCAGGATGCTCCCACAGCTGCCAGGCAGCCCTGCTTTTCCCTGTGCTTGGAGCCACCCACCAGCCCTGCCAGAGAGCTCTGTCCCAGCAGAGCCCAGCTCAGCTGGAGCCTCCTCCTGCCCCGCTGCCATTTCCCTGCAAACACACTCACTGCAGTTGAATCCCCTCTGTGCTTTCCTTCGGAAGGGAGGATTTCAAAATTTGATTTGTTTTACTCACTAAGTACTCTCCGGTATTCCCAGCAGATCCTTTAGCTGACAAGGTTTGTAGCTGTTGCCACTTTGTTGTGTTTTGTGAATGGGGCCCCAGCAAAGCCCCAGCCGGGTTTAGCACAGCACACATCAGTCTCACCCCGCGTGGCACAGAGTCACGCACAAAACGCTCCCTGCAGGCACAGCACTCAGCCAGGGAGGATGTTAACTCAGCCCAGCAGGGCGTGGGACACAAATGCTGACATCCCTGCACTTTAAAGCACTGATAAACACTTGTGCAGATCAGGGAGACGCCGACCCAGCTCGTGGCAAGGTGAAGGTGCCCAGGGATGACACAGGGAGTGTGGCAGTGCCCACCTCTTCACCTGCCTGCTCTGGGATTCCTGTGCTTCTTCCCAAATCCCAGGCTGGGCTGCCATCCATGGCAGGCTTTAGGGTACCCATGTGAGCAGGGCTCCTGTTTCCTGAATGTTCTGTCACCTGCACCCTCCTCATGTGATGAGCCACAGAAGGGTTGCTAAAATCCCTTTCAAAAGGGACTAAAGACAAGAACGTTCTGTGCCTTCCCCTCACCTGCACCCTGCCCTCCTCATGTGATGAGCCACAGAAGGGTTGCTAAAATCCCTTTCAAAAGGGACTAAAGACACAACTGGGCAGTCCTGATTTGCCACCAGGAATCAAGAGGTGTTTCACCAGCGCAGCAATGGCATGAAAAACCTGCAACAATCAGATCTGCCACAGTGCTGAGGGAGAGAACAGCCCACAAGGAAGGTGCTGCCCCAACAATGCATAAAAAGTTCATCCCAGAGCATGATCCCACCTTGCAGGCAAGTGGAGATGGCAAACAGCGAAGAAACACCAAGAAAAGGAACTGGAGATTTGAGGCACACCAGCTCACCTCCCCCAGCAAGCAGGGGATAAAAGCCCTGTGCCAGGGAATTACAAGGCAGCTGTTGCACAATCTCCATCCTCACGCTGCCATGGCAGAATCTTTCACCCCTGTGACGCTGCACTCAAGGCTGACAGCAGAACCAGCAGTGGGACTCCTTGCCCAAAGTCCTTAACAAAGTTCGCTGCCTTTGAAGGTGTATTTTGTGAATTCTGTTGCTCCGTGTGTTCAAAGGGAAAGGCAGGGTGTCTGCCAGCCTCCAGGACTTCTGACCTCACAGTCCTCCAGGTGCCTTCTGCTGCAGCCACAAACCCAGACAAAGCCACCCCTGCTGCTGCCTTGCGCTGAGAAAATGGGACTGGATGAGAGCATTGCAGGTTACTCCAGTTCCCAGAGAAATTAGCAGGAGTTTTTTCACTCACCTCCTTAGGAACAAAACCTCTGAATAATTCCTGCCTCCCACCAGTCTGCTGCTCAAAAATCTTTTCGGCTGGGATTCATCAAAGCAAGCCATAAAATGTCAGTGAATTTAATTTAGGCTTAGGGTCAAGCATGTGGCACCTTAAACCCCCCAGAATTTTACTTTATTTTCAACAAAATTAATTTTTCAAAGCACGTAAGAAGGTGAAAGTAAGATCTTTCCAAGTATCTCTGCCTTTAAAATTTGTCTTGAATCATCTTCATTAGCATCTGTCACATTACACCCAGAGACAGAGTTTGCTGTGAGTGACAGAATGTGGCAAGTCAGGACATGCAGGTGTGTGACAAACAAAATCAGTGTAATCATGAAGCTCAGAAAATTGCTTTTAATGTTATGTTTATAGATGTAATTCTGTAGAATTACCTGGGCAGGATATAGATGGATTTTGCTTTACACAACTGCCTGGAAATCCTAAAATTGCGGGTATAGTGGTGGGACTTCACTCACATTTTACTGCAAGTATATAATGCAGAAAGTAAAGATATGTCAAGCAGCAAAGTGACATCTCAAATATTGGTCAATAAAATGGCATTCAATTCTTTCCAGTCAATGGTGGGAAAAGGTTTTAAATACAAGTAAAGAGTTGAGGAGGGGACTGGGAACAGAACTTTTCCAGCCCATCCCACAGACAGTCTAGGACCTACAGCAAATATGTGAAAAACATCGTATTTGTAACTAAAAATAAAATGCCACTTCATTTGGTGGCTGTGCAATAATGATTTCATACAGTGCCATTAAAAGTAAAATTCAAACAGGAGGAACTGCTGAGTTCTGCTAAACTGCAGAATTTTTAAGTTCTTTTGAGGCAAGAACATGTCAATCTTTTATATGTCTGCAAAATGCCACAAACATCTTCAGCAGTCTATAAATCATAAAGGGAATGATACAAGCAAACAGGAATTATGGGATCTTATCTCTCTGGCAGATTTTGCCCTATGGATAAAGTAGCTTACAAAGCAATAATGGAATATTATCAGCAAAATAAAGTTTTAGTGGCTTTTTATTCTTAGCAGCATTTTCCTAGCACCATGTCAATAGAAGCAAAGCTTCATGTGGGACCAAAAAGTTCTGATTTGCATGTGTCATCATGCAAAATGAGATTTTATTCTGCCCTTGCCTTCAGAAACACTGAGCCATGCCTAAGATCAGATCACAAAATTAAACAATTTATTGTACTGGAAGTCTCTTCTGTTGGTTTTGGCCAAGCTCCCAGTTCAAGTGATTAGTGAAAGCACAGAAATACTAATTAGCAGGGCAGGCTCCTCAGAACCCGCCCCGTTTGTGTTCATGGGGTATTAACAGGTAGACTAACCATGCTCATATTAAAATTACTGTCTGCTCCATCGTTAATCACCAAGACAGGAAATTCAATGAGCACTTTCAGCACACAGATAATTTATGCCTGGAGTTGTAGCCCTCCCTGCCATGGTGTGGTCCTTCAGCAAAGAGCCCTGAGAGCATCACCAGCTCACAAACATCAGAATCACACCCTGCACACTCAGGAGCCCATCCTAAGGATTCCTGCAGCTCTAACTGCTCCTTCTTTCCTCTCATCTTTTGAGTCTCATGAAATTTTCAAGACTTTTCATCAGTCAAAACAAGCAGAATCTTACTTTTTACATTCAAATGCGAGAGCAATCCTTCTTCAAAATCACTTGACTCCAGAAGTCTGGGATTTTGAATGTAAATATTTGAAAAGATACGATAGAAAAAGTGACTTGTCAACATGCATTGTCATCACTGCTTAATAAAACCCCTCTGCACATGAGTGCCAGCATTGTCCTCGTGTTTTATGGTAAATAGGTGGAACCAAAGCTGAAATAACAACCAAATAAAGTTTTGATTAGCAGGAAACCAAACCAGATTATCTATGAAGAGTGGTGGTCTTTCATGTCATCAGGTAAAGAGTTCCTTCCTGGTTTTTGTCAAACATCAGCTGCTGGTATGAATTCAGAGCTCCCCTCTTGATCACCCAGAATCAAATGGTCCCATAAACATTAAGAAAGCCTTGCAGCATGAGACCTCAAAAAAGAAAAGTTTCCACTTGCAGAAAGCACTCAGGAAACAGCAGCAGAATGGGCTGCATTAGAGAAAACATCCAAAAAGCAATTAAAACTCCTCCTGGACTGGGCCTAACCCTGCCACAGCCCAACTGCAACACACACTTCATATTCCAGAAGGCAGCTCCCACATAATGGTTCAGCAACCTACACTGTTGCCAGGAATAGAAAAGTACATCAGACTTAAGCAATTAAGTTTTTTCTGTGCCACATAAGCCGGAGAAGAACCACACAAAGAAAATAGCAGCGCAGAAAATGAACAGGATGAATTACAGGCATCAGCAGTAACAGATAAAAGAATAGCTGCTTTCTTTCATTCAATAATGTATTTGGAGGAATAAAGCTTGTGCTGACAATGAAAAATGTAACAAGTGGGACTACAAATAAACTTGCAGTTAGCATTCATTTCGTCAGAGAGAGTCCAAAATTCAGGCTAAGATTCACATTTGGTAGAAAATTTCTACCTAGGTCAAAGACTTATCCTACAATTTAGGGCCATAATAGACCTTGAAATTGAATTTTATTTGGAGTGGGAGGACAGATTAGGTTGAGGAAGGTCAGGCTTGCCAAAAAACATTTTAGTTTTGTATTTATGCATGAGTTATGAGCGGGGGGGAAAGAAGAATAGTAAAATATAAATGGGGGCTTTTGTGTGTTACTGTGCTTTGTTAAAAAAATCCTTATCTACAGTATAAAAGGTACTAGAATCTAATCAACTGCTCCCAGCAGGAAGCCAGGAGTAGCACTTACAGAGTGCAGCAGACTGACATATAATCATGGCTGAAGCAGAATTACAGCTCACAGAAGCCCAGCACTCCTGTTGATCTCTGCTGGAGCTTCAGGGTGGAGGAAGAGGTGGAGGGAAGAAGTCCAGCAGACATCCCCTCATCAAAAAAAGGAAACTAAAGGATTAACTGGTGCCAGCCCCAAAGCTTCACCAATTCACTGAATCACAAGAGGCAAAACCACAAATTGTCCCACTGCAGGTGATCAACTCCTTGTTCCATTCAGCTGGTTCTATTCAATTCCTGCTCCCACCCATCCAGTTCTCCAGCTCTTTATACTATTTATTGCTATATATATATACATTTTATTTTATTTTTTTGTAAAAAGATCAGAGAGTTGATTCTGTAAAACACCAAGAAAGGAGCCCCACAGTGGCTTTCAACACTCATGCAAAAAAATAAAGGTATAAATGCCTGGAGAGCTCCAAATCAACAGGCATCTGCTGGTATTTTCAGCTTCTCAGAAAACATTTTACACTTTTTCCCCTCCACCACAGTCTTTTCAGAACATGTCTACGTTCATCTGGCTTGGGGTTGCCATATATGTAAAAGATGAGTAATTGCAAGAGCTGAGCTAATTGTGGAACAGCAAAGAGCTCCTCAAAGGGAGCTCAGATCTCCAGACACAGCCCCTGGAAATGCTGCTTTGGGATGGAGAACACAGTGAGAGGAGGGCTTGAACTTCTCTTTCCCTGTCTCCTTGTGATGCATGGGAAAGATAAATGTTCCAGGATGTAGGGAGGAGCAGAGCTCTGGTTCCTGCCTGAATCAGGTCCTGGGCTGGGACAGGTTTTATTTCATGAAAGTGTCAACTTTTGGATGTTACTGAACTCCAGGGAGCTCTCAGTGTGATGTCCAGAGTGCTGACCACACTGCAGAGGGGCAGGGCCTCCCATTTAAAGAAAATCCTAAATAAAGGCACACAAAACAGAGAGAACAGCTGCTCTCTGCCTTCCTGAGCACCAGCTGAGGCTCTGTAGTGAGCTCCCCAAAAGTCTGCCCCTGAAACAAGCACAGGGACCTGCAGGTGACTGCCCCTGCACAGGGACCAGAGATGGCTTTTTGGAGCCCTGTGGAACTGACTAATGAACAGCTCATAACGGTAATAGGATGGCAATTGGTAATCAAATGAAAATATTCCGTATGAAAGAAGTCATTTTCTCTTACAAGGTGTTGTTAAGGGGCAGTCACAAGGTGTTGTTGACTGAATAAATAAGTTTTCATTATTAAGGCATTCATAGTCACTATGTTCATACTCATCATTATCATTTTATTAAAAAAAAATCTACTTTTCCTTTATGGCAAGGCTTGGGAATGACAGATGATCCATCAGCTTATCTGCTGATTTTTAATGACAGCATTTTGCATTCATTATTCCCTACTTAAATGACTCTTTTTAAAAGAGGAATAACTTATTTCTTGCTCTTGTTACTAGAGAAATTAACTGGTGCACAATTAAGAAGTGCTTGTCTAACAAAAAGATACACCAGTCACAGACTTAGAAAACCAGCATGGACATGAACTGTCCAAAAGGGAGAGTGAAAACAGGAACCCATACATCCAAAAACCTCCACTATCCCCTCACTGCCAAGGTCAGTACTTCCAGATTTCAATCTCTGCACGGAAAACTCCCAAGAGAAAAGACAAAATAATTCTCTTTGCTTGTGCAGGGCTGATGCCTCCCTGAGCTGAGGAGGGGGAAGCCTGTGGGGCTGGCAGGGTCCCCACTGTCCCAGAGCCAGGAGCAGGGATATTCCCTGGAAAACCACGGCTCCAGCTCAGCAGTGCTGTGAAATCTCATCAGGAGGGGAGAGTTCCGTCAGTCCTGCTGCTGCCCAGCAGCCAGCACAGCCAAAGAGCCCAAAAATGCAGCACCCAGACCCCAACAGCAGAGCTCTCCTTGGCACTTGGACATGCCAAGCTTTTGAGCCCAGTGAGCCCAAGATCTCCAGAAGAATCAAACCAGTTCATTAATTACACCAACCAAAAAGAAAAAAAAAAAGCTTTTTTGCAAGATCAAGTTATTGGCAGTTGGTTTTAAGGATTTAAGGAATGCTTTTTTGCTAAAGCTTTAGTGATTTGCCTTAATGACTGCAATATTTCACAGCAAACCCCTGAACAAGTGTCCTGGGAAAATCCACACAGAGCAACTCCAAGAGAAAGAATAAACACAACTTCTGAGTGTGAGTTCCCAAAGACAGGACGTCCAAATTTATAATAAAATGTTCTTTTCAGCCAAGTGCCAAGGGGACATTCCCCTGTTACAGGCTCAGTGAGATGAGCTGGTGAACAGTCCTGGTGCAAAGTGCTTAACTCCATTTAATGCTCTTCTCAAATAAACATCAGCGTTACAAGAAACAAACAAAAATCACAGCCTGACACTGACAAAAGCATCAGCCAATTTCCATTTTTTTCATTTTACAAGAGTTTATAACTTTTCAAGTTAACCATAAAAAACATCAACATAAAAAGTTTGTAACTTTCAAGTTGTAAACACAGGTGAGGCATATTAATGGCAAAATGAGTGAAAAATTCTAACTAAAGCAAAAAATAATTTATGCAAAGTTAATGCTGGGCTGTTTTATAATGTGTTTGGCACAGATGATTCGAATAAATCAATGTAACAAACTTAATATTTGCCTGTCTAGCAACAGCACCTCCTAACAATAAAATGAGTTTAAGTTTTGGCTAAATGCCTAATAAATGAGTTGTTAGCTTTTGTACTTTAATGCACTGGCTATTAAGTAAGCAAGTCAACACATCACAAATGGAATCCAAATGTGTGCAGCAGGCTTTGCTACAAGCCAAACTCATAAACTGCTAAAAGAGGGAATTAAACACACCTCAACCACCAGCTTCCCGATTTCACATTCATTCAATAATCTTTTCCAGTCTATTATATCAAAGAACAATCCCATTATGGTACTTAAATCCCTGTGCACAGTTGCCAAAAATAAATTACTTAGCAACACTTGAAATATCCCCAGAAATGTTCCTGCACTACAGAAAATTCCAGTTTCTGATTTCCACAGTATTTCAGGTGTGACACACTAATGCCTGTCATTATACAGAACGTGGCTCACCATCAAAACTTATATTTTCTGCAGATTGGTGTCTCTAATTGCAGGCTCTGAGCACCTCCTTTATCATTACACCTGCCATGCAAAAACGAGACAGCTACTTCAGAGCAAGTGGGTACTTAAGTGGCACCCTACATCAAGGGGCTCTCCTGAGTCTGGAATGGGTTTGCAAGCTGGGACTGCATTAAAAAGTACAATATTTACAGAACAATCAGGTCATGCTTCTATGCAACAATGGTTTGGATCACATCTCCTCCCTCCCTCTGGGATTTCCATAAGGATCCATGAAGATTTCCTATCAGTGAGGGGATGGAAAGTATCTCAAGGTACTGCACAGAAACCTAACCTTGTGCAGACCCCACATTTTGTACTCAGAATTGTGTTTCCTGGGTATTCACCCCAACGACACCAAGGAAAAGGCAACTTCAACCCATCAAGGGAAAACTGTGATTAAATTATGGGGGGAAAAAATCAAAATCCAATGCACAGCCATTGTGGTCCTGGAGTCAGGACTTTGTTCTGAGTGATGAGTTCAGCAGGCATGGTTACCTGGGCTTCATCACTCACACTTCAGCTCTCAATTAGCACGGCTGCAAAGTGCCACAGAACACTGCAAAGCTCTAGAAATTCCCCACAATTGGACAGATTTTGGTCATGGAGCTCGTGAGGCAGCCCACGTGCCATCATCCCCAGGGCCATTAAAACAACAGCACAGGAAGAGCAGGCAGGAAAGCAGCAGAGCCCTGGAGAAGCCCATTGACTGTGAATATGTCATCATTCCCTTTGGCACCCAGTGTGGAAACCATGCAAGCCCCACTGGATGAATAATGATTTCAGCAGTCACTCACTCATCTGCATGCACTGGAAATTGGCTCCCAGCCTCCCTGCCTCGTCCTTGCATCCTAATTATACAGACCACCCTACCCTGAAATTAAACTTTCCCAACTGTTACATCAATATTAAGCTTCACATTGAGGAATGATATACCCAAAACCGAGGTAATTAGGTCAAATTAAAAAACAAGATCAATTTCAGAATGATTTGGTTCGCTTTTCTGTTGCTCAGAATGGGGTTTGGATCAGGTTCTGTGTACTACACTCCTGAAGAGTTTATTTAAGCTACTCCTTTGCATGTTCCCCTCTGCACCAAGGAAGAGATCAAAGGCTCTGGAGTTCCAATGTTTGGGTTTTGTTGCCTTTTTTTTTTCCCTAGTATTTTTCTACTTCACTGTAGTCCCAGTAAACAAATGCTGCCAAGAGAAATTTTCTGCATTTTTCTCTGTATTTGCACAGAGCTTTCTACTGGTTTGGCAAGTCCAGAGATCTTTATCAAACATTCATTTTCTAAGTGATTTCCATGCTTCTGTTTGTATTGAGTTCTTCCAATAAGACATTCCTTATTTTCCAAAATTTCCAACAGACAACAGAGCATTGACTTTGCTGGGGCTCCCTGCACAGCACACCAGGCTGCTCCAGCTACCAAAGATAAAATTTGTTCAAAAAGATTCTTTTGGGTCATAATACAAGATGGAACAAGAAGAGTGGCTAAGCCATCACCTTCCTGGGCTGGTGAAAGAGGCCAGGGGCAATTATCTGCCCTGGCAGTCCCTGTTCCCTCTGGCCCAGCTCTGCTGGAGGTTCCACCAGGGCAGCACTGAGCCCAGCTGAGACAGAGGCAGAAACAGCCACCCCAAAGAGCTGGCCAGGAGGGAATCCATGTGGCTTCCAGGATATTAGGCTCCCTACAGGAGATTGAGACAATTCATTGTTCTTGGCTTTGAATGGAATAAAAACAAGGGAAAAAAAATCAAAGAGGAAAAAAGACCCTCCAGAAATTGTATTTGACCCTTGCACAACAGTTTTCTACAATAAGCTGTCCCTCCTACTGCTGTTAATTTGGCTATTATTTTTATGTCCTCTCTAAGGTACTGTGAGTCAGTGCTTTCATCTCATAGGAACATTGCCAAGCTGGCCTGGGTTCTTTCACACAAAAGGGTTGAGATGTAAAGAATAAAGGCTGGTTAAAATTCTTCTAACTCAGGTTTTCTTTGTGACTCAGTAGAGTTGCTTACGTTTGAAAATGCGTGGAGATGCTTCTCACTGGACACTCCTCACACAAAGAACAGACTCCATCACTCACAACAGAGGTCACAGCCTGAAAACTGCTGCATTAAAGATAAAATCCTCTTCATCAATGGCTCAGGGGACAGAGCTGCCTTGGGGGTGGCCAAAGGCCAGGAAATGAACTCCTGCAGGATCTAAAGGCCATGGGCATCCTACAGCCACAGCACATTTCTTTGCCCATAACACTCTGACCTAAGGAAAGTGTCTAAGAAGAGGAGGGAAACACCCAAGTACACAGTAGCACAGCATTTGTGCCTTCTTCCCACACCTTAAGCACCCCTAATTTTTAGTTCAGATCTTTCCTTTCTGAACCAGCTGAAGTCTGGCTTCATGGAAATATGGCTTTCATGGTGGCAAGAGTTCCTGAAGAACTCCAATGTTCAACAACCTACATCAGTCTGGCAGGGGTGAGAGCAGTGGCTTCCCCTCCCCATCTCCCTGGCTTTTTCCTCCCCATTTCCCTGGTTTTCCCTCCCCATCTCCCTGGCTTTTTCCCTGCCCATCTCCCTGGCTTTTCCCTCCCCATCTCCCTGGCTTTTTCCCTGCCCATCTCCCTGGCTTTTCCCTCCCCATCTCCCTGGCTTTTTCCCTGCCCATCTCCCTGGCTTTTCCCTCCCCATCTCCCTGGCTTTTCCCTCCCCATCTCCCTGGCTTTTCCCTCCCCATCTCCCTGGCTTTTCCCTCCCCATCTCCCTGGCTTTTCCCTCCCCATCTCCCTGGCTTTTCCCTCCCCATCTCCCTGGCTTTTCCCTCCCCATCTCCCTGGCTTTTCCCTCCCCATCTCCCTGGCTTTTCCCTCCCCATCTCCCTGGCTTTTTCCCTCCCATCTCCCTGGCTTTTTCCTCCCCATCTCCCTGGCTTTTTCCTCCCCATCTCCCTAGCTTTTTCCTCCCCATCTCCCTGGTTTTCCCTGCCCATCTCCCTGGCTTTTTCCCTCAGCTCTTCTCGATTCTTTCTTGCCTGCCTTCCTCACCTCCCTGTGTCTCCTTTCTCCCTCTGCTCCTCTTACTCATTCACTTTGTAGTACTGTGTGAACTCATGGCATCCAGCCCGCTGCCTTTGCATGGCCTAAAATAAGACCCAGCAAGGCTGGCTGTCTGCAGCAGTTACTGCTCTTTTGTGCACAGCAACACACGCAATTGATCTTCTGTCAGACAACTGCTGCTGCTGGTGGCACTTTACACGCTCGCAGTCCTGGGGCCAGGCGGGTTCCTGTGGCAATAAACACATCAGGAATGTTTGAGTGCACGGCCTGATGCCCTCCCCGGGGTGGGGAACAGCACTCTGCTGTGTGTGCGCTGCCTGCAGCCCATCTTTCTGGGGTTATTTATCTTCCAGGAGCACCAAACTCCTCAGGGCAGCAGCAGCCTGGCCTGTGCTGGTACCAGGAGGCCGAGGCACTGCAGAGAATCCGCTCAGCAGAGCCCAGGCCCAGCCTGGGACAGGGCCGTGGGCGATCTCTGGCCCACAGCCCCTCTGCTGATGGCTTGGAGGGGACATCAGCCCCAAGGCTATCACTCTGGAGCACAGCGGAGGGGAATTCAACACAGGAACACCTCCAGATAGAATTTCCATCTGCAGAGAGGGGCTGAGCACCCCAGGAAGCCCCAGGATGTTTTTTGCCCCATGAAGGGGGGACTGGAAGGTGCAGGGGGAATGAATGGTGTTCCATTCCAGGGACAGCAGGCTGTCACCTGTGCCAGCTCGGCCACAAACCCTGCCAAAGTCAGCACAGCTCTCGTTTTCAAGACATCCCCAAAGCTTTGAAAATGAAACCAAATGATGCATCTTCGCTCAGCTGATCATCTGTGCCAGCAACACATGTTTACTTTAAATAAATATATGCACAAATCTTAAGTGGCAGCAAATTTTACATCTTTCTTTTGGCTGATATTCCTGGTTCAAAGGGCATTCTCAAGCACAGGAAAATAAATGAATTATTTTAAAACAGGAGGATGTATTTGCATGCCTATAAATACATAAAATAAAACTGCTTTTCCTGTTTCAAAGATACATTACAATTACCATTTTATAAAATAAGTTAATCATTTGAATTCTGTAAACACCTCTTAAAATAGTAAAGAAATTAAATGATCATAAGAGAATCTTATTTTTTCATCCAAGTTTAAAGACAGAGGATGTCAAATGTTAGAGCTGTGCTGGACTGCATCAATTTAAAAAATACATAAATTTCCAGGTAACAGAATAAATACTTCTGAGGACACCTGAAAAAAAAGCCTTCTGAAGATTTCACTCTTTCTACTTCTGCATGCTGAGTGCCCCTCATGCAAGTTTAATTTATGCAGTGACGAATATCCTGAGAGACAGAAGCTGTATTAAAAACATGAAGATAAAATAATCCCTAGGTGAGAAGAACCAGTTGGGGCTCAGTAACGCTCTACTCAGCACTGCAGGTTAAATCAATTTGATTAACTTTGCTAGTTAGCATAAATATAACCTTCCTGATTAAAATACTAGTTTGTCAAGGATCACATTCTTCTTACCTGGTAATAAACCAATTTTTTGGCTGTTCCTGAGGAAGGAAAAGGGTCTCAGTATGATATTCCCTTTCAGAGCTGTTGCAACTCTCTGGCCCAAGTTTTTGTGCTGGTGCCACCTCCTCTGTCCTGAAGCACAGGCTGGGTCACATGAAGTGTTTGTTCTTCAGCTCTCAGCACGGAGAACACCGAGCACCATGAAATATGTTCTGTTCTGGAGCCTTTCAAATGAGACCATGGAAACTCAGCTCCTGCTCAGCACTGATTTGAAATAACCTAATCCTACAAAATGCTAAATCACTCTGGCAAAGCTCCTGCAGTCCTGTTCCTCAGGATATCAGCCCTGAGTTATGGGGTACCACAGCTTGCCAAGATGGACCAGGCTCTCAGGGCATTTTTTCAAGCCCTCTTGCCCTGGTCCCACTGCAAGCTAATTTGTGGCACGTTCCTGAAATGCTTCCAGAGAACTCTCAGGAGCAAAGGACACAAGAACTTCAAGGCTCCATCCATCTTTTGACAAATGCAGTGGAAAAAACCTGCATGGTCTTTACCAAGTGGGATCTGCTTGCAGGAAACCAACAAGGACTCATGTCTGGTAGACTCACAAATTCTGGCTATTTCAAAAGCATTTTTGCACTAATTCAGCACTGAGAGCACTGGGTAAGATCCCTGCCCTTCAGCAGCTCAGCTGTTCTGCACAGAGGGCTGCAAACACCTGATTTTAGCAAAGCCCACCAGCCCTGACTTCCCTGCAAGCCGTGTGTGCACTCAAAGCAGAAATCCACACGGATCCTTCCCCAGGAATGGCAGTGCTGGGTCCCACCTGCAGGCACAGAGCAGAACTATTTTTGCTTGAAGAATAAACTGTGTCTTTTTGAACCAAAACACTGCTGCTTCAACTATCCCCACCAAAATGAGATTCTCAGAGTTCTGCCCCAAGGAGAGAGCTCGAGGGAGAAGAGGTGTAGATGGCAACAAGCAATCTCCTCACTCAATGAGTCACAAAAACCTCCTTTGAGATAGCAAAAGTAAGGGCAAAGCAAGGCTCTACACAGATGAGAAAAGATGTGGACAAATATCTGTGTGTATATTTAAAATAAATCTCTTCTTTTTATGCTCTTTGTTCAACTGCATTATCAAAAAAGAGGTTTTAAATACAAGCTTATGGGACTACTAAAGAGGTGAATTTATGAATGTATTCCTAACAAAATACACTCTTGAAGGCTTTAATCTATGAATTGTGACAACCTTGGACAAAATGGATTTTTAATAGAATATAATGTAAACTGCCTGAAACACTGTGATAAGGAATTTTTTTTTAAGTAATGCACAAAAAAGGCAAGGATGCACTCTGCATGAAAGGAGGAAAGGTCTTAATTTAAAGCATTTTAATGGACACTCAATTTGCGTAGGGAAATGTGAGAAATGGAGATGAAAACCTCCTGATAGCAGTAGCACTGCAGAGGGGAGAGGCAGGGAGATTAGAAAAGTAAGCAAATTTGAAAATGCTCCAGCTGATAACAGGGGCTGAAAGGAATGCAGGCAGGATGAGAAGATGTCACAGCCCAGAGTCACTGCTCTCCTGGCAGGCTCTGTCTCTCAGGGGCTCTTATCAGAGCTGAGCACTGGGCAAAGCCCAGCCCAAGTGCAGAGCAGACCTGGCTGGGGTGGAGGGCACCAGGAGGGCACAGATCTCACTCAGGCTGCCTGTGACTCCTGGGGGCTTCTCGGTGTCCCCAAAGCTCCCAGAGCTGTGCCAGGGGCTGGTGGGGCTTTCCACCCCGCACAAAGCCAGAGGGAGGCTCAAACCCACGTGAATTTGGCCAAATCTTACCCAGAAATCAGCTAAGCTCGGCCCAGAGGCTCAGTCCTGGCTTACCCACTGCTCCTCTACCAGCTGGGCCAGTCAGCAAAAGTGAAATTAATTCCAAGAGAGAAAAAAGCATCTCCCCTGAGGTGGATACCATTCTGTCCACTGACAGAAAAGATGATCCTGCACTCTCATCCAGACACAAACTGCCCTCCAAGAAGCCCTTGGATTCTAAAATGAAACACATGAACCGGCTCTAGTGACAATTCTGTCACCTTGACCTTAACAGAAGCAAATTCAGGTCTCCCATCATTTAAATGAAACAGCAGAACTTCTACATAGACACTTGACATTCTTCAAAAGGAAACAGGAGGACCATCATTATGACCAAAAAGACAAATTAAAGGAAAGATCAAAGTTAAATATTTACTCTAAGCACTACAATATTTGCAAATCTGGAAGTGATCTTTCAGCAGTTTCTATTTGCATACTTTAATTAATCCAAAAATATTAAACTAATCTCACAAAGGAAAGGGTCAAAGTATTAATTAACTTGAGATGCATTGCTTTTGTGCAATTTAACAGTTCAACACAAAGCAAAACTCAGTTTTAATAAAACCTAAGTTACTGTGACAGGTATAATTTCATGGATTAGTGAAACCCCATACAAGGCAATAAGTTTCAGTGTTCAGGCTATTATTTTTTTAGTCCAACTTTAAAAATAGTCCCTTCATTTTGATTTCACTAACATCAGATGACCTCAATCTTCCTTTAACCTCAGTCTTTCACTTTTAAACTGATGGTTTTCCACCTTGCTCCAAAGGGAACAGAGATCATGGTTGTTAGAAGAAAGAACCTGATGGGGTTCACAGGGAGCAGACCCTGCCCAGCAACCTGTTGCTTTTTGGGACTACCTAAAAACACAGGGCAAACAAAATTAAGGGGAAAAAAAGCAGTTATATTTATTTATGGGCCTTCAGGTACATTTGGGGCAGACAAAGCCCCACAGGGGCTACACCCAAAATGGACCATATTTCTCTGGCTTAGTTCATTTTTTCTGTTGGCTCTTTGGCAAGAGGAATTTGTCTGTCAGGGGCTCTTATCAGAGCTGAGCACTGGGCAAAGCCCAGCCCAAGTGAAGGGGTTCTGCTGCCCTGAAAAGCAGATGTGAGCTGGGACTGGGGGGCTGCCTCCAGTTTAATTCAATAATCTACTCCCGAAAGCTCAGCAGCGAAACAAAAGGGAATAAAGCTCTGTCAGATCAGAAACAAAAGGGAATAAAGCTCTCATCAGATCACCTACAGCTTTCCAGGCTGGCAGAGGAGCATTATTGCAGCTCTTCAGGGAAGTCAGTGTTTCGTGTCTGGTGCCCCATGTGTGGAGACACGAGGCTTGACTCCATATTTCAGAAGGCTGCTTTATTATATTATGATATATATTATACTAAAATATGACATTATACTAAAAGAATAGAGAGGAAAAGATCATCAGAAAGCTAGAAAGAACAAGAATAGAACACAACAAAATCCTGTGACTGCTCACAGCCTCAGGTGGCTGTGGTTGGTCATCAGTGAAAACAATCCACATGGAGCAATGGAAGATGCACCAGTTGCATCCCACATCAGCAGAGAGTTATTGTTTACACTTCTCTCCTGAGGCTCCTCAGCTCCTCAGGGGATTTTTCATGGAATATCATGGCTACATCAGTGTGTGTGTGTGCAGCATTTGGCACAGGTCGGGCGGGAGGGCTCACCTGTCCTCGGCGCCGGGGTCGTTGTGCACGCAGGTGAGCGTGGCCGTGCTGCGCGCGCTGTCCGTCTCCTCCTGCACCCCCCACTGGTCAGCATCGCTGACCCTGATGTCCGAGATCCTCACTCCTGGGGCCGTCCTGATCCTGTTGGGGACAGCAAGGATTGCCTTAGCTACAGAGAAACCCAGAGAGGTGAACAAGGAGGCTGAAAGGAAATACTCCCTCTACCATCAATAACAGGTTGCAACCACGAGTCACTCTGCTTTGAAAACACAAAACATTTAAAGAGGTGAGGTGTGAGTTTCATTATGTGCAAAGCCAGTCAACTTTAGCTTGAGCAATGTGGAGAGATTAAGAATGGTTTCTGCTCCTGTGGCACCAGTCTGATACAAATGAAACAGATGTGATGAAGCATAAACTGATTTAATTTGCTGTGTCTGTCCTGCAGTTTAAGATGGGCAATAAGAGCAATGTGATATAAAATACATCCTCCTGTCTGCAAACATTTGGGAGTGAGGTATCTTCTGATATTAGGGATGTCTGCATGGAAAAAAAATTCGTTTCATTGCTCAAAGACCTTAATGCAGGAAGGAGAGAAGAGGTGTTAAGTTATCCTAGACTGAGGGAGGAAAATAATTATGTCATTGCAGCAGGATCTATCAAACTGGGCACATCAGACTGCTGCTGCCGAAAATAATATGATGCTGACATAGAAAACTTTGATATCCTGAGAATGGCTAGAGTTTGAGAGCAGTGTGGTAGCTGGTAAATGTCACCGTTTTTTGGCTCAGAAAAAATAAAACTTGCCAAAAATAAAAAGTCCATGCTCCAGCGAGGCTCAGCGTTAGGAACAGATTGCCAAGGAATAGGAAACAAACTGCTTTTATTAGCAGGAACTTCATTTGTGCAGCTTGACTCCTGAAACAAGCCTGGGATTACAACAGGAGTGCTGCAAATACGCCTGGAGAACAATTAGGCAGAGAGAAACTGCTGCAGCGCCACGCTCGCCACTGCTGTGACTTAATTAATTAAAAGCAAAGCCAAGAGGGACCTTTTAGTTATATGGTGGAATGGAACAGCACTGCTGGGACCTGGAGTGTTATTTAACAGTGAATTGTGATGGGTTTGCCCCATGCCTCATGGCCAGTTGGGGCTCTTGTTACACCATTAAAAACTTCCTTGGAGCTCTGGCTGAGTTCATGGGCTTGGATCAAAGCGAGTTCATGGCTCCATGGGTGGTCTGTTCCTCTGAGAAGGAATTAATTCATCCTGCTTTTATGATATCCTTATTTTTGCCCGTAAGCCTGTAGTGACTTGATGGGTCAAATCCATGCCTGGCATAACCAAGCTGATGAAAAATATTCTCTGTAACAGGATTTTACCTGATATTTTTCTAATTGTCTCCTTCGTGCTTTCCCACAGGCATTCATATCTCCAAACATCATTCCTCAAAGCTGATGTGCCCCTTCCCTATCACCTCCTCTTCTTTTTTTCAGAGGGACATTCACTTATTCTGTAGTAATTACACTGGACCAAATCATTCCTGCAAGACACCTGCATGGCTTCATTTCAGACTGACTTGTAATCCACATGAGACAGAGAATTAGGCCCTCAGCAATGGATTCAATATTTTCTTTCATTAGTCAACCACTTTTGAAAAAAAAAAAAAAATCATTAGGGACTAGCAAAAAAAAAACCCAAAAAAAAAAAAAAAAAAAACTCAAACAAATCAAAGTACCTGTTTTTAAATTCTCTCTTCCCCAGCCAATTTTGTATTTTTTTAAAGAAATTCATATCACCATTCTATCAAGTTCCCATATTTTTTGTTGACAATGCATCTGAAAACTTCTACCCTGACTTTTCACCCAGGTCAAATCCTGATTAATTAAAGGTTAATTGAAGGGCAGGAGATGCTGGGGGGACAGGCACACCAGGACAATTGGAACTTATCCACAATTTCAGGATTCATCAGCCTTTCCCATCTGCCAGAAGCTCGTTATGTCCTCCTACACAGCTTTGCACTGCAGATAGCTTCACTCTGCAGCAGCTCCTTTTGTCTGTCCTGAACCAAATCCAGGGAGGAAGAGGATGAGGAGCTACAACGAGGGTGAGGAGCTACACTGAGGATGAGGAGCTACAATGAGGATGAGGAACTACAACGAGGATGAAGAGCTATGAGGATGAGGAGCTATAATGAGGATGAGGAACTACAACGAGGATGAGGAGCTACACTGAGGATGAGGAGCTACACCAAGGCTGAGGAGCTCCAGGACGCAGTTCCTGCACCCCTGGGCAGGATTCAGGAGCCCTGTGCAGCTCCTCCTGAAGCTGCTCCCCTTTGCCTGCATCAGAGGTGCTCACACAGAGTGTAAGGATGCAGGAGCTCCAACATGCCCCTCTTGCTGCACACCCAGCTGTCCCAGCCTCGTCATGGCCCCTGCACCCCAAAACACCGACCTCCCTCTTGGCCCACCCCTCACCAGCGAGCTTTGCTGTTCATCCCCTTGTGTCTGAGCTGGTTTTTGCCATCAGGTGAGACTCTCCTGCTGGCCCAAGCCTGGCTTCCCTTCAGGGTGACCCTTCCAGGAGGCCCTGTGGTTTTTGGCCGTGCTGTCCCTGCTGGCTGTGTCCCCCTGCCTCGCTGGGTGAGCAGCAAGTGAACAGCGCTCGCTGCTCCCCAGCCACGCTCTCCAGAAGTGTCTCAGAATGCTGCATTTTAGGAAAAATTCCAGTCTAATCCCTTGCATCTGCTCTAGTGGGCTGAGACAAGATGTCATTTTGCATTTTTGGATATCAGTAGAGCCAGGAAGGTTGAAAGAAGGAAGAAACTACGTTCAGCTTCTCACTTAGGAAAAGTCAAGAAATTCAAATGAAACCAGCCTACATATGGGAGTTTGAGCCTACTGTTCCTTAGATAAGTGATTCATATCTTTAAATTTTCCCCCCAGCTCCACAGGCACAAAAATTATTGTAAGTGTTGGGGACTGAGGCTTCAAAAAAGAGTAAGAAATTCCTAGCAGAGCTGCCATGAGCTGGAGAAGGGATGGTGAATGGCACGTGTGTGGGCCCTACTCTGTGCCAGGCTTCAATTAGAAGCTTGGGTGGATCATTTAGTTTTCTTATACCTCCCTTCCCCACGTATAAAATACTGGAAAGTGTTGCTCTGCCAACTCAAAGGGAGCTGTAAGGATAAATGGAATTGCCTGAAAAAAATCTGATGTCCTTTAAGTTTGCCAGCTGACAAAAATTCTGCCATCTCTGTGCACGAAACTGTGGAAAGGAGCTGCTGAAGTATTTCATAGAACCCTGACCCAATAAGCAACTGTTACCACTAAGATGGCTTAATTACTTTTTTTATAAAGATAATTTTTGAAATGAGAGGGGCAAAAAAGGAACAAAACATGGCAGCCAATTGGAAATTTAGCAAAACTGACATTTTGTTCTCACAAAATATTTGCTTTCTGAAAAGCAGAATTGTCAGACAGAAAAGCGTCCTGTTGAAAACTCATGTCTAAAACATTGCAGTGTCCGTGGCATTTGAAAATGCAGTTAGCAGGGATGTGAGGCAGGGAGCTGGGCAGAAATTACCCTGTACAGGGCCTGTGCATTGGGGATATCTCTGCCACAGGGGGGAGGGAGGTCCCACAGAAAGGTGACCCCTCCAGCACAGCCTTTGTGCCACTGTCCCTTTGTGATCCCTTTGTGGGATCTGCAGGGGATGCAGCTGGGGAGAAAGCCAGAGCTGCTTCAGAGTGAGCACAGCCCCTCCTGCAGCTCCAGAGGCACACCAGGAGCTGCTTGCAATGAGGATTTTGGAACACATTTGGTAGCCCTGGCAGGATTTCCCCTGAACAATGTGTCCCCCATTTACTGTGGAATATAAAGATACAAACGTGATGGGCTGGAAGGAGCAGCACTCCCAGCCTGCCAACGTGGGATGTGCAGGGGATGCAGGTGGGGAGAAAGCCAGAGCTGCTTCAGAGTGAGCACAGCCCCTCCTGCAGCTCCAGAGGCACACCAGGAGCTGCTTGCAATGAGGATTTTGGAACACATTTGGTAGCCCTGGCAGGATTTCCCCTGAACAATGTGTCCCCCATTTACTGTGGAATATAAAGATACAAACGTGATGGGCTGGAAGGAGCAGCACTCCCAGCCTGCCAACCTGGAACCAGAAACTCTTTTAAAATGCAATCCCAGCCCAAAATGTATTTGATCCTGCAAATTGAGCCAGTCTGAACCTCTTCTCTCAGTTCTCCCAACACAAGGAAAGAAGGGACAAGTAATCACCAGGGCTGGGAGCAAACTCAGAGCTGCAGGAGGGGTTTATGCACCCAGCACTTGGTGAGGGAAATTCCACAGCCTCCCAGTCAATTAAGTGCAAAATCTGAAAGGTAAATCCTTGCTTGTCACACAGCCCCAGCCCCAAGCCTGGCAGTGGGAACTGGGAGGTAAAGTCTTGGCAAAAGGAACTTTAAAATAGAAACAGAAGGAAAAGATATTTAGGAAATAAACCAGAGATGTGCTCACAGCAGATGGGAAATGCTCAAAATGATGTGAAAAACGACTTTTTCAGAGCTATTTTAGAAATCCTCTTAGCCCCTCCCCACCCCATTGGAGGGGGAAAGCATGATCTGAGCTAAATTCATCCTCAGTGACGTATTAATAATAACAGTTATGATAAATTTCATTTGTAATTTCCAACCATTTCTGCAGCCAGGCCTTCCACACACATTTTTAGCCCAATTAAAAATAAAGCCATTATCCTTTCCCTACAGGAAATCCAAGCTGTAACCAGTTTAGTCGACTTGCCCAAAATTATACTCTCTGCAGAGCCAGAATGAGGGTTTATCCATCCCAATTCCCAGCTAGACACCCCTCCCCTTCTCTAAGACCAAAGCAGAGCAGAGCTGAGTAATTCCAAGCCCTCACAGAGCATTTAACATATTTGAAGAATTGCACAAACAGCAAGCAATTAGTTCTGAACAAGGTCCCTGGGGAGTTTCTAGTTAAAATACATGTGTTTTAGGCTACATTAAACCAAGCATTAGAAATTAAAATCATCACTGAACTCAGACATTACATCTGGGGACTCGTGGGCGTGGGTGAGATGGGCAGTGTTCTATAAAGGATGGAATACCAGGATTCCTGGAGAGGTGGAGGAAGGAGAGGGAGCTGGCTGGGAGAGAGAAGCAGGTCTGTGATTCACAGCTCCCACATCCACTGCACTCCGTGGCTTTTGGGAGGGAGGCACAGACAGTCAGGAGTTCATCCCTAAAAGGGTGTGAAAGCAAAACCTCCTGGGAAATGCAGCTAGAGCAGAGGGAGCTCCCCCAAGGAGAGGCAGCATCCCTCTCTTCTCTCTTCCTGAGACTCCTGGACAAAATTGTCCATGGGTAATCCAGAAATATGAGGAAATGAGGTGATGTAAAGCCACTCCAAAAACACATGGCAGAACCAGGAGTCAGAGCCAGAGCTGCCAAGGAATATTTTGGTATCTTCACTCTCCTGCTGCAGAGCCACTGATAACAGCCAGCCATGAAAAACCAGACCCTGGCAAATGCCCTTTCTGCTGCTGTGGCCTTGGGGTGTGAAATCAGGAGCCCTGCACTGCCTCACCTCTCACAGAATTCACAACAGCTCAGGGGATCAGGTCCTCAACCTTCACAAGCTAAGCAAGTGTTTATTTTTCAAAATATTTTCCCAAGAACTTTCGTTCTTCTTTGTTCTTTCGTATTTTAAAAGACCTGTCACAGATTTATGTTCAAATTACTTCCCCATCAAATTCTCCTTCAAATAGCAGCACTGGGCCAGCTGTGTTTGCTTCCTCAATTCCATATTAATGTCACTATAGGCAAAGTTATTTTTCCAAGTATGTAAAATGCACTTCAAAATACATAAAGACCCTGCAAAGACCTGAGCCCTCTCCAAAGAGGTCACAAGAGTAGAAACACAAAGAATATTCTGCTTTATAGCAAAGTAAAACAAGCGGCCTACACAGCCCCACAGAGAGGTGTAAGTACATGGTGAGCAGATGGCAATTTGGAAACAGCAACTGCAAGGCACCAAACTGAAGGGAACCCCAGGTAAAAGGGTCTGATGAAGGTACCAGCAGGCAAAAAGCTCAGCATGGCTCTAAAAAAGCCAGGGCCAGTTGTGAAAAATGTGTATTTTATGATTGGCTTTTCGCAAGTATTAAAATGAATATTGTATGTGTTATGTTAGAAAGTTATGCTGTATTAATTTTCTTAAGTATTAAATTAACTATTAAGTACTGTCTTAGGTTATTACATAATGTTAAAATAGAAACTATGCTATGTAAGATATTTGGTTAAGAAAGGACTTGCACCACATAGATGCCACAGGACACCTAAATCTTCCAGAGAAAGGGAATTGATTGCTCCCTTATCAGCAGAAAACTAACTTCTTCCCACCTCGCTCAGACAGGAAGATGGCATGAGGATTAAGAGGAAGAAGTTGACAATGACCAGACAGAATCCTGTGTTTGAATGGAATTTATGCATCATGTATGAGATGTATGAATATGCAACAGGCGATTGTTTAACCCCCAGGTGTGCCCTTGGGGTTAAAGGCAGCAAATTCCAAAGTCACCTGGAGTTTTGCTTAAGATTTGACATCTGAATTTCATCCATGCTAAAAACTGCTCCAGTGACTGACCCTTGAGTGCATAATTGGCTCAGATGTTGCCAAAAGCAGCCCTGGGTGTGCTGGGCTCTGCCTGGCCCCCCGTGCCCCAGAACGCCTCCCCACTGCAGGTCAGAGCTTTCCTGGGCCTCCCCAGCTCAGCACTTGTTGTATCGTGCTTTTTGTTTTATTAGTAGGTTTATGGTTTGATTTGTGATTTGGTGGTTTTCCTTGGTGCTGTTTTCCTTTTGTCTCCACCTTTTCCCAGTTATTTCATCAGCTAGTTTCTAGTTTCTATTTCTCCAAACTTTACCCGTTTGTTGAAACCGTTTTTCCTCCCTTGGAAGTTTATTGGTTCACTATTGTTATCCCCACCTAGATTTCTTACTCCCAACTCTCCTGATTTGTTGAAAGTTGTGCCTTCCCCTGACCTTCCCCCACATATAAGTCTTTGTTTGCCCCTTGATCGCGGTTCCAGGAGAGGAAAAGGAGAAGTTTGCCATCAAATAAAGTTTCCCTGGGACCCGTGTGCGCTGCCTGTGTTTTATATTGCAATGAAACAATTGACAACTGGGATTCAACGGAGCTCCAGGGGGAACCTGGAGGGGGAACCTCCACTTTTCTTTCCCCATCAGCTATGATGGGGAAAGAGAAGCAGCAAGCACTGTCCCACCTTCACTCCTAGCAGGAAATGTGCCTTTCCCTCCCCCTGGCACACCTCACTTCCTCCCTGCACCAGTTATTTTTAAATAACCTTCTGTAGCTGCTGTACTTAACCCTGCCAAGCATTTGGGGCTGCAGCTTCCCTGAGAGCAGCTATTAGTGTCACACGTCAGAAAATCTCAGTCCAACACGTGCTCAGGAGGAAAGGCAATGCCAAAGCTCTGGGTAGGACACAGCAGATAAAACGGGCACAGGGGGGCAAGGCAGGAACAAATCTGCTCAAGAGAAGCATCAGTTAACTCACAGAAAATTAAACCTGTTCACAGGCTGAACCAAAGGCACAGTTATTACTTTATATGTTATTATATTATTTATTATATTATTATTTCTATATTATTTTATACATTATTATTTTTATTATTTTACTCAGCACCAGGTTCTAATAGAAATACCCTGTTCTATTGCCTATAAAACCACATGAGAGGGCTTGCACTCATGAGTCCTTCCAACGGTATAAACTAGGAACACATAAAAGGATAAATGATTAAAAGGAAAAAAGCCAATGACTCAGAGGACAGAAAACCCTTTGAAATCATGGAGGGGATCAATGCTGAAGATTTAGAATGTTACAATTACCACTCTTCTACCCAAAAAGGTAAAGCTATCAACCTTTTCTTTTTTCCAGCCCATCAAATGTTTCAAATTATGTAAAACATTGAGCTCACTAGCATATTGGATTTTGAATAATGAAAAGAGTAAACAGGATTTTAATTTGGATTCTGACAGTAAGGCGCTTTCCATGTGATAAATTAACTATTAGGGAAGACAAATTAACACAACCACCCCTTGAGTATGATGGCTTATGATTCTGAGGAAGCTTTTACAGAAGCATGATAAAAATAAGGCAGGATGAAAAACAGGATATGATGATGGAGGGAGTATTTTACCAAAAATTCTTCCTCCTTCTTCACACCAAATTGTGCATATAACTTCTCTTTTAAAATATGCAGCAGATTCTCTCAAGAGCCCCCCATTTTTCTTAAGAATGACTCAACATTTTAGGAGAGTTCCTCAGCTGCTCTAGATGACCAGACTGATGAATTTTAAAGTGCTTGTTGAACACTGAGATGTTAAATTTGACATCTGTGAAGCAAGGTCAGAAGAAGAGGTGTCACCCCTCCTTAGGATTTTTTTTGAAAGGGAAGGTGTCTGAGAAACATTTTCTAGGCATTAGACTATGCTCATAAAATCAGCAAAGAGGATGTGATCAACTTCAAAGCAGCCAAGCATCATGTTATATTTCCACATCCAAATGAAGACTCCCAAGTTCTGTCATTTCTTTAAAGGAGAGAAGACATTTTAAGATTTCATCTTCACATTCCAGCAGAAACTCCATTTTTCAAACTGCTCTCTCTCTCTCTCTCTCAGGTAAGCAAATACAGCTTAGAAAAACAGCAGAAAGGCATCCTAATTGGCTTAAAATTAAAGCTATTAATTTTTATTCCTATTTATTCCTGTCACAAACCAGACCTGTTTCATATGGATTTCCAACACTGCTATGGAAACCTGAGAGGTTCTGAAGTCTTTATGTAACACGAGATGAAAACGCCGTCTCCCACAGCGAGCACTGTTTTCTTTGAAATATGTCAACAGTGGAATTTTGTCCCTCTGGGAGAAAAAGGGTTGCCAGGCACTGAGACAGGAGACATCAGGTCCAAATCTATTGACTCAAGACATGCTATTAACCATTTAACTCACTGGGCAACTTCAAAATAAGGATGTTTGCTCACCTTTGCTTGGAAATTCATGCAAGGAGACAAAACCCTATTATTTCTATGGAGACACCATGTACTTGTATTCCTAAATATTGTACAGATACTGAATTTCAATGTGTTCCTGTAGTTTTCCAGTAGTACTTCAAACTGAAGGTCAAAAAGTTCTGTAACAATTGGCATTTTCTTCATAAAACTAAAAGTCACCATATATTGGAGTCCACCTGAAAACACTGTTGTACTTTTGACATATAAATTACTTTAATCAAAATATAAGCAAGTGTGGGTCTAGATTGTGCTGAAGGCTCCTAAATTCCAGCAAACTCGTGACAGCAGTGGGACAGGCCTGATGTTTGGGTGGCCAACCCTGGCATCCCACCCAGCTCCAGAGAATCCTGCTACACCAGCATGGAAAGGGAGCAGATCCTCTGTCCTCTGTCTGCCTGGAGGGCAGCAAAAATTGCCCAGAATTTGCAAATAAACACACAGTTCTTAGAACTCATTGGACACTTTACACATCCAAATATCCAGTAAACATGAATTAACCATTCCTGCTATAAATCAGAAGGAGACAGGTTTTTTTCCCAAGCCTAAAGGATCCTTGTAGCAGCTCCTGACATCCCTCCCTCCTGAGGGTGCACACTCAGCTCGCAGCCTCCCCTGAAGGAGAGAGATGTTTTCCTTCATCCCAGTGCCTCTGTGAATTAACTGAGCTGGGATGTGTGGATTGTGATTCCAGGAGCTGGGAGTGCTGGCACATGCCCTCAGACATCTCCAGGACTGAACTCGGTGCCCTCCTCCCTCCAACACAACAATTTGTGCTAAAGCTTCTCTGCAGAGAGGAGAGGTGAAAAGCTGGAGTGGTTTTCTGTAACACATCTACAGAGTAAAAATCAAAGCTCCTTCAGTCACTTCAGCCTTTCTCTGAAAGATCTAAAACACTCTGACCACATCCTTTACCTTGAAACCAACGCAATGCTCTAAGAAATGAAACTCCTCCTTAAAACCCAGAAGTTTTAAGGGAGAATATGCATTACCAGCCTGAAGGAGTTCAAAGTATTTGAACTTGGAATTCTTGCAATCATGCAGAAACACAGCTTTGGAAACCATAATGAAAAAATCAAAGTAAGGCAGAAGTTTTCTCCTGCAAAGACAAAGCTACTTACAGGTTTCTTTTTATTGGAAGGCTCCTTCCAGAGATCATCACTGCAAAAACATTTGCAGCCTGAACAGAGTTCAGGTCTCCTGGGAGACAAAGCACTGTTATAAAAGGGTCATTTTTCTGCCTCTACAAATAAAAAAAAACTCTGAAGGTCAGAGATTCTGGAAGAACCTAAACAATAACAAAATAAAAACTTTCCATCCCTCTCCTTGCAAAAGCAGATAACGAGCTCCACGGCATGTCCTGGTCAACACTGGAGCAGGGCTTACAGCATTTAAAACACTCCATCACTGCAGCTCAATTTGCTCACCATCATGGAGTCTCAGACATTTCCTTTTAAAGATTATTAAATCCAGTAATATATTATTAGAATTAATTCTTTCTTACCAGACATCAGTATATATGACTTAGGGCCAAATGAACCTTCAAGCTGCACCAGCAGAAAAATAAACTAAAAAATGATCATTCAAAAGAGCAGGTCTTTGAAAACTATGTACACTTCTAATTCCACTGAACTCATCCCAACCCTTGGCACATCCAGCAGCTGTTTTACAGCATGGAGTGATCTATCCTGCTTTGTCCCATGCTTGCTCAGCACTCTGAATACAAAAGCAGCACAGAACAAGTTGTCACCAGGACCTCCACCCAGGCTGTGGCAAGGAGACACTGACCTGAGCACAAGGGATGGAGTTAGAGAGAAGTGAAAAAAAAAACCAACAACACAGCAATGAAAATCCTCCCAGAATTAAAAAGGCCACAAGAACTTTGCCTGAACTAGTAGTTGTTGTTTTTATTGGAGTATTTTATGGGGTTTTATGTTGTTTAATCGAAGAAAGAAAATGGATGCCATAAAATATGCAGAGCTAACTGGGCTGCAGAGTACATTGCTGAATATTGCTAGTAATGCCATTTCCCCTTCACTGTCAAAAAATAAAAATATCCTTCTTTATATCCCTGTCACATGGAACAGCAGTCCCCTCACGCTTGCCAATCAATCATCCTGGAGTGCACCTTTACCTTGAGCACTGTGTGCTAGGACGGTGAATAAGGGAACCTTAGGAAATAATCTCCCTTTCCACAAGATAGAATTCAATTTCCAGCATAGCTCAGGCCAGTAGTTTTCTTGAAAAGGTGGCACCATATATTACAGCAGAAAAGCATTTTTCTGCTGGTAGTGAAAACTTTAGTGAGCATTATGATTATGTGGTTTGTACTCCAGGCACCAATGACCACAGAGCAGGCTAATAACGAGCGAGTTCTGATGAGAACAGCCCTCCAGCTGGGATAAAACATCAAAGACTTTTTTTCACCCTGTTTTTTTTCTCTCCGTTCTCCTTTCTTCACAATAAGATTTTTTTTTTTTTCTCTAACCTGCAGACAATATTACAAGATCCTCCTCCTCAGGAGTCAGCACTTCACTCTGGTTCTCAGGTAGCCCCAGTCAGCTCTTTGGCCACAGTGCCAACAGCTTTTATCTCTGGCAGCCCAGTTTGGTTTCTTCAGGTGGTGCTTCTCAGGAGCTTTTGGAACACTCTCTGCAGGTAGATTGAGCCTTCACCAATGTCTCTTTGAATCCCCCTTTGGAACTCCACAGCTTTGGCAAGGATTTTGCAAGTCCCAAGCTTCGTCTCTCGTTTGAGCCCAGCTGTGCAGCAGAGGCTGGCTGGGTCCACAATCCACTGCAACAAAGTCCAGGGAAAGCCCCACAAATGGATGGTGCCAAACCCTGTCTGCCTGGATTTGCCTGCAATGTTTCCAGCTATGAAGATGAACAGACAGTTTTTTGCCTCTGGACACCCTGAAGCTCCAAGTCCCAGCTTGTGCTCTTCAGATCTGGCCAAAATATCATTCTGCAAGCTGATGCCTGACAGACAGAGCCCAGCAGCTCCAGAGCCAAAGATGGGAAAGAGTTCAGGAGGATTCAGCCCTCCAAAGTGAGTTGCTCACAGTGCTGCCACAACCTAGAAAGCTTATCCAGCCTTGCAAAGCTGTCAGGAAAATTCACCAGCCACCACACAAAAATTACTTGCCATTTACCAGAGTGATTGATGGTAATGCAAGAAACTAACGGCATTTTACTTGCCTGTCGAAAGAAATTACTCACCCTGGACCAGCAGGATTGGGGAAGGATTCTTTAATCCTTACAGTGATTTTTAAATTAAACTCAAGTGTTCATAGGGCTGAAGATCAGTCTCAGACAGCAGCTGGCTCCAGGATGGATTCCACCATGATATAGCACGGACAGACAGGTCTGGCACAGCAAGAGCAGGGTGACAGGCAGCTTCACACGGTGCTTCTGACTTCTTTCTACATTTGCAGATTTCAGGAGGCCAAATCCATTTCCAGATCATTCATCTCTAACAAAGACCTGAGTCCTGGACCCATGCATGTAATAAAAAGTTGGGGACATAATGGGACAAAGAGGCCATAACCAAAAACTGGAGCCTTCAGTGGCAGAGGAATGTGCTCCCATTTTGTCTCTGTGTTCAGAAGAGTATTCCATGATTAGGGATAAATTCACTTCCTGAATCAGTAGAGGGATGGGACCATTCTCTCTCTAGCTTTCCCCTTCCTTCCTAACACCATCCTAGAACCTCCTTTGTGTTTTAGCATTTTTCCTTTACCACTACAGCTGTAGCCACCAGGATTTCTCTGTTTTGGTCTCACCTGCAGAACCAGCACTCCCCTGGAAGGACAAATCCTCCACCACAGCTCAGTCACCACACCCTTCTAAAGGAGATACTTCTCTAGTTTGGGGGCAAACAACATTCATTCAGGAGATTGCCAAGGGGGAGAACTAAACAAAGGTCCTTGAGCAGCAGCTGATTCCTACGGGCAGAGCCACAGGTGCCTCCAACACTCAGCACTGCCTGGAGAATTCTGCAAGACAAAAAGCAGAGGAAAGCCCAACTTTTGAGGATATGAAGGAGCCACTCTCACAGCTTTGATTTTGGTAGCCTGTTTTCTTGACCAGTCCTTATGATTCAAGCTCCTTACACATCCTCAGACATCAGATGGAAACAAAGGTCACAATCAAAAAAGGCAGAGGAGGAACAATTAATGTTTTATGAAGACTACACAGGCCTAGGTGTTAGATACCAAGGAGCCTCTTAAACTTTCAGCATGTCAAAGAAAACACTGTGTTTGCAATAACACTCCAAAACCAGGCTTTCCCACTGAGAGGGTTGTGGGGCACAGAACCAGCTACCTCAAAATCCAGCCACAATCCATTATAACAATTCAGTGATTTTCAGAGAAAAACACTCACAGTGAGACTCTGTATCCAACTGAGCATTGAGCACTTCCCATTTCTGTTCTGCTTTCCCAATTTCACTAGTCCCTAACCCTGTTAGTCATGAATTCTTGATTAATGAGCCTTGTTTAGAGGATGTGAATACTGAAATTGCTCTGATATACAGGCTCTAACCACAGAAAGACAATCTAATTCAGCGAGGGAATCTGCTGTGCTTAGGGGGGTTTCCAAACCTTCAATAAAGGAAATCAGCTGTTAAGTCATGCTAACAAGGGGCAGCACGCTGTGCTCTCAGCTCCGTGGTGCCATGTGATGGTCTCACAGCTTGGCATCTGGGGGCAAAATCATCTTCATGTGTTAAGGATCTTTAACATCTGCTTGTAAATCTGGGGCCAGTCAAAAAGCGCTGTGAGAGGAGCGAGGGTGATGCCAGCGTGGTTTTACACCAGAATCCTTAACTAGGAGGAACATGAGCACACACACATCTCCTGAGCCTGTGCAGCAAGGACCAATAACCCAGGGCTAAACTAATTATGGCTTGTTATGCTTGAGCAGGAAAACAGCAGCCGCTCCCCTCCTGCTTCCAGGGGACGTGTAAAACAAGTGTCTTCCTGGCTCCTCTTCCCTCTGCCTGCAGGGGAAGAACTGTCTCTGGGGAGTTTTCAACTCCCAGGGTGTCCAGAGGAGCAGATTTCTTCCACAGCTGGGGACATGGGGACAGGCAGGACAGCTCTGCTTTCCAGGCTTGACAGCAGGGCCCTCAGCAGGCCAGCCTTCTTGTTGACTCTACATAAAAATGTATTCCTCAGGACATGAAAAATCTGATACAGCAGTGCAAAACAAAAAGATTAAATTCTTCATTAAATAATATCACTCATCATGTACCTATGAATATTCATAAGTTGGGGGGTGGAGGGAGGGACCTTAATTATTCTTGAAACGGTTTATAAATTGCACCAAGATGGAAGAAATGCTCCTCATTCTCCTACATCAGGCATTTTCAGACATGTTTCAGGAGCCCAGTCCTAGAGAGCAGGGGATTAATTCCTGAAGACAAACCCTTTTCCCCTGAGCTCCTCCCCAGCTCTTCCCAGAAAATGACCTTTTCTGATCTTAAAACATCTTGAAAGAGACAGAAAGATTAATTATGCTCCTCCCTACTTCATCTTCACAGAACATCTGAGTGGTTTCTAGAGCTGCAAACCCTTGATGTCCATGGTCCTTTTGACTGCACTGCTGAGATATTCAAAGACCCATTAAACCAAAGGGGAAGACCCATTCACTGAGACTTTGTGTGGAATGGAGGTGGGGTGGGAGGCTTAAAATTATCTTCTACTTAAGTTAGCCAGAGACAACTGGAGAAGATTTATTCATAAATCAAACTCTCTCGTTTCAAAAAGTCACCCATTCTCGTGGTGCTCTGCACACAGGAGATGTTGGGACCAAAAGGTTGAGAAATGCAGCCTGGTCCAATGGTTCTGCTTATCCCACAGAACATCCATGGGATGAAGAAACAAAAGCAAAGCAATCTGCCCTGTATTTTCACAGTTTTGTACCTAAAAGTCACAAATGTTTTCCAATTGCAACATTAACGTGAGTTGGAGCTCACCTTTCAGAGCACTTTCCTGCACGGGTGGTGTTTGTTGATGCCTGCCTGATTGTGGCTATAATTTTTTCCTCCAGCAATTACTGTCACTGTATCAGACCTTATCCTAGAGTCAGGTACTGAGGCATTCAGGGACAGTGTCCTCCCAGGAAGGAATTGCTGATATAAAACCTTATTCCCAATTAACAGTGTCAATAACTTGTGGATATGAAAAGTGAAGACAGTGTTTTCCTGGGCTGAGATTGCTTTCTAATCAGATACCTGGGCTAGAAATGATCTAATTTGCTGATGAAGAGCTCAAATTAGAAAGGCACCATTCAAAAAATCACGAAATATAGGCTGACATCTTTTGATTTTCAGTGTCACCGGGAGCACTCTGTTCCTTCCTGGTGGTGTTGCCTTGCTGGCTTGAACCTTCACTGTCAAGACATCATCCTCAATTAACTTCAGGCACAACTACTCCCAGCTTTAACACTCTGCCCACCAGACTAGCAGTGGGTTTCAAAAGTGGGTCTGCAAGCTGTAATCTCAAACTCATCTATCAGAAATACCAGTATTATCCATATTTTCTACTTCTTGGAACAGTGAAACCTCAGAAGTATCATTACATTCAAGTTTTGGCTTAGTCCTGGGAACATTTTATCTTATTTTCACTTGGGGAACCCCTTTCTTTACTGAATATTCCTGCAGTTAGATCTCTCTGCAGCTTTATGTGACATTAAGTAGCCAATGTCATACACATGGTGCTGCAAAGACTAAATCTTGATATTAAGCAAAGTCAGGGTTTAATCTCCCTGCACGCAGCAGGTGAGATGGGGAAAGGCTAGATTTGGAGAATGTAATAAGCAGTCACAGGTGAACATAAAATATAAATGCAAAATGCATTTCCTCATATTTATTGCATTTTTTACATCTAAATCAGGCAGATTTCATTCCACAGATTGAGACTGATCTGAAGTAATTTAGTGGGAGGCTGGTAGTTGAAACACATAATCACATTTCTAGAACAATGTAATTACATTGAATTTAATGTGATTTCCTGCCACAGGTTTAAAAGTGCAGCCTCCTCCACATTCTCAATTTATGCTGAACATGACACTTGATGTAAGACTACTTTTACACAGCCAGGTAGAGCATTGCATAAGGGGAGAAAATACTCTGTGGCCACTTAAATTCCCCAGGACCATCAGACAAAGATGCCAGCCATGAAGTACCAGTAAGCTCAAATCTTAAATTTCTAGGAAGATACTATTTCAGCAGATGACCATTGATTTTAGATTTCATTTTCATTAAATGTCTCACAAAGAACAATTATGCCCACCTTAAGGACTCCTGCACAAGTCAGCTCTGCTCTGTGGAGCAAAGAAATTTGATTGGAAATTCACAGCAGAGGAGTTTTCAGGATTTTGTGGGTTGTAGATATTTCAGAGAGTGCTATGATAAAGACTTTTTATAAAGATCAGGCTAATAAATTCACAGGGCAGGTCAAACCCATTAAGAACTGCAGGAAATATGGGGGGAAAACTAATTGCAACCTGAATGCAGAGTAAGAGTTTGAATACTAAAATAAAAACAAGGACAAAGGGCTGGAAATGTATCAAAGCTAGGAATAAAACAGCACAGTCAGTGGTGTTTATTTAACTCCTACAAATTACTTAAAAGATGATCTAGAGAAAGTGTGCAAGTCAATGCATCAGGACAGTGCTGCCAAAGCACTGCAGAAACAGGAGGGGTACTCTTAAAAATAAATAACACAAAGTTACAGCTGATCAGATGAAATTCTGCCTACGAGACAGCTCAAGTAATCTGTTTGCAGAATAATTCCAAAGTTGTACAAATGGAGGCATATTTACAAGCAATTTGCAAACAGAAAGAAAAATGAATAAATTGATCAAAAATGCTATTTACTGCTGGCAGTTCATTTGAATTTCTGCAGAATGCTTCAACATTTCTATTCCTTCATTGGAATAAATAAATATTGAAATATAATGGATAATGAAGCAGATGCTAAAAAGCAAAGAGCACAGGATTTCCTTCCCCCCCTAAGACCAATATAAATCTGAATGAAATAAAAGTTAAAAAGTGGGTTTTAAAGCTGGGGACTTTTATGAAAAGCAAACAAACAATGGATTTAAAGTAGTATCATTATTGATGAATCACAACACTATGGAAATGGCTTCAGAGAGCTCCAAATACATTACACACTGTGGAAGGGGAGGGCGAAGAGGGAAGAAAAGCCCCTAAAAGGAGACAACACTGAGTCCTCCCTCAGCCCAGCCACCCTGTACTGATGTCACAAAATTGGCTGCATTTAGGTTATAAAACCAAATCTTAGGATTACCCCATGCATGGAGGTTTTCTTTGGCTAGAATAAGAAAAATCTCAAGATGTGCAGGCTTGAAACAAACCAAGGAGAGACCTCAATGTCTTTGAGTGGATTTTTGTCACTCCCTGCAGAGCGCTGTTCTGTCAAAGGCTCCCACAGCCAGCAATGTGCTGAGGTGGCAGCGACAAATGTGGACCTGTGACAAAACCAGGGGACAGGAAAGCTTTGTCTGGGAGATGACAACGTGTATTATTGATGGCTTGGCCACCTGCAGGCCTCAGGCTTGGAGAGGATAATGGCTGTGTCCCAGGAAGGACTTGAGGAGGGCTGAAGGCAGGTGTGAGTCCCACAGTGTCACAGACATATTTTATGAAAAATCCTTTTGCCAGGATCTTTTCTCCTGAGAAGCTGGGAAGCTTCAGCTTCTCCATGTTTTGCTGCTTTGGAATGTGGTTTGGAGAATTGTTTACCCAGCATGTGGAATTGTTTTTACTTGACCAATGACAGCCACCTGTGTCAAGGCTGTGAGCAGTCACAAGATTTTATTATCATTCCATTCCTTTCTCCTCTAGCTTTCTGATGGATCCTTTCTCTCTATTATTTTTAGTATAGTCTCAGTATAGCATTTTAATATAATATAATATCATAATATAATAAATCAGCCTTCTGAAACATGGAGTCAAGATTCTCATCTCTTCCCACGTCCTGGCACCCTGGAACACAAGCACACCACAGGGCACAGCAGCGCCAGCTCAGCCGCCACATCCACCCGCCACCGACCCCAGCACACAGCTCAGCTCTTCCTCCTGAGCCTGACAAGCTTCCCAACAGCTGCAGCATCTCCAGGCTTCAAACCCTTTAGCAGGGTTTCTTCAAGGAGCAAATGCATTTGCTGTAATTAATTTTGGGCCGCAGCTCCTTAAGAGGTGCCCATTTCTACATCAGGCAGATTAGCGGCAGAGCCGGCTGGAAGCTGCGCTCTTAATCAGAACCAAAAATGTACTAAGCAGATTTTCCCTTTTGTTTAGTGGAAAGCTACTTTCCTCAAGGTGACTCAAGACAAAAGGCAGTTTGCTTAAACAGTAAGAGATTTGCCAGAGGTCCCCCTTTTCATCCCTGATCACTTCCTACGGCTCGGAAAGAGAATTCTGCAACCTGACACAAACACTTTGATCCAAACTTGATCAAAAATGGCTAGAAATGAGAAACAATTTGGCTACAGCAGGATTACCACTACATTAACTGGGAGGTCAACCCAACTATTCAGAACTTCCATTATGAAGCAAAAGAATGCCAATCTCTGCTTACCCCATCAGCGCTCCAACAGTTACATATTCAGATTTCTTTCTGGAGTGAGTGCAAATTTGCTTTGATTCTATGACATTTCATCACTTAATACATTTATAGCATGTCAAGGGAAAACTTGACTGAATTCACAATGCTGTACTGATTGAGTTCCTAATAGGAACAGCTGTCAGAAGGACTTGGAAGGATAAATTTCAAAATCATATTTCCTAGCTGGCAGAGGACTTTCTTCACTTTCTGCACCTATGTATGGAACTTTCTGGGACACAGAGATGGACAGCCCATCAGCCCATGACATGGCAGCTGCTGCAGCCACACCAGAGCCTGCACAAAACGTTTTTTCTCCAGAGTCCTGCACTTGTGTCTCACAGTTGTAGAGTCAGGAAAGGCTTTACTGGAGACTCATGAACCAGCTGTGGGAGAGCAGTGAGAGATCAGTTGAGGGGAACCCACCAAAATGTCCCCCAATTGCAAACTACACAAGCAAAGAGCTCAGGTGTGAGCAGAGAACACAGGAGGCAGCAGAGCTGGAGCTCAGCATTGACCTTGGCTGAAAATGTGGGAAAATGACACAGAAAACCAACCCAATTCAAGTTTAGCCCACAGCCAGTGCCCCAATCTCAGAGCTTCCTGCCCCTCTCATCTCTACCTGTGAATGGAAAAACATCTGGGGAGTTTTGCTCTGCTCCTGATCCCTCCTTGAAATCCTCACATTTGTTTAGAAAGGTCTTCAAAATACAGCTTCCAAGGGAACCCAAGCATTTCCAAATTCCTCTCCCTCTTTGCAGAGACCTGCAAGGCCCTGAAGTGACCCACCCTGAGCACTCATGTCCCTCTTTCAATTAGGCAAAGAGGGGGAAAAAAACAGTGCTTTTCAATACTTGAAACCAACCAGTTTCAAATAAATATTTAAAACTGTCCTGATTGTTAGATAAGCAGCTTCTGCAAAGAGATTGCAAACGTTGCAACTGTTTTGCCATACGGTCGCCAGCAGCTGGAAGCTCTGAGATGCCCATTTCAATCAGAAATTTTCCATTTCAAATACATTTGGCTGTTTGTTCGTAGTGAGAAATGCTTCCCATTACGAGAGCTTTCAGAAGACCACAAGGAGTGAAGCACAGGTGGCTTTTCTTGAAATGGGGGCAAAGCACAGCTTTCTGTAAACACTCCTTTTGATCAGTAAATAAGTAAGAAAAGGTGCTGTGCCACACTTTCTGCACTGCCATTAGGCAGCTGAGAGGCTCCTGCTAGACCAGACAAAGCCTTCAGTCAGTCCCAAAGAATATTCCCAAACAAATGAAAAGAACAGGGGGAGGAATTCACTTTAAAGTGCATTCATTGTACTTTTCTTTTCATTAAATATAATAATATGCAACAGCTCCTTGTGGTGTTGAACGGACAATACTCTTCAGTCTTTTTTCATGCCAGCACTTCAACCACTTGTACTTACATTCTTCCACCTAATCATTACCTCGCTGTTGTTAAAATCCATCATGCATCAGGGGCCAAATCTTGAGGTCCCCACTCAAACCCTCACTTAAATGAGCTCTTAGGAGGATTTTTGCATGATTAAGCATCACAGGCTTTTTTACCCGAACTGATATTTGAATAAAGAACACAAGAATTGGCCTTGATCATTACCATAATGCTTTCATGTTTTCCACAATGCCACTCAAAAGCCTAAAAATATGGCATAGAAGCCCTGCAGGGAATTAATGCAAAGTGTCTGTATTTGCACCAGGAACCAATTGCTCAAAGAAAAAAAAGGGATATCTGAACTAAACCTGGAGGATGCATTAGCAGAAGCACTTGTGAGCAACTTGCCCTTTAAAGTACACGTGGGACAAATTCATCTCGAGAGTCACTTCAAAGAGAATGGTCTGTAATCAAAATTAATCACAATTAATTTGGCCCTAGGTTTCTGCCACAGAGAGCAGCTCCTGCAGGCAGCGGATGGCAGGGATCACATCCACAGCGTCCACCTCTGCTGATATTGCCAATTCTGCTCTGCTGGTGCCATCCTCAAATGCTGCAACAGGATTCAGGCCAAATTTGCTTATCAGCTCTGAACCATGAGACCAGCCAGCAATATGTGCTGAATGGTGCTCTTTTGGAGGATGTCATCTTTCTATTTATATTACCTAATTCTTCTCCTCCAGCTCCCTGTGGCAAACCAACAGTTGAAATCAGCCAGTAGAAGCTAACAGGGTTATGTAAGTGTCCATTTGCTGTACATATGCTCTCCCCCCTGAGGCAGGCAGTCACATGAGAGAGGTGCACCTTCCATTTTTGATGTCTAAGCACATCAGAGTTTTGGAGATGCTTCAGTGTCTCCACCCTTGCTGGAGGAGCTGAGCAAGAGGCAAGCAGCAGAGAACTGTCACGGGGGAGGACTCAGAGCCAGATGAGAGATGCTTCTGGGCTGGACACAGATCCTTGTCTGCCCCACTAAACCAGGCAATGCCAGCTCCACGTGTGGCCCCTCTCAATTGATGAGTAGACACAACCCTCAACTTTCTGCCCGGGCTTAATGCCTTGCTCTGCCAGCACAAAAGCAAAACACTTCCTTGATGTGGAAAGATGCAACTTCCCTGCCTCTTGATCCCTCTCAGTCTCTACCATCTGTTTCAAAGTAAACTGGGCTTATGGACCTGGATAATTCTTTTGTTCGAAAAAGATTTAAGTTGCACTTAAAAGAAACCATATTAATCCCTGTAATCCATTAATTATCATATCCTTCACCCCAAGGTATGTAAAAATGGCACAGGCCCTATAATTTGAGGGACTGTTGGCACTAAGTCTCTTGCTCTCTGGAAGTACCCAGGGTTTAAAACCTCAGGAAAACTCTCTAGGAAAGCTGAACTCCTTAACTCCAATTTAGTGTTAAAAATATGACATGAAGTTTAAAGTAGTCATTTTAATTATGTATATTCACATTTTTTTCTTTGCTATTCTAGCCTGAAGCTTTGTCAGAACAGAGCTCACCAATATACAGCACTGAGGCTTTACCCACAATCAGAATCTGTAAATTCAGTTCCTCCAAGTGTTCAGTCACATGAAGACAAAACTGATTCCTGCTGCCCCTTCTCCTATGTTGAATGTGTATTTTGGGAGGTGTATCTTCCCAGAATATAGTAGTATCACTTCGAAAACACCCCAAGTTTTTGCACGACAATTCCCATGACACATATCCAAGTGAAATCCAGCAATAGCAACTGGAAATGCTGGATTCTTTTCCACAGAGCACTTGCTCCCTCCAGCCAGCAGATGGGCTCTGCTGAACCCAAAGAAGATGATCCGAGCCCATGTCAGGCTACAACACTGCAGAAAAAGAAGGAGCCATCACAGCAAATGAGGAATGTGTCATTTTCCCCACCTTTTCTTGGATGGTGAAGCAGGAGCAGAAGGAAAACAAGCAAATCACTCAGGACCACAGCAAGAATAGTCCCCAAGCACAGGACACGCTACATACTTGTAGTAACAAAAAATATATCTGTCACTGCATGTCACACGAGCTCATTCAAACTAAAAATTTATCACTTGCTTCGGACTCCAGCCAGGTGACAGCAAATATATCATGGAGCTGTCAACAATCTGCTAATCTGGGCTGTGAAGTGTAGGAATACAAGAAGCTTAAAAATATACTGCTCCTTCAGAAACCATAAATTTTGCTGGCTCTTTCTCACGTACCACGGGGTAATAGGTCTGCTCCAGCTCCTTCACTCCCACCTCCTGCAGTTAAACAGTCTCATTTTGCATGTCTATTTAGAGAGTGACAATCAGCCACACGAGGCAATCACCCATGGGTATAGCTCCAAAGCAGCACAGACCCTCTCTGGCTCTGTGACTGAGAGGAATTACCAGTGGCAGATTTAACTGCAAAGCTGGTACAGAAATCCCAGGACAGACACAACTAGATTTTCAGAGACAGCTGGAATAACATTCCTGCCCATCTGGAAACCTGAGCTGCTGTGCTCTTTGGAACAGAGAAAGCAAAAAGAAGAGAAGGAAGACCTTTCCTCATCCACCTGAAACCAAGCCACGTGTCCAGGTTGTACCTTTTTGGAGACAGTGCAGAGGATGGCACAGTCCCATGAGTGAACACTCAAGGACTTCAGCTTCTCCTAGCTCATATATTGGACAAAAATTCAAACTGAGGTGGGGGAAGGAGCTCTGATTATAAACACAGGAGAAGTTTCAAAGAATACCTCACAAATAGCTTGTGACACTTCACACTGGGCACATTTCTGGGAGACTACCAACAAAAGCAAACTTCCTTGTTGTCCAGGTTGTGATGCTTTATGGGCAGCAAGCTCACTAAGGTTGGCATTATCCTGCTCAGCCTGAGCACTGCTGCCCCTCCAGCCCTGTGACCTGGCCTGGCTGGAGGAGGCAGTCTGACTCACTGTTCTTTGTGAAAATTCAACTCTTTAACTGCATTTCTCTCATGCCAAACACCTTGGTGTGCCTGCCATTCTTCATTTCCTCCTCCGGCCACAAACTTCAATTTTCTCTCCTCAGCTCTTAAACAGTGCGCAATTACAACTAATTATCGATCACTGAGGGATTACTAGATGACAAATCCAATTTCCACACTGTTATCAAGCATGACTGACTGGGGTGCAGAGAGGATGAAAGGTACCTGTGCTGAGGAGAACCCTGCAGGTGTGTGTCCCAGGCAGGACCAGCATTGTCACTGTCACCAGCACTAAACCCACCGGGCTGAGTGGCACCCTGATGTGTTTAGGCACCTGTGACACAAGACTCCATAAATCTACACCAAGTGACACTCACCCCAAATAGATTTACAAGCCTGCAAAAGCTGAGCCTTTAACATCTGTAAATGTATTCAGTTTGGCTGCATTTCTACCACTTTTGCATTCCATTTCTGCAAATATCCTCCCAAGCAAGCGAGCTGGCAGCGATGTTCAGAGAAACAGCTCATTTCAGTGGCAAAAAACGCCACTCCATTTTCCTCACAGCAAATTTTAAATTTGCATGCTTTGGTGCATGTGCTGATCTCAACAAATTGGATAATGAGGGGAAGGGGAGCAACCCCGGGGCCCCCAGAACGCAGCCCATTAATGGCATTTGTGAGCTGCAGCAGGCCAGCTCCCCAGAAATCAGGAGTTTGCTGCCACGTGCTCGGGGTAGTACAATAGAGGCACTGTGCACACAGAGCATTTAAGAAAAAAAAAAATTAAAAAGAAAAATCTGAGAGAAAAAGACATGGAGCTGCTCAAATATCATTGAACGGATTGAAAAAAGCAATGTTTTAATAAGGAGTCACATGATGAATTGTTTCCCAGTTGTACTTCAATGGAGTTATTCACATAATTCAAGCAGACACAAATCCCAGTGTGAAAATATCTGTGCTCTTGTAGCCCAGTGGCAGCCCTTCCAGCATGACTTACAACAAAAGGCTGAAAAAGTCCACTCCCCTGGTACACACAAATTGGTTTATTATTAGAGCTCATCCAGCACCATTATTTTCTGACAGTAAATGTGTTTTTAACAGAATTGAAATTGCTGTGAAGACCATTTTTCTTGCAAATGTTTAACTTTTCTTTGGGGAAAAACCACATTTTTGTTTCACGTCTGTTTAACATTAAGATACATTTCCCTTTACATTCTGTTCCAAAGGAAGCACAACACAATTTAGAAAATGCTGCACTAAATCTTCCTAGCTCCTAAAAGAAAAAAACCCTGAGAATGAGCCTTACATAAAGAAAGATTGCAAGTACCTTACTAAGGACTTTATTCATTAAAAAAGACTCAAGTCTATTCTGCTTCTTGTCTATAGAAGTGAAATATGATTTTATTAAATGAAACCCTTAATATGTTTGCTAAGACTCTGTCAGGCTGAACATTAACTACATTTCCATTGTTTTTCAAGTCCGAAAAAGAAAGTTGTTCTGCAAAGAGACAATCTCACTTAGAGCTTCTTAACCTTCAGACCAGCGGGGAAATTTGCTTTATGAAGTGCATTTGCAATATCCAGCTCACACGGGGCACAGTACCTCCGTAAAGAGAAAATGCAACAGCTCTCAGAAATCGTTCAAGGAGGGGAGGAGGGGAAATAATAAAGGAATAAATCGCAGTACAACATTTCAGTTTGGGTAGGAAATTGCAGCTATGGGCGCACACCCATGCGTGGCCAGCCCTGCACAGCCCTGCCCTCCTCTCTCGGGGATGGAACAGCTCCTCAATGCCCCACCACGGAGGCATTTCTAGCGGAGGGGATGCTGTGAGGCACGGCTCGCTGCTCCCGGAGCTCTCCCCGGGCAGGCTCTGCTCCAGCACAAGCCCGCTCTGCCCTCTCCTGGGCTGCGCTCGGATCCCAGCCCCGCCGGGATGCAGGGACACCGCAGCATCCGCGCTGGGCATCGCCCCTTGGGGGGCACCCAGGGTGGTGTCGCCTTGAGTTTTCTAAGGTTTTTTAAGCCTTCTGATGTTTGCATTCTTGTAGCAAGCTTTCTCACACGCTTTCTGTGAACAACTTATTGTTTTGCGTTCTTTTATGGAGGAGGAGAAATTTGACGGACTGTTGGTTTGTGCAGTGTCATTGGAGAGGTGGCACTGTCACCCTCCAATCCACTGTCACCTTTGGGAGTCTGTAAATGTTAGAGCCAGAAAATAAACTGCCCTTTTCTACCCTGAGAACAGCAGTGTGTTCACATGGTGGGTTTTTGTGTCCTGTAGGGACAGGATGGCACCTCCCTGCCCACCAACAGTGCATCATCCCTGGGTACTCTCTGGCCATCCCAAATCCATCTGCCCTGGTAACACACCCAAGGGACAAAGCAGGAGCTTTTTCCTCGCTGGAAAATAACACTTTGAGGGTAGGAGAGGCATTGCCTTCCTCCTTTTGCAAAGCATCTGCTCTTTGAGGTGTATCACTGGAACACGAGCAATAAAAACAGTGATTTGTAAAATGAAAGCAATGACAGACGTTCCTTGTACAAACACTGTGAGACGTTACAGATAAAGTAACGTTACATAAATAGGCAAAGCATTAGAACTATTACCACCAACAACAGCACAGGGGACACAGCAGTTCAGCAAAGGAAGTGAAAAATAGCGGATGTGATTTAAGAGGCAGAGAAAATCTGAGCTGGCAAGTTGTAATTACTGCAGCTGAAAGGCAGCCAGGATCCTGGTTGACTGCCTCCAGGCTTAGGAAATGCAACCCAGAATCTTTAAATGACCAAATAATTGGGACCTGGGTTTCATGTCCCCAGTGAGACACAACCATTGAGGTGGCCACGCCAAGGTGGAGCTCCAGGAGAATCACAAACTCCGTCCTGCCTGGCACTCCTGGCTGCAGATACAACCAAATATTGACTTGAACCAGATCTGCTCTGCAAGGTCATTTTTCTTCCCACAGTGGTACAGCTGCAGGGCTCTTTCAACCATTCTTCAGCTTCAGCAGCCTGTAAGCATCTAATGTCTAGTCAAAGGACATCATTCATCCATTTTATGGTTCCCAGAATGCAAAGATATCTACCCAATTTCCTACGAAACATTAATATTAAAGGATGGCTTTCTCAGCCCAAATCATGCAAGCTGAACAAAGTTCTCCTGACGTTTCATGACAAGGTGATTAATAATACCAAGAAGAAGAATGAAATGATACCAGATTATAAACTATTGTAAATCTTTCAGTCATCCCAGGAATAATGAATGTAGATTTCTTAGGAGAGCAGTACAGATTTAAACAGAATCATTTCAGTTTCCTTGTCAGTCAAGAGACTATTTATGTAATACCAGAGAGAGACAATGAACTCACGTAATCTTAAAGGAGAGTGTAGCACATGTCCTTAAAAACAAAGGATCCCAAAGATCATCCTAAGCTAGAATTTCCAAAATTGTTAAAGAAAATGTTGCACTTTAACCATTATTTTTGATCACTGACCTTCCCTTCTCCAAGCAAGAGCCACAATGAGGAGAATGCAGTTGGACTTCAAATGTCTCAGCTGACATGACCAACCTTCTTCAGACACTTAATTTTAGGGTATGGTCAAAACTATACTGGCCTAAGAACCCACTGGACCAAAATGCCCCAAACTTCCTTGAGGTGGGTTTTGGAGTCAAGCAAAATGCAGATGCAAACTCTCACGAGTTGTTCCACAAATGCTGTTAAATTTTCAACCCCCACCTCAAAGCAAAGTTTGCGGCCTTACTCTGCTTTTGGCTGCATGGGGAACCCGGTGCCCTCTACCCCACTGCCTGCCCAGGGCTCTGCTGCCTGGAGCTGTCCCTGCCAGCAGCTGCTTCCCTGTGCAAAGATATCTACCCAATTTCCTACGAAACATTAATATTAAAGGATGGCTTTCTCAGCCCAAATCATGCAAGCTGAACAAAGTTCTCCTGACGTTTCATGACAAGGTGATTAATAATACCAAGAAGAAGAATGAAATGATACCAGATTATAAACTATTGTAAATCTTTCAGTCATCCCAGGAATAATGAATGTAGATTTCTTAGGAGAGCAGTACAGATTTAAACAGAATCATTTCAGTTTCCTTGTCAGTCAAGAGACTATTTATGTAATACCAGAGAGAGACAATGAACTCACGTAATCTTAAAGGAGAGTGTAGCACATGTCCTTAAAAACAAAGGATCCCAAAGATCATCCTAAGCTAGAATTTCCAAAATTGTTAAAGAAAATGTTGCACTTTAACCATTATTTTTGATCACTGACCTTCCCTTCTCCAAGCAAGAGCCACAAGGAGGAGAATGCAGCTGGACTTCAAATGTCTGAGCTGACCAACCTTCTTCCAACACTTAATTTTAGGGTATGGTCAAAACTATACTGGCCTAAGAACCCACTGGACCAAAATGCCCCAAACTTCCTTGAGGTGGGTTTTGGAGTCAAGCAAAATGCAGATGCAAACTCTCACGAGTTGTTCCACAAATGCTGTTAAATTTTCAACCCCCACCTCAAAGCAAAGTTTGCGGCCTTACTCTGCTTTTGGCTGCATGGGGAACCCGGTGCCCTCTGACCCCTTGGGGCACTCTGTCCTAGACATTACCTCAACACAATAATTAATAAGTAATAATACTGAATTTGAGCTCGCGGAATTTGCACAGGGCTAAATGTTCCAAAGAAAAATGAATAATGCATGCAGAAGAGATTCATTTGGGGGAAAAAAAAATGTAACTTCAGTTAGAAATAAAGCCCTGGTTGCCTTGGCAAAGAGGATTTAATTGCTGTAATCGCTACATCTCACATAAGGTCGCTGTTTGAGGGAGTCCACAGTACTGCTATTCATTCTGTGGCTGCTCTATGGCAAATAAAGGACTACTGGTCCCTAGAGCATCAGGGGAATAATTCTGGAAATGTTTAAATTATTTTTAAAGGGTTATTAGCTTTGGCAAATGAGTCAAAAGTCATCTTAGCTGAGGAGCATAGGTACTTACACCACATTATGGAGATGACAGCAGGAAATGCCACAATTAAGTGTTCTACTGGTGTTACTGTGTGCCATTAAAAACACAGCTCCAAACACCACCGTTCCCTCTCCATCTGTGTCCTGCCCACCCACCCACTCGGGCTTGCCGCTGTCCCTAACAAATTTCCCAGAGAAGCATGAAGCCAGGACACTGGCACGCACACGTGTGCCTTCACACAACCAAATTCAAATCTTTTTACTGGCACAAATCCTAAGGAACTCTACGGAAGTCAATTAAATCACCCCTCTTTTCTGGGTAACACTGAGAAGACTCTGGCCAGGCAAATTAAATTAGAGATGGGCCAGAGCCAAATTCCCAGATCCAAAACTACCCAAAACTCACAATGCATTTGGATCCAGGTCCAGATTCTCACAGTCTGCTACTGCTTCTCCCTCACTCTCTGCTACCTCCCAGGCCAGGACAAACTTTTCAGGCTGTCCCCAAGCATCACTTGGTGCATTTTATCACCATCCTCCACCAGGGATCTGCATCAAAGTGCTCATGTGTGTGCTCCCTGTGGCTGCTTGGCACATTTCTTGCCCAGACTCTCATTAACTTGAGCAGATGCTTAGAAAGCTCATGAACAAGGCATTGCCTATCCCACACTTCTGCTTCTCTGCCTTTCCCACTTGCTGTCCTCCAGGACCAGCACAGTTAGAGATGGGGATTTAGTGAAAATGCATTCGAGGACTCCTTCATTAATACCACAAAAGGCTGGGCCACACAATGAGGAAAAAAAAAAAGGAACTGAGAGAGTTTGCTTGGCAGGAGATTTTTCAGAAGGATGTAGTGGGAGGACAGGAATGTACATTTTGGTCTCAGTGAGCCATTTGAAGGAAAGCACGGTGGGGCAGAGGGAGGGTGACAAACATGGGGCTGCTTGAGCATGGCTCTCCCAAGAGCACCCTCCTGGGGGATACCCCTGGAAATACTGCTGCTCAGAGGAATTCCTCCTCTGCTGGGAATACAGCATCTCCCCAGGATGCTGAGGAGAATAGATTTGAGAGACATTTCCCTTTTATTTAGTTGTAACCCCCACGAGAGGGTGAAGCACTGCTGCACCCAGGGCACTGACAGCCAGCACTGCTTGGTGTCAGACCAAAAGCTGGGGGAGAGGAGAGCCAGAGCACTCAGGAGCAGCTCCCTGGGCTCTGGAAGCTCAAGAAGAGCCCCTGAGTGGTGCCCCCAGTGTCACTGGCCCCACGGCAGGGGCTCTGGGGGCTCTGCCAGCCCGAGGCTTCCCCGCCCTGGCACGGCCGCTCCTGCTGCCCACGCTGCCAGGGCTGCCAGGAATGGTGCAAGGAGTGAAATAGCTTTAACTGTAAGCACCATTTGCTGTGCCTCGGAATGGCAGACTCATTTGTCACTGTTTTCTTCTCCTGCAGCTCTTTAGATTCATCTGGGATCCAATAACTTTGTTAATATGATTTCTTTCATAACCTGGCCGAGTACAGCATCCAAGGCAGACGTGGCAGCTATTTGAAGCATTAAATACCTCACACAGCACAGCTCCCTGCTCTGCCTTGTCCAAAACCATTTCTTACGAGTCTTTTATTGACATAAATTGCATGGGGAGCAGGAGCAGCACCCAAAACAAGAAGATATGTTGACAATTTTCTTGCAATATTTGGTTTCCTGCTCTTTCTGAGAGTCCTTTCTCCCCAGAGCTGTCAGCAAACTATCACACTGGCCTTCTTCTATCAGAGCATGCAAAAACTCATGGGTAAACACAAGGACAAAAGCAACTCTCTGTTGCATCAGGGGGACATGAAGAAATTGAGATCAATGTGCTCACTCAAAGCAATACTTCATCAGCTTCACGGGAGAGTAACCTGGTTTTTACCAGGATAAAATGACAGCAATGCATGGCCTAAAACACCTCAGGAAAAAAGGAAATTTCAAAGTAGTGGCATTTTTCTACTTTTAATACTATTCATTACTCTGAATGTAATGAATAGAAGGAGAAGTAACTGCATCAACGACCGAATCACTGTTGTGTCTGACTTGTTTAAACAAGACTGTGATTTACTGCACTGCCAGCTAATGAAGAGCTGTACAAGGAGCTGATCAATGCCATCATTGTCTGGCAGCACAAAGCAGGGACTACTCAGCATATTGTCCAAAACAAAGGCTCCCCCCAAGCTCCCCACCAGGGACTTGTTTATGAGGACACACAGTTTGCAGAGAGCCACAGTGTGCCCCAAACTTGAAATGATCGCTCCAAGACAGGAACCTCTGCTGACCTGTGTTTCCAACCTGAGTACAAGGTAAAAAATAAAAGAAATGGATGAAGAAAAGGAAGACAGCTGTAAGACAAACATTAAATTGCCCTTTGTGATACTGTGAATTTAAGCAGTTTTGTCACCCCAAGGCAGCTTTGTGTTCGTTAAGGAAGGTAACTGAAGTCAGAGCTGGCTGCTCACAGGCAAAACTCAGCTTCTAATTCCATCTTCTGTGGTTTCCCTTCCCATTTCAGAGCTGCACCAACATTAATCACAGCAAAGGTAAGACAGGATAGCCCCCAGCAAAAGCAAGTTCTGGAGAAGAGCAGTGGCAATGCCCTGAGCTGGCTGCACAGGCTGAACCTTTGGGGCTCCTGTGATGCAGCCCCCATCCAAAGGGATCCCCAGCCCCATCCCAGGCAGGCTCAGCACCAGGGGAAGGTGAAGCACAGCCTGTCCCTTGCTCAGTGCAGCCAGGCAGTGCTGACAGTGCTCTGCACATCCACACCTGGCCCTGCAGCAAGCAGCGAGCTCTGCAGGAGCTGCCTGCAGTTAATTAGCAGGAGCTGTCATGTCAAAGCTTCTGGAGATGGGGTTCAGCTTACAACAAGCTTGTAGAACCCGAACCATTTGGAAATGTAAAATCTCTTCCCATTACCATCAACAAGGCAGAGTTTGTGTCAAGTCACGTGGCATATTGGCACCCTCCAGATCCATGGGAAGTGCTGTTCACATCCTCTCCCTTTGCAGAGCACAGCAAAGCCTGCTGACATTGGCAGGCAAGAGCCTGCCAGGGCTCCTCTCACAATCCTCATTTGTCAAACAAGATGCAGAGCCACCAGTGACACACAGCACCACAAACCCACTCGAAGAGCAGCCAGGAGACACCTGCTCGTGCACCAAACAACTTCGAATAAACACAGCCACCTCTCTTTTTTCCTACTTGATGGTTCTGGATATGAGATACAGCAAATTCATTTACATGACATTGCCAGACCCTTACTGCTTACAGGTGCAGATGAATGAGATAGCTGAGGTGCAGGAATTCAGGGCTTGAATGGAAGGAGAAGTAGGCTTTCAAGGCAAACCAAACACCTTTTCCAGTGGGAAGTGGATCCTTGTTTCATTCCAGCTGTACTCAGTGTTCTAACACACACATTAAATATTCCCAAACCACCAAAATTAAAACTAACTGGCAAATGCTTCAGTGGAAAAACACTGGTGGGATACACACACAGGCTAAATATTTGTAATTAACCTAATTCTGCATTTTGATCCACCCTCCCCTCCAACTCCTACAAGCATTTCCCCTCTGCCATGACAGAAGAGAACATCCTGAGCCCAGGCTGTGGAGGCCAAGGGAAGGAGCAGGCAGTGGGAACATCTGCCACAGCCACCAGGACCTGTCCCATCCTCCTTGCCCTTACCAGCACCTGCAGGCAGCACAGGAGCCTGGTTTGTGCACAAAGCAGCACAGCCAGGACCCCTTCTGCAGGGCAACAGACACTTCCATCAGGAAACATCTCAATTAAAACCCTGTTTTATCACCACGAGGCTGCAATCCCATCTGGAAGCGCTTCCAAGCCAATATCCAACAATTCCCAGGGCTTCTCTCTGTCACTGGAGCTGCTGTTCTGCCTGTGCAGTGATCATGGACAACAGATTATTGCAGCACATAGTTGACCTTTATCTAAAATTCCATTAAAAAGCTTTATTGACTGTAGTCTTGCAGGCTCTTTCAGGATTCACTGGGCCATTTATTCCCTGCCGGAGATCCCTTGATTTCTGAGCTTTTAGAATTGCTCCAGCTCTAAGGGGGAGTTATTTTTTTGTCATGGTTTTAAGACTGTGTGAGGGGGTGGTTTCTGTTCTTCTCCCTCTCCAGGATGGTTTGGGCAAAGGAGGTTATCTTAAGGCACGTGAGGAGGAGAGGAAAGCTGCCAGGGTGGCACAATGATTTCCAGGCTGGTTCATGGATATGGATCCAGCAGCTCCCAGGGGAAAAAAATCTTTTTCCCTTCAGCCAAGACAGATTCAGGTCTAAGTACTTCATACAGCATCCTTGTGAAATTGGTAACTCCATACCATCATGTCAGGTTTTCAGCAGCTGCAGCCAATTTTTCTGGGCTACAAGCCGGCCTCAAACAGAAATAGGAAAAATAAAAGAATGTTTCAGCCTTTCCTGAAAGAGAATTTATAGAAATGGTTCATTCAAGCAAAAAAACCTCATTCTGGTGACAGCTCCCCCAGGCCCCATAGGAGTGTCCTGGAAGGATATTACTCCCTTTCCCATTCAGTAACAAAAAGAAAAGAAAATAGTGGGAGGAAGACAATATAGGCATCAAATGAAGCAGGAGAGCTGGAAAAAAGAAATAGTGTGAATCTGTCTTGGAGGAATATGAAACAGTGCATAAGTACTTGGGGACTGAAGGTTGCACAGACAGATCTGGTATTTCCAGACTTAGCAGCGCTTGATATTTTTATTAACATTACGTACCACTATGTCATATTTACATTTAGTTCCATGTGCATTCAGAGAGGAAAGAGAAACCAAAAATTTCAACATTCACCCTGGGTTTATTAAAATTTTGGACTAAACCCCAAATTCTTCCCAAGACACCAGTAAAGGTTTATTTCTGCGATTATTTCTAAATCTGAAGCAGCATTTCAAATTTCAGAAGAGTATTTTTGGGGTTTTTTTTCCTTTCTCAACACTTTGATTTCTGCTGAATGCTCATCCTGCAGTGATGTTCCAGTGAATCACTTCTTTCTCTCCTGGTGACAATCCCAGTGGCAGTGCTTCCCCATTCCCAGCAGCTTCCTTAGGAGGGATGAAGGCCATGTGGAGCCTCCTCCTCACAGGCAGCCAGGCTGCATTCCCCACAGTCTGTACTCTCATTTTCTATGCATTTCCGGATCCAAAACCTTCTGTTTTCTTTCCCTTGTTTGCTCTTGGCAGCTATTGGCAGGAGACATCCTCTTAATGATCTTTTTCTGGCCTTCTAGACGACTGCTCAGACTTCTCCAGATCTTTCATTATTAACGCAGAAGCCTTGTAAGTCACTTTTAATGGTCTGTGCAATTTTTATTCCTTAGCAGGAGACATCACCTCCTCCATATGGATACATGTTTATTAATATAAATCCTTAATATCATTTTGCCTAGTGAGAATAATCAAGAAGGGTCTCCTGGCATGTGTTACACCTCGTCCTGGTTCATGCCCCAATCCAAAGCCAATCTTTGTGCTGCTCTGCGTGGAGCAGGGCAGGGAGGAGTGGAAAATCCTTCTCCTGAGGCTGCCAAGGGACAGTGATGTCCCTGAGCAGGGTCCTGCCATCCCCCTGCAGCCCCTGCTGCTTCCATTTCCCTTCCCAGGGTTCATGACCTGCTCTCAGCCCCTCGCTGTTTCTCCTGGAATTTCTCCCATCTGCAGCTCCGTTCTGACCAGGCACAGAAGAAGGATGGCTCCTTGCTGTTGGGGAGTGTAAGGAATGCCAACAGACCCACTCTGTGTGTGACAATTTGCTGGTAATGCTCAGCTTTCAGGAGCAGCACAACCTCACTGACAGCTTAGATGGGGAGACTTGGAAAACAGGCCAAAAATCCATTGTTTACTCCTAAAGAGGCTGTTCTCATTTCTTTCCTATAACCAAGGGGCAATTGTCCATTTATTTCATTAAACGTTCTCCTGCTGTACAAATTGACTCCCATTTTTGTTTTAAATACATCCTCTGAGTCTCAAGATGGAGTTAAATAATAACAAACACCACAGAAGAAATAGAAACCATTCCCAGTGCTATTAGATGAGATTTCTGTTCTTCCAGTTGAGCAGGAATTGTTTTCTCCTGTCTCTTTTATAACTCCTCCATGTATCAGGAGACTTCTTCTGTTTAGCAATTAGCACTAAAGTTGCTGTTACCCCTTCTGTAGTCACGAATTCCATCTTTTCTCATTTACTACATTTCATCTAAGTTTGTTGGTGAAGAAGGAAACTCCAGCACATCAAAGGACAAAAAGTGCCTGAAAATTTGTGACACTGAAGTACGTATGAATCCTGCTGGAATGTCAAAACTGTCCTTCATTTTTACCCCCCTTTTTTTTTTTAAACAAGGTGGCCCATAAAAGAGTTTAATCATGGCAACATAGCCCATTTCACCTACCTTTACAGTTAAACTATGCTTAGTGACAAACCACCAAACATAATGGGCAAAATTTATCTTCCCAGATGGTGAATTTTGCAGTACAGATCAGACCAGCAAGGCCACAAATTAATCTCCAGTGCCATAAGCACTTCATCACACACGTGTATAGATCATCAGTCAACAAAGGCAGCACAGGCACAGCAAAGGCACTAAATGCACGCTCTGTCCCCAAATTCTGCCCCTTGACACATCTGTGTCCTTCACTGGCACCAAGCCACGCTGCCTGCATTCCAGCAGGAAAAGAATCAAATGTATTTTCTTTAAAACACGGCGCCACCAGAGCTCCAACTCCACCTGAAATTCAAGTTATTGAACGAAAATAACCAACCAAGACTTAGCTCAAGCCAAGCAACACCAGTTTGGAGTGATGGAAGGGACTGGAAGCGATAGCTGGAGCACCACTAACGAGCTGCAGTGTCACCCTGCAATGACAGGACTGGGAGGATGGGGACCAGACAAGGGGGTGTCTCTCAGCACAGCACACTGCTGAATCAAGGAGCTGCTTCCAGCTGCTTTTCAGTGTCCAAGCTTGGTTAAGAATCACAGATTTCACCAAAACAAAAAAGAATCAGCTCCCATATGAGAATTGAAATCAGTTCTGCTAGGAAAAATCCAGCATAAAATAAAATACTATGCAACACAGCATGAAATAGTAAAGAGGTGCATAAAATTGAGCATATCTGCTCCTTTGCATCTTGTCAGAGCTCAAGGCTGTGCTGGAAATGACTTGGTTTTGATGTATCCTCTCATATGAGCCAGACCCTGCTACACTTACAACAGATATGATGAAAAACTATCAGTTATATTAGGCAAAAATATATTTCCCAAGGCAAACATTCACTTCAATGTGTTTTTTTCTGGCTATAACACAGAAATTCTAGGTGTATGAGAACCTTCTGGGTTTTCACAGACATTAACATTGAGCAGAAAAACAGGGAAAGCTGGTGAGGGAAACTGCATAAATTAGATGTAGGCACTATAGTGCTTGTATTTCCCTCAGCATCCTTCCCTGCCTTCCATGTAAACTTCAGCTGAAAATCTCCCCAGGGGCCCAACATACATCATTCAAAGTAATCACAGCAACAGTTGCAGATACTCTTTCCATTCTAAAGGGCAGGTGAAGCACCATCAGAATTGCATTCTGCCTCTCACTTTCAGCATTCAACTGAAGGGTAAATAAAAATACTTCCAGTTTCTCTGATGAAAAGCACAATGCAAGCAAAGCCAAATAAAAGCCCAGACAGGCTAGACTACAGAGAGCCAACAGTGAATTTTCCAAGGAAATATTTCTGGGCACGTAAAACATGCTGATTTATTGTACCAGAAACATTTCCTGGTGATGAACAGACTCCATACACTTTTGAGAGAAGGAAATCCCCATGGAAACCTGACTGCCTTCCCAGCAGCTCAGGAGCACTGAGATGGACCTTCCAGATGTTGGGAGAACACCTGGCAGCTGCAGCCATGCAAACCCCGTGGGCTGTGGGACCAGGTGAGGTCTCAGCAGCCCCAGGCTCTTGTGGATCCTCCTGGGGCTCCCCAGCCTGGAAGCTGCTCCCTCCATTTCTGCTTCCCTGAAAACCCAGCTCAGTCACTTGCTCAGTGCTTCCAGGACTCATTTTGCTTTTGAAAGACAGCATTTCAAAAGTGTCTCTGCAAGAAGTTTTGGGCTATTTCCTGGCCAGCAGAAATATCAAAACTCAACCCTTGCACCATTTGTTATGAGGTAAATGCTATTTTAGAAATTCCAGTGGAAAGAAAACATCCTCATCTCAGGATAGGTTGTCTCTAATACCTTGGGAGTTTTATCTGTGGTGTGGGGAAGAGAACAAAACCCTGAGAATTAAGAGCTGATGTTAAATCCTTGCAGAGCCTTAGGCAAATTCTATAATCTCTCTGCTATAGCACCGGGGATCAATACATGCCTGCTGAAACCCGACTGCTCCGTGAGGCCAGTCCATCTACTGACGTGGATGCTGGCCAAATCCATATTTAACAAATTAAAAACACTAATTCCACGGAGGAGCATGAATAAGTTGTGTTTAAAGGAAGCCCCTTCCTGACCCAAACCTTTTAAAGTTTGGTTAAACCCCATTATATTTCTCACACATTTCCCCCATTAGCAGCGCTGTGCTGTGAATCACTTGTCCCCATTCAGGCAGCAATCTGTAAGTTTATTAATATGCATGTGCTATTTCACAAATGCTGAACGATTTGAAAGTGCTGCATAAGGTTTGCTGTCTGTTTTCTCAACATCTGTCCCCTAAGTGCACTTCTGTCACGTTCTGCTCCCATCCTTCTCGGATCAAAAATTGGAAGTAAGGCACGAATCTGCTCTGAGGTTTCCTTGCACAGACTGCAGCTCCTTCTTTCCCGAGAGTCTCACATCCTTACAGCAGATGACACTTTCCAATTACCTTTTGGCCCTTTTATTCCCCCAGTTTGGCTCACATTTCTCTCTGAATTTGGTCCCTGTGCAGCTCTGAACCCAGAGTCTGACAGCTAAGGACAGAACAAATACGCAGCACTAACCCTCAGGGTGGTTTGGAATGCCTGAATTCTCCTATTACAGGCAGATTCACAAGGAAAGGTCAACAGAGAGTCCCCAAACTTAAAACAAAAATGGGCCACGAAACAAGCAGTCAAAAGCTTGAAGAAGCAGGAAAGGCTGATCTTATAGAAAAACTGAAGCCAACTTGCAAACTTTAGCCCCAAATCCTGGCTCTGCCAAAGGATTCCTACACAGGCTGAGCTCATTTCCTCACCTCTCAGCTCCCCTCTGTACAGTGCAACAGGAGTTCTCACCACATTTGACCTGTGCAGGATGTAGCCCATGCATTTTGGAAAGATGATGATGCTAATGTCGATATAAACAGAGGGAAGTTCACCAAAGAATCAGAAAACCCTCCTGCAAACTCTTTAGCAAAACACATTGTAGCAGTTACCCTTACCATGGTCCAAAAAGTGTCATCCACACAGATAATTCAAGACTACCTATACCTTTCCCCTGTTGAAGAGGAAATGCAGAAGTTCTCTCATGACAACAGTAAATATAATCAAAGATTTACACACAGCATTGATTTGCCCCTATTTGTTTTGCATACAACACTTAAAAAATTCTCTTACCTTAATACAAACTGATCTGCTAGAGAGTAATCAGCCAGGAAAACATGGAAGGTCACAATGTCACCCTCTCTGACCGGGCTGAGTGGTAAGTGAATAATGATATTTTCATCCACCCTCAGCGAAGATTGCTTTAATTTGTCTTGATTTGGGTAAACAACGATGCTACCAATCCTCTCCATAGCTGACAAAGCTTGGTGCTCATTCTCTTCACCTGCATGGATATTGTTTTCCCATTTTGCATCCTCTGGAGAACATTCCCCATCCACTGTATAAATCTTATAGAAGAGCTCCACAGTAATCCCTTCCAGGGAGGCTGTTTCCTCTGGAACCATGGGTGGAGGGGAGCTGAACCAGCTGGGAGACAACTCCAGCTCCACAACACATAATCCCAGGTGGCCTGTCAATCTGCAGCTGGCCACCACTTCTCTAGACTCCAGGAAAGCAAACATCTTCACACAAGGCAGCATCTCCTCAGAGTCGTAGTCATCCCAGTCCTTCCCCGCAATGTAGAACAAGGTCTGTATTTTAGGTTTGTTGGAATAGATTGAGCTGTTGATTATGTGGGATTTTAATTTCCAATTAAAAGTGAATTTATTTGTGAAACCAAAAGATGCAGAAGTCAGCATGAGGTCCAAGGGAACGGGTTGTTCAACAGAAAAGGGTCCATACGTGGCATTTAGGACAGGTGGCTGTTTGGCTTTGTATATAAAGAATGAATCCACCCTAGACTGCAAACTGGAGTTCCTCATGATATCCTGGTTGGCTTCCTTGAGGAAGAAGAAAGTATCAGCATTGGAGATGTGAGGGCTCGCAGGGAGATATGTTGGCAGGTTTGAGAACCTCTGGATGCTGTCCATGATCCCTCCTCGGCTCTCCACCACTGCAGGCCAAAGAGAAAAGGAAACAGAAAGAAACTCAAATGTTTGCTTAGCATGGCCCTCAGCTTCTGACAAAAGCAATTACAGGAAATCAATCCTGCTGGCCACAATTACAGCACAATCTGACACAGGTACCATGGAACAAGACTTGCATCAGCTGTGCAGCTTTCTCTCCACCTTTCCCAGCCTGTTATCTATTGAAAGCCATTAATTAAGTACCAGGTACCACAGAGAGAGGACTGATTGCCCAGATCCCAAACTAACTTCCCAAACTTTTTACTGGCAGTCTATTATTTTTTTTCTTTTATCATCAGATCAAACTTTCAGCTTCTCCTCACCCTTGTTTCAATGTGCCTAAGAAACTGACATATTGACTATTAGTAGCAGTAAAACAGAACAGTTTAAGCAGTAAAAACTGAACATTTCCTTTAATCTACCATCACTAACACACAAAGCAATGGGGGTTGAACATCTGCATCACTCCCAATCCATTCTGCCAGGTCAGCAGCTTGGAAGTTAGTGAGAACCTGATAAAAGCTTCATGTTCTTGAAACCAAAACTTTTCACACTAAAATATATGGGGTTTGATAGAGGTCTCAGTGGGATGGATTCAGAGGCAAGAGACAACTTGAGAGAAGGAAAAGTCCTTTACACACAGAAGGTTCTCAGACACTTGGAAGGATTTTTTGGTTTAATTCCTGAGGAGAATAAAACACATTTGGAAACCACAGAAGTTTCTCTACATCACAATGGTCAATCCTCCAGCCAGCGCTGAGCGATTTTTCCCAGGAAAGAAAAGATTCCAGAGGGAGGGAGGGATCAAATAGATACCTTTGGTTGGGCTGATTTCTAATTAATAGTGAGATATATTCAGTCTGGGCTGTGATCCTACCAGAAACAGTGGCTCTTTCAAACTATCAATTCATACCCAACAAAAAGCCGGTGAATCCGAGCTCCTGGGACTGCCTCAGAGGAAACAACCAGAAACCCAAGGAATTAAAATGCAGCAGTTCCATAATGCACAGAGATAACAAAGGCACAGTGACAGAGCCTAAGGTCAAAGCTCTCATTGTCTCTCTGAGGCTGAGTGGTGATTTCACTGTTTGTCAGGGCTGGGCAGAGCAGATACACAACCACAAACAATTACACCTGCTCAAGCCAGATGACTCAGATACTTGCAGCCACGATTTAGCAGAGATAAAAGCTCTAATATTTAAGCTATTTTTTTTCAGGTTGTGTATTTTTAAAGCCTACATTTATCAAAGACAGATTCTAGGGCAAATCCCATCCATTTGACTTTGCTCCACTCTTGTTCTCAGTTGAAATTCTGGTCATTTGTTTTTCGATAGTTTGATATTATCTACACTTGTTTAAATGCCTCTCATTTCACCACAATGCTTTTGCCTTTACTTTTGCTGTATATTTACTTGTGTCAAGGAGGTTTTTTCAGACGTTGGGATATTCTTTGGAATGAATAAACATGCAAAAATAGACAAAAGCAGCCAAAAAAAAAATTCTCAGCAGGAAACACTCTGCCAACAATCTCCTCTCTCACCACTGCACTGGGGATCAGGTCAGGATTTCCTCTCAGCTTCACAGGCAAATGCAGCCCCAGCCAGGTGTCCCCTGCCTTGCTCTCACCAAAAACATCAGCCCAGCTCTGGAACTCACCAGCACAGCCCACGGTGAAATGGAGAAACCCAGATGATGAGAAACTGGCAGTGGCATCACACATGGAACAACCAATTTTCTAGTTGGGAAAATTGACCTTGGTCCTTCCCTGCCACATCTCCCATCCCCACGTGGATGATGGCAGTGGGTGCTCTCTCTCCCCAGGCAGAAAGTCACCAAGGGATGTTTTAGCAGCCCCATTTCTGCTCTGTGGTTTATTTACAGGGCACTTTGACACTTTTTGCCATTGTGCAACTTCCCAAATCAGGAGCAGAAAGTGAACTCTGATCCTTTGAAAGCTGAGGCAGAAGGGAAGGAAGGGTATTTTTTCTTTGCTAAAAATTCACATGCAGACAAGCCCCTTTCTGGATTAATTTTAAATAAATTGAGCTACATTTGAAAGCAATACTTTTGAGAAGTTGCATTTAACATAAAAACTTTACAGCCTTAGAGATAAGCGACCAAGCAGATAAGCAAGAGCCAGAGCAGCCAGAGCACCCTCTGATTTCTGGAGCAGGAGCTAAATCTCCTCCCAAGGCACACCAGGTTGCAGAGGAGATTTAAACACTGATGTAGTTACAAACCAAAAACAAGACAAGGCTTAAATGCACTTCTGTTTACATTACAGGACTCCCACACACGCTTTATGCAGATATTTTATCTCTCTCAAGCAGTGATTTACAGGAAGTTTAAAAGGGATGTTTTTCCCTTTCCTCCATTTCATTACAGTGGCAACTTCTCAATGCCTCTGCTCAGAACTGGTACGAGGACTAGGATATCATCCTGCTGTAACTCAAGCAAAATGAGATACAAATTTTGTCTGAAGGCTTATATGGGAAGCCATAAACATCAGTAGACAGGGCTGGGCTTTGTCCTAGAACCAGCCTGCAACAAAATATGATATCTGAATTTAGCAGCGTTTTATGGTGCTGTTGGAAGATCTAAAAAGAAATACTTCATAGAATGGCAGGCCAACACCCCACCTTTTTAATTCAGCACATCAGCACCACAGCATCAATCTCCTCACAGCAACAATCACAAACCAGACACATTTGGAGCTTTCTGGTGTGCAATAATGCCATGAAAAAATCACCTGCTCCTTTAATAAGCACTCCAGCAAGATCAAAGAGGGCAGAACATTAGACCAGAACGTGGGTTAGTTCTAATTAGGTACCAAAAGAGATCAAGAGCTGAGGAAAAGTAAATGGAGACCAAATGAGCTTCCCCAGAGCCCAGTGCTTTCTCAGACAGAACAGTCTGGTTTGCTCAGGGTGTTGAGGGGAGATGTGTGGAGATAACACACTGTGGGATGTGAATTGAGATACTCAGTTGGAATTTTGGAAAAACTTTTCCCTTGTAACAGATCCTCTGCAGCTGCTTTGCCCCTGCTAGAACATTCATTTGGATTAAGGAACTACTGACCCCTAGAGCAACAGGTCAGCTTTTTAAACACCACCACTGCAGTTTTATGTTCAAATCCTTCCCTCCAGAGTTGGGCAATATCCTCATAGCCCAGCTCATCCTGCAAACTCAGAGTACAGGAAAGAAAAGTCCCTTGTGATGTTTCTGAGGCGCAGAGGGAGGAAAGCAGCAGGCACAGACAGAGCATGCAGTGCTGAGCATCACAGACGCCCCTTCCTGCTCCTTACCCTGCCCAGCTCAGGCCTCAAACGAAGTTTCTGTTCCGTTCTCTTGATCATTTCTTATCTAACCATAAAATTATTCACCATTTTTGGTTTTAATCTCGCTTGACCCTGCACTGCCACCACAAAAAGCAGCACAGGACTGAAAGAGAGGCAAAGCCACAGCTGCAGGACAGACTGTGCAACAAAAATCTGCCGTTCATGCAACTCAAGATTTCATTGAAACTTTATTGAATGTCTTATATTTCATACTTTTTTAATAAGAAATAAAACAAGAATGCTGCTGGAAGATAGTGGTGGCAGTGGCAGGTCAGTGTTAAAAACAATGCATCTATTTTAAGTTTTAGTAAGAGGAAAGTCTTTTAAAATCATCATTTTGTAGCTAAAAAGGAAAATATCTCCTGATGGAACATAAATCCAAAATTCACATCTAAATCTTCTCTCTGCTTTGGCAAACTATTTAACAGGAGCCAAGTCTCCCATAAGCCATCAGTAATTCTGAAGCTGAAGGTGCAAGGAACAACAACTGTTTAAAATTGCAACTCTTTCAATATCCCTTTTCTCTGAAAACAAACAAGAAGCCAGCCCTGCACCTGTGGAAAAACTGTGAAAATGTTAAAATTCATCTTTCCTGCAGCATCATCAGAACGGTAGAGCGAGCTCATACAGACACTCCTCTTTGTAAAAGAGGAATCATTTCAAGTAATGTGGTGCCAGTAAGTGCTATGATGTTATCCATGACTCACAGAGGCAATCAATGGCTTGTCTGTACAGGAGAAAAATCACCAGCCCCTCCCACCAGCCCTCACTGAAACACCATAAAGATCAAACTACACATGTACATTATTCCACTATAAAAATGGCTCTGTTCATAATAATTATTTCGTTGTGGAATTGCAGGAATTAGCCTTGAATAAAAACACACTGTGCCCCAGAATAGGGTGTCCACACAAGGAAAGCTAATCTGGAACTCATGAATTATAGGAAAATAATTCCTTCTGGACCAGCAGTGTGGGTCACTTTGTCTCATATTGCCAAGGGATGCTGTTCAGAGACCCCAGCCAGGAGAGGCTGCCCAAGGTGATCTGGGCTGGCTACAGCTGGGAAAACTCTGACTCCTGGAGGAGGATGATTACAGAGTGGAAGTCTACTACGAGTTTATTCATCATCTGAGCACTATGAGTAGGCTAAGCCTGGGCTGTGTGAGGATTTAGGGATGAGCACCCCCCTCGTGCTCTCCCTGACTCACTCAAAATGCAGTGAAGTAGCCAGGAAAGGAGGATGTCACTGTTTACTTCCTACATTCAGAGCCCATCCTGTGACTCATCTCCTCAGTTTTACATTCATAAGGAAAAGGAGGAGAACCCTCCACAGTGCCCCGAGGGGTAAAATTCCATCACCCAGCTAAAGCAGGGAAAATTCCATCACCTTCCATTCACAAGCAAGCCTCACTCCTTTATTGCTTGACTGTTATCCAGTGAACCCCACTGCACAGAAAAAGAGCCATAATGACAATTAGAGTAATTTGAAAATACAAATGATACTGCAAGAAAGAGTTCAGAAGTGCTCACAGTACATTTTTAACATTAAAGCCAGACCAGAAGCTGTCAAGATATAAAAAATAATAGTGTGAGAAAAGATGATAAAATCTCTTAAAGCTTTTCTCATTCTCTCTTCTTCTTATCCAAATTTGATGTAAGGACAGAACTCGATGTAGGACTTGCAACCAATTCAGTCCTTCCATTCAATCTTGATTACACATTTGTGGAGACAGAGATTTGCTTTGCAAAACACTGCTGGACCAGCAGCTTGTTTGGAAAGACAAGAAAAAAGATGCAATTAAAAAAAAATCAACTTAATCCAAATATCTAAAACTGAAGAGAGGTTAATTAACTTTTGTTGGCTTGGGACAATGTCTCACATCCTTATCTCCAAATGTCTGAGTCAAACTCCTGCTGCCCAGACTCCTCTGCAGCTGCACATTGTGGCCCAGCTCATTCCAGAGATTCCTCACTAAAGCTTCTCCTCCCAAAAGTTTTAGAGGCTTTCGTGTCTCCTCTGAACCTTGTACAGTGGGGTTTAACTAAGGCACCTGTTTTTATGGGCTGCAGTAATGGAGAAACCACATGCCTACGTTTACCCAGCACTCTGCTTCCAAAAAAGCTTTAAAGCACATCTCTGGCCTCATAAATCTTTTGTCTACTGAAATACGTTTTTAAGTGCAAAATTAAACCATGCATATGAACGAAACCCCTGATCAGGCCACACATTCAGCCATAAATTGTGTTTTTGTGTTCCAAAGCAAGGCAAGTGCTTTTCCTGCTTGCCACTGCCAGCAGATTAAGTTGGATGGTGAAGTTTCTGAGCTGGTGCTGGTGCTTTCTGGAGGTTTTTTTGCACAGTCACCCATACTGAAAGACATATGTGCAGCAAGGCCACCTACAGATAGTAATAAAACTGTGCTGTCTGAAAGGCTGCCTATAAATCTTATTAAAGTAATCCCTTCCCTGAACCCAGATTATTACATTCACCTTTATGGTAGAATAAAAATTAATTTTCTCAGCTATAATAAGTGTGTGATAAGAAGGCATCGCTTGGGACTAAATAAAGATTATAATTAACTCCAACTGAATAAATCTAAATTTAGCTTGGACTAGCAATTTGCTTTCATGCATTTTCCTCTCCGACTGAGTGAATAGGTACAGGAGGATTAGCATCCCATGCCAGTTCCAGCACTGCTGTCACAGAAAGGACTGGGACACAGTGTAATCCAATACCCAAAAGGCCTGAAGATTAATTCTGGGTTCTCTATCAGCAGAAGTTTGGAAAACTGGAGGAAAAAAAAAGGCTTCAAATTGCCATTAGGCTGGTAATGAAAATGTGAAGTGCTGGACTCCAGAGGGAACATTGCTCCCTTGGCTCCCTAAATGAGGCTTGGGCAAAGGCAGGAGCTCTGCCCCTGCTGCTGAGAGCACATTTAGGGGAAGCACTGCCTGTGATTGCTGGATCTGGCTCTCTCCTCCCAAGCACCTGCCTTTGGGTGCTGTTGGAAAGGGGCTGCTGGGCCGGGAGGGTCTGTGCCCTGACCTGGTCCTGTCACTCTTCATTTGCCTTCCCTCACCTGCAACACGCCACAGGTGACCCTAAAGCAGCTGCAAAACAAGAGGCCACAACATTAAACAAGAACATTGAAGACAACAAAATAGGGTGAGGTAAATGCATCAGACAAATATTCAAAATTTACCCTGACTTTTTATTTAGCTGAAAATAAAACCCCTTAGAGCAGCGCCATACCCAGCAGATCAGAGATTTATCCTTTTCCAAGGAAACAAGGCTCCACTTATAAAGGCTTGAGGAACTGCCTTGTTAAGCCACTACCTCATTATTTGTGTTGTCTGGGAAGATGATTGTTAACAGTGTTATTAGTGGGAAGGAGGAGGTCCAGCTTGTTCCTCAAAACAGAGCCTGTATTTATCCTCAGCAGGGCACACGTGCAGCCCCAGCAGTGAGGCTCCTGTGGCACCTCCTTCCTCCTCAGCCCTCCCTGCCAGCCCGTCCCCGAGCTGCAGAACAGAATTTCTCTCTCCATATCACATCAGCACAGCCAAGGCCACCTCAGAGCAGGCACCAACAAAGCTGCTCTGGTTGCCCACGCCTCAGAGCAGGGAGGAAAGGAACCCCCCAGGAGTTTTCTCATTTATTGTGGCTGCTGCAATGGCTCAGATTGCTCTGCTGGGCTGATCACTGGCCTAACTTGCCATTTTAGTTTCCATCAGCGCTGTTAATACAGTGGTTAAAAGTCACAGGCTGCTCTTGGCAAGTTTCTGTGCATCTCTTATACAACTGCAACAGGGAAATTGTCCTGCCGCTTACAATTGAAGGCATTAGTGCAGTGGCTAAAGGTCACAAATTTATCAGCTGAAAGAACTGAAGGACAGAGCTACTAGTGCAAGTTAACCTGAAGTTTAGAAAACACCTGATTAACCATGCAGGGGTTTTGTTCTGGTTACCTGGAGAGGAGAAACAGCTGCTAATGCAGCTGCCAGCACTGACAACCCCTGTGCATCCCTCCTGGCACCTGATAAATAAGGTTTGTCAAGGCCACTGGAGGTTCTCATTGCTAAAAGAAGGTTAGGAGAGGGCTCCCTACCATTATCCAAAGCAAAACTCATTTTCCCTCTGAGATATTTCATAAACAACAGAAAATGATACGTGTATGGAAGTGTGTGAAGATATTCTCCAAAAAACAGAGAAGCTTTACAAGGCAAACACATTCCATAGAGGCACCAGGTGATTGCAAAAGTAAATCTTTTAAATATATGCTCTAAACCATTAGCTAACTGTGAAATATTTGTATTCTGTGTCAAAACACCTACACGTCACACAAAGCCAAGAGAGTGACAGGAGAAAGGCCAGGATTTATGTTAGCTGGGGTCTATCTGTCATGGAGATAGCAGAGCTGAGAGAGAGTCCTTTTATTAAAATCACTCTCTGGCTGCAGATATTGATCTAAGCAGCTACAGTTGGACAGCAAAGTGCGTCCCCATTTCTCACAAAGTTCCTCCCTGGCACAGCAGGAAAGGACTGCCCTCACCCCCCAGCAAATGGCACCCCAAAAGGATGGGCAGGGAACAAGGGGCACTGGCATAAACAGCTCCCCACAACACCATGGCACAGAACCACAGAGTCCCTCTCAACTCCTCTTCCCAAATTTCCAGGAAACCTATTTTGTTCCCCAAATCACTAAGGCAGGTTGCCATTGCTCCCAGGTCGAGTTCAGCATTAAAACAAAGCAGAGAAACACAGTGCTGAATGCATTTCTTGCATTCCCATTTTAAGGAGCAAATGTCATTTCAAAGGGATCTTTCCCTAAATCTGCTTCAGTATTTTCCATTTTTCCTCTAAGCAATAATTTCTCCCCTGGTTTGGGCTGATCCCTCCCCTTCAGCCTCTGGAGAACACAGATTTTTGGCTGTGCTTCACTTTACAAACCCCAGCTTGTGACTGTGGTCAATGGCTTTGACTATTACACCTAAACCCAAAATGAAGGAAAGGAATTAGAAGTTCTACATTCTGCAAAATTCCTACATCCCTGCACCCACGGGTTACACAGGTATTTCATTTTAGGGCACTTGTGATTCTTCCCATGTAGGCATCTCTCTTTGGAGATATTGGAAAATTCCTTGTATGAGCTGAAAATTGCAGGATATTAAAATGCTGGCTCTCCAGAGGCACTGTCAGAAAGCAGGAAGGTTGGTCCAAAGCCTTTCTCCAGAACAATGGGCTTTCATTGGACTCTCCATCCTGTTGATTCAAAGCTCTTGGAGCTCTGAGCTGATGGGCCCAAGGAGCTGCATGAAACCACAAAAGCAGCTTACAATAAACCCCTGTAAAGTTATTAAGAACACAGATATGTCTTGAATGCAGAGAAAATCCTCTGTTTTACCAGCCCACATCCATATCCCACTGGGATTTTAATCCCAGGAGGAGTCTGTGCCACGCCTGGCCCTGCTGGGGACCACGATGAAACACAACAGAGACACCCAGAGCAAAATCCAGCTGGGGCAGCAGCTCTGAGCTCACAGCCTGAGCCCTGGGAGCAATTGCCCTGTGTCTCCCCTTTTCTGCTGGATCACCCACAGGGCTGCTGACCCTGACTGGCTTTGGGCACTGTCAGTGGAGTAAATTCCTGCTTAAGCCTTTGCCCTGTTCAGGTCTGTGGAAAGAATTCATCTTTCCCTTAGGTCTCCCTGCTGAACTCCAGAGGTGCAGGCAGTTGCCTCCAGCAAGATTTGTGTCCCCATCCTGCAAACACACAGAGATCACTCCAACTGTGTGCAGCCTGGCTATGTCAGGGAGTTTTCCCACTGGGAAATTGAAGCACAAGCTACAAAGTTCCAGGACAGAGACCTGGGAGGGCATGCAGCCTTTTAGCTGCTTTAAATAAAAGCTCCACAGCTTTACAGATTCCCCACTATTAGTTCAAGGATGTCTGGGCCTTTATTCTCTGAACCCAGGCTTCAGCCTGCACTTAGCATTGCTCTCACAAATAACCAATATTATGCTAAGCAGACTCCCAGAGCAAAATGTGCTCTCTGACTCCCCCAGGAGCAAGCACACAGGCCAAGTTCTGCAGTTCAGACATCACTGAGTTACCAGTTCATGTCTGCCTCTCAAGGAACAGCACGTGAAAACACAAATCCTTGCTTTCTAATGACAGCCTGTTTCTTTTCCCCTCCCCAAAATACCCAGAACAAAAGTTTCCATTTCGTCTCAGATTTCTTCACTTAATTCAACATTTTATTTTTGGAATGACAACAGCCTCAAGCAACTCCATTAATTTGTTACGGAGTGGGAGAGCTTTGCATTCCAAGTGTGATTGCTGACCTGCTCCCTTGCTTCTTGAAACAGCCCTGCTCAAGCACATCCCAGTACCAGAACAAAGCATAATTTCTCATGCTTCAATGCATTATTTTACTTTATGAATACACATTTGACATATTTTACAAATTTACGGCAGCTGCTGTCAGAAAGGACAAAATAACCCTCCCCCAGTACCACTTTTCTCTTACTGCAGCAACCAAAGGCTGCAGCTTGTCATTCACACGTGGAGAACAGCTCCTCTCGGGGCCAGCAGAGGAGCCTCACCCAGGACTCCTTGGGTGTTTGTTTCTCTCTCTGATGCCAATTCACAATTTAGAGTTTGATTTTCTAAGCACAATGAAAATTCCCAATAGCTCTGGAGGAGGCAGTTCAAGGAGACCTTGTCAAAATATTTGTGTGTAAAGAGAGTGAAACCTTATTGTGACTTTCATGCTGTGAGGCACCGAGTACAGTTACCTTGCTCACAGACAATTATTAACTTACAGGCAAAGAATAAAAACTCTTGAGCAAAACCCAAATCTGGATGAGGTCATACTTGCTGTGTGGTTCACTCATGTCAATGTATTAATGCAATAAAAGATAATGAGCATTTAGCTGACAGCATTTCAAACTCTCCAAGAGTCAAGAGGAGTAAATTAGACCAGATTTGAGATTGCCTGAGAAGGCAAAAAGCTGGGTCTAGTTCTTTTCTCAAGGACAGGGGAATTATAAAATTGAATAATAGTCACAGGACATCACTATCACAGCCCAACGTGCCTGGGCACAGCATTTGGGTGTGCTGAGAATGCAGCTCATCACAGCTCAGCATCAGCATCTGCCCTTTTGAAAATGCCATCATGGGCAGTGACAGGGACAGCAAAAGAGCTGTGTTCACCTTCTGCTTGGTGGCATCACCTCCAAACCTCTGTGTGGAAACATCACTACTGCAGCTCAAGTTTGAGTCAATTCAAGTTCAAGTCAGATCTTATTACATGCAGTACTGCTCACCTACCCACAGCCTAGAGAATGAAATTCTGCAGAAATTCAGCATCCAGGTCACTTCAGCACTCTGCTTTGTCTGGCGTTTATATCCAGAGCCAAGCACATAATTCGCACTGCATAATTTATCCATGGGATTTTGCCCATGGAACGGCCAAAGCAGATAACAATTTCTTCATACGTATTTATTTTTTAGAAAATTCAGTCAACTTGTCCTCTGCTTCTGAACTCTGCAAAAAGATTAGGAACCTTTGGTTTTACTCTTCCAGAGCCTGAGCTCTCGGCTAGCTGTGATCAGACAGATTAATTCACCTCTTGTGCAGTCTTCTGCCTTTAGCTATTCTTGTTTCCTGGGTGGAGGGAAATGTGTACAAGCACTAAATCTCAAACATGCTATTCTAACATTTGGATTCCATTATCCTAGAGATAACATATAATCCTATAATGATATGTAATAAATTAACATTTAATCTCATATCAGAGAGTTCAAAGGGACCAGAGCCAGCTGGTGCTAAAATAAGCATTTGCTGGAGGCTGCAGGACTGGGAGCTGAGGATGAGATGTAAGATCTGAGCTGCTCTGATGTTTTGGCTTGGCAAGAGTGGTTGGCAAGGAAAGGAAGGAATAAACCCTGGACACGAAGGGAGCATCTCTGAGACCACCCAGCCTGTGCCCATTCCCTGTCAGGGAAGTCCCTGCAGACCTTTCAACAGCAGGAGAGGAAGATTTCCCCCTGAGAGCTGACGAGCAGGGAAGGTGATCATCCCACAGGGCTGCTCAGGGGATTTGATTCAGAGCTCCACTCATTCCCTGTTTGTCAAGGTGCCTTGAGATGTGACGAGGCTGGGAACAAGCACCAGGCTGGGGCTGAGCTCTCTCCAGCTGCAGAGAGCCACGACAATCCAATTCTTCCCCCAGCCCTCCCTTATGCACATGCAGAACTGATGGACAGTTTCAACACAGAGAAGGCAAAAATAATTTTTCATTTCGTTTCCCTCTCATGTGCCTTCACACACAGAGCTAATGCACCGACCACTGAACAATCTTCATTAACAATGACAGCTGTTAATAAAGTTTTATCCATAGAGACTTCCTCATTAAGTGCACACAGTGGGTCTGGTGTGAGGGATGTGTTTCTCTGGAGACAGGCACAATTAAACAGCCGGGAGAAGAGGCAGCCTCCCGAGCCAAGCGAGGCACTGACGATTACCGAGGGCTGCTGACCCAAAAAAAGAGCAGAGAGGAGCCCCTGACTGGATTCCAAGTCCCTCCAGCTTCCACCAAGCCCAGATTTCACTGTTAGGGGAAGGAGATAAAGACCTTAATCTTTGTTCAGGGGTAGCAGCAAAAAAAATATTGACATCAGTGAGATTCAGCTTTTGTCTCTGAATCCAAAGACACACTTCACTGCTCCATCTCAGACTGGAACACAATGTAAAAAGAAGACTCTCAGCCAAGAGAGGCAAGAATCCATCAGACACAACAGTCTTTTGAAAAATCTTGTCATTGTCTCTGTTAGTTTTCAGTGATCACACATCAACTTCACTGCCAAATTAACTTAAAAGCAAAGGCAGACAAAAAAAAAGAGAAAAAAAGAAAATTAGAGAGGACAGCCAATAAAAATATACAGTGAGAGGAGTTTCACAACTTGACACTGACCACAGTTCTGTATCTGAAGAAAACTTCATAAATAAAAATAACACAAAAATTTGAAGTTTTACAGAGTTATCTTTGCTTTGGCATTTAATACACATTTCTATTACCCTTTCTCGATTAGCCAAATGAAGATCAATGTATCTATAAAACTCAATGACATGTTAATGCAAACCTTAAAAAAGATAAAATGCCTTTTATCTCATTCTTAGGAAAACCTAATAAAGAATTAACAGTCCATGAAGCTGTGGAATTTCACTCAAGGCTTTACTTTATGCCAGGTCTTCCTACTCCATTATTTTTTAATGGACAGGTTTCCCCAGGCTTTGGGACATGCCAGTACAACTGTACGTTGACATTAAAATTGGTCCTATATTTTTCTTCAGAGGAAACTGCATTGTAGTTGGACAGGAACTACATTGTAGCATGTGAACTTTAAATACAAACACCCACAATGCATCAGAAGTGCAAATCTAGAGCACATGTTAAATAAATATGGGGGAAATTGTAAAAAGGAATGATTTTGGTAATGATCTGACAATTAATGAATTTATGAGGTGAAACTTCCAGCTGAAGGATGAGCACTTTGGACCAGAACTCATTTGGAACATCAGCATTTCAAATATCTATCAGAAGCCAGGAATCAGACTGCCAGGAATCTACTAACATGACACTAGGTGTTGAATCTTGAAAGGGAGGCAGGCAAATATTAGTCTGGGACTTTACTTCAGACTGGTTCTCAGAATTAACAAGCCTTCAGGGAGTGACACAGAGAGCTGGGATCCATCAAGCCAGACACCCCCAGGCTCAGTGGGAAACTGGTCCCATCCAAGTTCCATCTGTACTTATTCCTACTGACAAACACACAGCAGCAAGACCAGAAATCTCAAACGCCAGCACTTAAAAGACACCTCAAATCCAACGCTTCTGCACAGATTTTAAAAGTTGCTTGTTCTCAAAAGGGCCTGAACACTTGCAGCTCCCACTGAAACGAAAGGAAATGCAGGTGCTTCCCACTTGTGCTAATTGAGGTGGGTTTGGTTGGGATGCCAAGGAGGGCTCCACTCCTGGAGACACCCAGGGGTGGCTGTGAGGCCACAGAGCCCAGCTGCAGCAGGGTGCTCATCAGGGGGAACGTGCCAAGAGAGGCACAACGCGGAGCCTGAGCTCAGATACTCCTCAAGGCTGACGGGTTTGGCCTTGTGAATCAGCACAGGGAGAAAAGAGACAGCAGTGGGCAGGAAAAACTCTCCCAAGGAAAAGCAGGAGGCAACAGTCCAGAAGAGAGTGATGGGAGAAGCAGTGAGCAAAGAGGAGGTGGCAGGAGCAGAAGTGACTGTACACAGACTGACAACTCACTATTTCCATTTAAAAAACCCCAAGCCATCAATGATTGGTCTGAAAAAGCTAAAAGCCACTTTGAAACCTTTCTTTTTCCTCTGGGATGAGGGTATCTTGGCCTTAGCCACTTTGAAACTTTTCTTTTTCCTCTGGAATGAGGGTGTCTTGCCCTTAACCCAGCTGGGTCAGGTAGAAAAGCTTTCCTGCCTCAAAGGTTGCTCCAGCCCAGCATTCTCCCCCAGGAGCTGCACTGTTTGTACCAGTTTACCTGGGACCCTCCTCACCTCCCCTGCTACCCCTGCTTTTCCCCCTGTGTTGGGAGAACAGCTGCTTCTCCCAGGCACTCTGAGATTAATTATTCTTGGCTCTTCTGCACAGTGCCTTGATCTGGAAAATTTATTTAGATAACTTCTCAGGCAGCATATTTATCTGCTGGCCTCAACATCTGCCTGAGCATAAAAGTCAACATCTGACTGATGACAAAGGTCATGCCAGTTAAGAAGAGACTGTCCTCTGCCAACCTCACCACCCTTGCTCTGGAAGACTTGGGTCTCATGGCAAGGAGCCAGAGTGTGTTCCCTCCCTCCTCCTTGAGGAACAAGCACAGGTCTCAGCCAGAGTGGGAAATCAGGCATGGGACAAGAGGAGAGGGCACCTTGTCCCATCAGGACACAGGGACAAAGCTCAGCCTTAAGGAACTACAGCACTGCTCTGTCAGTCAGATGCGAAGAGATGAAACCCAATCTGGGACAAGAAAGGCCCTAAACCCACCCCATCCCCATTTCTGCAGTGCCACCCCAAGCACTGAGGACATTCAGGCTCCCCCACAGTGTCCCACCACCACATTCCAGCCCAGGGTAAGGAGTTGTCCTGTTGGGAGTGGATGGGAACAAGGGGGATGTCTGGAGCCACAGGCATTTCTGCCTCTCTATGCATGGATATGGAATAATAGTCCTGGATGCGTCTCACACTGTAAAATCAATTGCTGGCAAAAAAGCTTATTTTGCCATCTTTACTCACCCATCCTCTCATACACAACAAGTACACTTGGATCACCAAGGTGGGATGTGAAATTAATCAACAGGAAGGACTGCCTCCCAAAGGCAGCCTATTCCAGATCTATTCCTGGCCAGTATTCAAGTAATGTTCTTCTACTCATACAGAAAATGTGTAAGAACTGCAAATACAAGAAAATACTGCTCTGTGCAGCGGGGTTCAGACCAGTATCCTCTGTTGCCTGATGTGGAAAATTCCATTACCAGGCCCCATCTGACAAAAGTCCCTTCCATGAGCCACAACTTTCAAGAATTCTTATAAAAACCTACTGCAAACTTGGAAAAACCAAACAAATAGTAGAGAAATAAATACTTACTTAATAAAAACCAAAAAATCCTAGCTGTTCCCTTTTAAACACACCTTTGAACTTCACCATCTCTACTGAATGTTGGATGAAACTTAGAGCCAAATATTTATAGGCAGCCAACTGTAACAACGACCCTCCCTTTTGATGTCACCCTCCTGGCCCTCAGTGCGAGGCTGGGCAGACAGGAACATGAAGATGGAAGGTGAATTAGCTCAGGAGGGGGAACTTGTCAGTCAAAGCTGCTAATGCAAGACCACAGGAAAACTTGGGTTTAACCTCAGCAGTGACCACCTGTCACAGTGTGGCACTTTGACTGCTCGTCAGTGACCTGCTTTCAAAAGCAAGGATGCTGCACAAGTCTTCCTGAAAGAAGGAAGGAAAAATGCACCTGTCTGCTGGGCAGCCAGCAAGGCTTCCAAATCTGCAACCAAAAGAATTCTCAAGTTCCGAGGAAGTTATGGAGACGAAAAACGTGCAGTATAAAGGATTTGTACAAGAGGGACTCCACAGAGCTCCCCTGTGCTCCTGGCTTATAAATTCTCAGGAAAATTACAGCACTTCTTGTATAACCACATCTGACTGAGGTACGAGGTTGCACATGAAGAGATCACGTGTGTTCTTCACGTTTACCATCAAATTTAAAGCACTTGCACAGAGGAAGGCAAGGTCCACATGCCAGGGAGCTCCCCAGCACATGTCCAGAGAAACTGGAGGTGTGGGAATGGAGGATGGTCCAGAGGAGGCAACCTTCTTCCTCTTCTTCTTGGCTCACAGCTGAATTGTTTTGGGTTTCTCTCCATACCAGGAGCAGTGCAGAAGTGGACCTGGGCTCCTGACATGGACTGCAAGCAGGGTTTGTCTCAACCAGTACAGACCTAGAGCTCACCCTGTTTTCCCTGTAACCCTCCTGCCTTAGAGTCCCGTTGTCTGAACATCAATAACTGCAGGATTCACCAGAGATTACAACATTTTAAACAGAACTTGTCTGAGGATTTTTCAGGAGTATTAGTTTTCAGAAATGCTGTATGTTTATTCATGCAGTTAATTACATAGACCACAATAAAAACAAAAATGTCTGGTTTTTCTAAGTGAAAGAGTAAAAGGAAAAAGTTCAATTCTTACTAACCAACAGTCTTATTCTTTCCTCAGCATTTAATCAAAACGTTTCCAGCATATACAGCTAGCAACAAAGACCCAAACAAGTTAATTTACCTTAAGCAAGACACATTGCAAAACCTGCAACTCAAATAAGCCAAGCCTCACCTTGAATAGAAAGATATCCCCCACCAGCAGGGAGCTGAGTCCCAGGAGTTTGGGATCCTGACAGCAGCAGGGGGGAGCAGCAGTGGGAAGGGGCACTGGAGGTGGGATTCCTGCCCTGCCACAGCCCTGTGCAATTCCCAGCCCTGGGACTGTGCCTGTGCCTCCCGCAGCGCTGCCCACACCGCCTTCAGCTCTTGTCACTTTATCAATGAGAACCAGGAATTTGTGAAGACCAGCCTTCACTGCACTTCATTATGTTTTTAGCATAAACCAGAAATCGATTGTGTCTCGTTAATAAAATTCCACCACAACAAACTAATTAGAGAGGCTCATTAATTTTTTATGCGCATTACTCCTGTGCAGGAAGCCGCTGACCTTTCGGTGACGGGTGTCGCATTCATTACACACTTCATGTTTTCTGCCTTCTTTTCTGTGATTTACAGTAGTTGCAACACGTTTTCCAAAAAGCAAAGCCTGTTTTTTCCAGTGAAGCTCAGAGCTGCCTTCTCCCTCCTGCCATGTAATTCCTGATCACGTTTGCCTAGTCCTGCATGGCCCAAGGAGCAGGGAAGCACAAAGACACCTCCAAGCCACTTCCACCTGCAGAACAGATGCAAGCAAAGCCTGGGCACACCTGAGGGTGCAGGGAAACACAGGGATTCCGATTTTTTTCAGAGAAAAAGGGGCTGAGGATGTGCAGTCTCTGTCCTGCTCAGCCCCAGGGTGATGCCAGCTTCCATCCTACACAATTCCAGCCTGGTGGTTTCATAATGAGCAGCCCAAAGGTCAGTCAGTCCATCCCAAAGCTGGCCTCAGCACTGCCCAAAGCACAGGATGCACCACTACCAAGTGGCCATTAAATCCATTAAAGAGAAGCAAAAGAATTTAGGAATAAAATGAAATTTCTGCTTGAGTAAGGTCTCCTGGATCAGGCATTAAATCTGCCCGGTATCTCTTTCCTGTGTCATTGCACACCTATTTTCTCCTTGTAAAGCACAGTATTGATTTTTACATGTTTTCATTCACACTTAGAAGCTTTCCAAGATTGGACTTTATTCTTCAATATTTTCTGCTGAACAGTGAAACACTGGAACAGATTGCCTGGGAGCACCACAAGGTCTTCATCACGGGGAGGCCACAAGGACAGGCTGTCTGTAAGGAATTCCACAGGTAGAGCTGAGCTCTCCCTGGGACAGGGACATGCACAAGATGATCCTTTATCTCCCCTCCCAGCTCTATTTCTCTACCAACACTCAAGCACACTCTGCACCCGAAACAACCAAGGGCGTTCACCTGCCCTTTGGGACAGCAGCAGCACCTCAGCATGGGGAAGAAAAGAGGTTATCCTCCTTTATGTCATCCCTGGAAAATCCAGCTATCTCAGAGCTCATCTGTAAGCCACACTCTGAATTTCTCAGATCTTACTTCTGTGTATTGAACAAAAAGAGCAGCCACTTCTCACAAGTGAACACCCATTTCCAACAGTATTTCCTGAGCAGGACAGTCTCATCCTGATACTGGCCCATATTCACCATGGGCATCAGTGATGTTTGGAGGGTTAATTTGTTAAAATACAGCAAAACGGCAAGTACTAAGAAGCATTATCCAAGTGACAAGTGCTTATGCATATTTTATGAAGCATCTTCAACCTCAGTTCAATGTATCCAAGAATACTTCTGAAAAATGGCAGATTCTGGAGGGGATTTGGAGAGGAAATGACATATAGAATAGGAGGACAGATGTTGCTAATTTATGATGCAAAGGCCTTCACTGAAAAGTGCACATTTTGCTTAAGATTCTCTACAAATGCTATTTTAATGCTGATTTCCTCCTCTTTAGAATTTCACGAACTCTTGTCTGTAAGAACTTCAGCTTGGCTCAGAAGTTTAGCTTGGATCAAAAGCAGCATCTGTAACCAGCAATTAAACTGGGGCTTCAGCACTGTGCTTGTTTTTAAAGCATATCCACTTTTTAACACCATCATTTGGAAAAACACAGCTAAGCTGTACATTGGGAATGTCAGAATGCATTCTGCCTTTCTGCCTTCCACTCCTGCCAGGATTATTGGGACTTTTTGACCTCGGACTAAACTCAGAACAACAACACAGTAGGAACCAGTGAGATGGATGGATCCTAATACCCAAAGAGGTCAGAAAGCTGAAGCTAGATCATCTGTTAAAGAAAGAAAAGCAGGATACATACAGGCCCAAGTGCTTCATCAGTAACTCCCAAATGCCTCATGCACACAATCTTGCTTTTCCCACCAATGCTGAATGGCTTTTTGAACATGAGTCAGTTGGTTCTCCTATCCTCCCTTTCTGTTCTACCCCAAAAGGTCTGAACTACAAACAGAAGGAAGGTATTCATGTCCCACATGCAGGAACCTGCACAGATCCTTTTCTGCATACCAGCCCCTCCAAATGGATGTGTGGCTTCATGGCTCTTCTGCAGCTCTCCACAGACAACCACTACAGAGCAGATTATTTTGTGCAAGGCTGTGACAGAGGGGCCTGTGAAATCCTCCTCATGTGTAAATATCAGTTAAAAATAAAAAAGGGGAGCCACGCACTGACTTCTCCTTCTGGCATTCATTTCAGATACTGCTGGATCATGCCAAAGTGCAAATAAAAGGCAGCCACCATCGTGTGCAGACACTGCACTGCAAAACCTACACCAATCCAGGGCCTTCACTCTATCACAGGGCAATGTTTGCTCCTCAGTTAAGGCAGCATAATTATTTCACATAAGGTGACATTTAAAAATCAAACACACACCAAAAACCCCCACAACCTGACAGTTACGTAAGTCAGCAATGGAAAAATTTCAAGAATTGGGGTTCCCTGTACAACCACATTGGGGATGGGAGCAGCAGGGCTGGGACAAGGCAACGTCTGGAGCTTCACCCACCAGCCCAGTGCAGGATTTGGGGTGCCTCAAGCTCAGCTCTTTGCTTGCACAGCACAACAGCAGGAGCTCAAATCACAGCCCTGCATTTCACTTCCAAGGCAGCTCCCAGCTCTGCTGCAAGCCAGGAGTGCCAAGGAGGGACCCCAGAGAAGAAGGAGAGGCAGCAGAGATGGCCAGGGCAGCGTGGGCTGCACCTATTATTGGCAGCACACACCAAACCCGTGGTGGAGGATTCCTAATCCATAATTCAGTGGCAGTCCCTACGCCCATGGGTCCTGCAGCCCAAAGAACTAATGACCATCAGCATTAAACACTGCTGATCCTGGGGAGCTGCGTGGGGAAGGCAGTGCTAATTATAAGCCTTAGAATGACACCTGGCTGATATCTGGGCTTCCCAAAAGCAAAGGGGACTCTCCTCCATCAGTGGCACCGTCCATCCCCAGGTGACACCGTGACAAACACAGGGCCACCAGCACAGCCCTGCAAGGAGGCTCTGAGTGCACCAACACCCCACCAGCACCAGCCGTGCTGCTGCCCTGGTCCCCGTGCTGGCAGGGGTGTCCCCCATGGCAGGGGGCTCTGGGAGGGTCCCCAGGCACAGGCTGCACTCAGGGACCTGGCCAGACCCAGCCCTTGGCAGCACTTCATGCTCACACACACCCACGGTGCTGCTGGAGGAGAGTGATTACTCTGCACAGCACTATCTCTCCCATCCCAAGCAGAATTTATTTACCTTTTTTTTTGTTGTTTTTATCTGATAAGTTGAAATTTCAGTGCACTTGTCTGCAAAAAACACTGCATTACAAAGACATACAACAAATACTGACTGTTTATAGACTCTGTTATTTATTCCCAGTGTATCTTCCTACCTTTTACTGGCCACGTCTTTTATCAGCAATAACCAAGTACCTTTCAAGTTGACAACCTGTTTGCTTTATGGCTGGAAAATGTATCCAAGTGTCTTCCAAGCCTGCTGTGGCTGCATAGAATTCAAATAGCTCAATGAATGTCATTTTTGCAAAGTTTAGTTTAGATGTTATTCACATTTTGCTTCTGAGTTGTTTGTGGGGTTTTTTGGTTAATCAGCATTGTCTTAGGATGGGCTTCTTTAGGCAAAGCAAAGTTTTCAAAATTGACAGTGTCAGAGCCAGAACCAGGGTTTCCAGTCTACATATCACCCAAAATTATAGTGTCTGAAAAGAAGAATAATCATAATCAAGGTCCAAGCAATTTTGAGATGATAGGCCATTTCTAGGCAGCATTAAAGGGAGCTGGCCACAGGGATATAGGAAGAAAATCAGCTAATGAAAAGTGACAAAAGAAAATAGTTAGAAACTGACTTTGTGGCAGCAGGCAGGGACACCAGACTGCTGGGACCTGCAAGGTACATGCACAACTACAGGGTTTCAGGGCAAGAGGAGAAAGCCCAAAAAAACAGAGACCACACGTGTGTTCTGCCTGGACACTCAGACATGGACTCCAGGCATGTCCACATGAACAGAGAAGATGGTTTCACTTGCACATCTGACAAAATCAGCACTGGAGAGAAGGCCAGGGGCTCCTGGGGATGTGTGGTCTCTCCCAGAGCTGCTCCCCTCCCACACCCAGCTACCAGATGGGAGGGCTCTGCCCTCCTCCTCCTCCTCCTTCCCTGCCAGCCCTCCATCTCCTCACCAAGGGCTTGCTTCACATCACTCTTTCCTTTGGAAAGTGCTGTTTCTCAATCAATAATCATGCTTTTGTGTTTTAATGTTTTGATTGTAGTCAGCCTCCTGCTCTCCCCTAAGCCCCCTCCAGGTTCACAGCAGTGACACCTCTCCCTTCACATTCCCTCTCCAAGAGCCATCATTTCTCTCCCTAACTGAATTGTTGTCATGGAAATCATTCCTCCTCTCCATCTTTCTGAAAGGCTTTGAAAAAACCCAGCTCTCCCACCTCTCAGCACTCAGCCACCCCAGCTCCTCTCCCAGCACCTCTGGGAGAGCCCCTATCCCACTGGCCCACCCAACCCAAGGGAATATCTGGCCTCCAAAACAAGGGATCCTTTTCAGACCCCCTTAGGGTGATTGCCAAGTCTGCCACAGCACTTTGGTTCTCAGAGGTGCAGCCCCCTCCCAGCTCAGGAGCCATTAGCTCTGAAATGCAGGGAGCAGCCACAGCCACCTGTTCCCTGTCTATATATACAGATAGAGATGTGAAGTGTTTGGGGATTTTGTATAAAAATGGTTCTGCTTACATAACAGGCAGAAATTCTGCAGTCAAGAAATTCTGGTTTTCCAGGCTGGCAAGTTAATTACTGAAAATTACCTTTGATGAACTTCCAAGACAAAGGCTGCTGGCTCCAAAAGTGAAGCATGGCTGAGCTGCCTCCAAAGAGAGAGGAAGAATCAATTGTGCCCAAAATAAAACCCATGAAACTGCTGCACAGGGCACCTGTGCCCAGAAGCTGGGGGCCACCAAACCCAGGCCACCACCTTCAACTTCATTTGACTGACACAAAGGCAGAGGTCAGTGTGAGGCCAAGGACAGCAGGGCCTGCACACAGAACCAGGATTAAAATACCTAAATCCCAGCTAGGAAGACACAAACAGGCATTGAGCCATGACTAATACCCAAATATTCTCAAGATAGAAGACAAGAAATCTCTTCCATGATCATTCACTGACAGAGTCCCATAAAGCTACTAATTAGAATGGTGTTTACAGTCTATATTTCATTTCATCTGATGTTTTTACTCTGATTAGTTATTCTATCACCTGCAGAGAGCTAGTTAGCTGAATGCAAAGATGTCATTGGACTTAATCAAGTAAAGTAGCATTTCATAGAGGGAATTCAACTAGCTCCATCCTGCTCAGTGCTGTGACCCTGTTAATAACTTCTTTTAAAATTAAGTTGAATGAAAGCTAAGAAGAGTCTAGTTAGGCCAGTGCTCAGAAGAGCAACGTAAAAAAAATGGGTGAGCCACAAAAAAAAGTGATTACTGATTCTTTCTTCTGCATAAACACCTCAGCCAGACAGCAGAGCTGCTGGAGGAATTACCAGCCAAGGTTTAGTGGCCCTGTGTTCCCAGACTATCCAGTGCATCCCCGTGGAGCAGCAATGCTCCTCCCAGTGTCTCCTCACCCCAGCCAGCCAGACTCCCTGAGTGCTTTCAGATGTCAGGTCTGATGGGAAGGTGTTCTCTCCCTGCCAGGCAGGGTGTCAGTGATCTCAGTCTCACGCTGTCCCACATCCCTCTGAGCCCCCCCAGTGCCAGCCCTGCAGAATGGCTTTTTGTCATTCTGTGACATGCTGATGTCTGTGCTGCTGAGAGCCCACTGTACCCCAGATCCTTAGCCTGGAGTGCTGCCTGCTCTGCTCTGCTGCAATCCTTGCCCCAAGCTATCACTTGGCCCTCCCATCCCTTGATCACCATTTCAATCTGCCCAGACTGAAATGAAGTATTTTAAGAAAGCGCTCTGGTTCTTCTTCCCCAAGCATCTGCAGTCTCTCCTGACTCTACATCACCTGTCAGTTTAACAAACCTACTCTCCGTTCCATTACCCAGATTGATAATGAAAATATTGAACAGAGATGGACAGAAGCCAGCCCTGCAGAGCCTCACAGATTTTTCTGGGAATTCAAGATAAATGGGCTGTTCCATAAAGCCCTCCTCTCCTCTGTTTTAAAGCCCAGAAGCATTTCCATTATTATCTGTCCTGCAGGCAGCTCTCACCTGACACACACACCTGTCCCTCAGCACTGCCACACTGCAGCTGCATCTCTGGGGCACCTAAAGCTCCCAAACCCCTAAAAATACCTCAGATCCCAGAGCATGGGCAGCTCTCCCCTGGCTGAGAGATGCTGGCACCTCTGGCCTTTCCCTGCCAGGGAACCAGCAGCCTGGCTGCTGAAAGACACAAATAAGCTTTGGCTTTAGAACAAAAATTGTTGCTTTTTTCCCTCCATTTAGCTTCCTAATCACAGTTAGCCAAGCTTGCAAATGCTATGGTGCATTATGCAATAATCCACCGGGAGCAGGGGATTTTTGCATAAGCTGTGTGCTCTAATGAAAAGCATTTCCCCCCCCCACCTCTGCCAAGGGGCAAAAAACCCCAACCCACACAAAACAAACAAAACCTCTGTCCTCCAAGAGACTTTTACCAGTTCTTTCTTCCATTTGAGTCATACATCTACTGACAATACTTCTGACAAAAGCAGAGCAGAAAAAGCTCAATTTGCAAAGAGCTGGGCTGCGTTCACCTCTACAAAAGCCATACAATGATTTGCCCCAAGTTCTACTAAAAAAACCTAATAAAGGCTGCTTCTCCAATTGAGGGGCTGGGGTTTCTTTTTTGAAGGAAAAAAAAACCCCATTACTTAGTTATTAGAGTGGAGAAATCTCTCTCTACAAGACACAGAGCATTGAAATGTTCTAAAATTAATAAACTGCTCTATTTGGTGCACTTTAAAATTAGATTTCCCTTTTCAGAGAACCTGTGTGCAAAGTTGCAACCTGATGCAAATTGAAACAGTAATAAACACTTCAAAAACACGTTTATAACAGAAACGCTAACAAATCCTTAACTATAACGATAATGGCTTGCAAGGCAGCTCTATAATGTAAAATTAATCCTTAACATGTCTTAATTTTTTTTCCACTGGGTCATTTAATAATATGATAACTCATTTCTTTCCTCTGCCTTCATCTCTCACATTGCCATGGAGACAATTGTGAATCAGATATAAATAAAAATACTCTAACACTGTGGCACCACATGTTCTTTTGATCCGTTGCCAACACGATTTTAAAATTACAGGAATTTACAGGAGCTCAATAATTAACAATTCATTTGCTAAGAAATCACTTCTTTTTAACCAGTTTCCTGGTGATTTGCTAACTCAGGAATGCGCACAAACACGAGCAAGAAATTAAAAGTTCTGTATTTCCTTTCAAATATCTACCTTGCATTTCAATCAGCTCAAAGGAAAACAACCATTGCAGGCTAGAGTCCAAAAGACAGCACTGCATTTCCAGCCTCGGTGTGATTCCTAATGGGAATCATTTTTAAGGTAATTTTTAATTGTTTGAGCTCAGAATTTACTCGCAAGGAAAAGCAGAAGTATGCAGTGAGCAAGTTTATTGCTGGCCTCTATTATCTGAAGTGTCAAAGCCAGGCCACGGATCCCTGCTTCTGTATTAGTTTGTTAAGTACATACAGCAGCAGAAAGATTAAGATTAATTATGCATTAATGATCTTGACACCCCTTAATTGCTACCCACTGATAGAGGCCACAATCCCTGATATTATCCGTGTTCTCTGGAATTCTGATGCAGAACTCTCCTCTGCCATGGTTTCACGGGGCAGGGCTGGGGCCAGCAGCTCCTGCAGCTGAGGCTGCTGAGCTCCACCCGTGCCAAGGAGCCCCTCCAGCCCCACACCTGGTCACTGTCACCTCCAGCCCCACACCTGGTCATTGTCACCTCCAGCACTCACACACCTGGTCACTGTCACCCCCAGCCCCCACAGACCTGGTCATTGTCACCCCCAGCCCTCCCACACCTGGTCACTGTCACCTCCAGCCCCCACACACCTGGTCATTGACACCCCCAGCCCTCCCACCCCTGGTCACTGTCACCTCCAGCCCTCCCACACCTGGTCACTGTCACCTCCAGCCCCCACACACCTGGTCATTGTCACCTCCAGCCCCCTCACACCTGGTCATTGTCACCTGCAGACCTCACACCTGGTCACTGTCACCCCCAGCCCTCACACACCTGGTCACTGTGCCCTCCAGACCTCACACACCTGGTCTCTGTCACTGTACATGACCTGGAACAATGTGAGGACAGTCCTGGTGCTTCACAATTAGGGACTTGAGCTTCTTGAAGAGCTCAGCTGTGTGCCCAAGCCTTTGAAGTCAGGGAAGAAGTCCCAGTCTTGGGTTTTACAAAGGCTTTCATGCAACTGCACCATTTTTATTTGCAGTTGCACAAACCCCTCCGTTAAGCAGCATTATTACACCATCTGCATGGTGCTCTGTCCAGCCTCACCAGGCACTCCCAGCCCAGCATCCCCAGAGGAAATGTGTTTCTCTGCACAGCATTTTCCATTCTCTGCTGCCTTAGAAGTGGAAGGGCCAGCATGGGCTGACCAAGTTATTAATCACTGCCATGTCTCTTCCACTAAAACATATCAGCTACAACTCTACAAATACCTCTGTGCATCACAGGGAAACCTCACGTACACAAGGTCTTGTAAAAAAGCCCCCAGCTCCAATAACTGTTTTGTCCAAAAGGACTTAAAGTGATTTAAGAGCTCAAGTCTGACTCTCAAGAGCAACATAAGCACCTAAAAGGTTTAAATAATAGTGAGCACTCAATAGCTCAGGACTTGCCTTCCCAATATAATTCCTGCTGTAACAGCTAATTATGGTTAGTGATATACTTGATACCAGCCCCATCCTTTTGGAGACTTACAATGATCTGCTTCTAGAGCAGGCTAGGGGAGAAAAAGAAATAAAAATTTATTTGAAAAAAAGGGAAAGAGAGGAAAAAAGGTCACTCCTCCTTCTGACAGCTGCTCAGAGCTGGTCCATGGGGAAATAACACATGTTGACCAGCCCCACCAGCTGCCTGCAGCCACAGAACTCCAAGAGCAGCTGCTCCAGCTTCAGCTCTGCCCTCTGCTCCCCTGCCCTGACTCACAGGTGGACACCTCCACCAGCCAGTGCTTCCAGAAATGGGACAGCAGAGCACCTGGGGCAGCAGGTACAGGGCAAAGGCATTGACACCCTGCTTCCAATCCAAACCCCAAATATGTGCAAGGGATAATAATTGGATAAAACCTAGTAGGGAACCCATGGCTGGCAACCAGCATGGAAATATAAACACAGAGCAGCAATTTTGTATAAGGTGAGTTCAGTGTTTTGTGCCTCCCTGCCACTAGATCTTGACATTTTACCAAGCAAAGCCAGCTGGTATATTAGTGAGAGACAAAAATAACTCCAAAACGCAGGAAACCTGCCTGGTGTTCAGTTCTGCACAGTGGATAACCCCAGTCCATCAGCACAGGACACACAGACCTGCTGCACAGGGACACACCACCTTCAGCTTCCCAGGAAATGGCAAACAGCCTTGGGAGGGGCAGAAAAATGAAACTCAACTAGAAGGCAAAAAGCAGGGACAGAGGGGGCTCTTCTTCACTTATTGCACAATTTGACCTAAATTACATGCTCAGTCTAAGCAGCCAGGAGTGGATTTGGGGGAAAATAAGTTACCACAGGGCTTTAGCCTCCTGCATAGCTCTGCTGCAGAAAAGCTGCACGACCTCCATATCTCTTAATGGGCAGCTTTTGCCTACTACCTATGGCCAATTTCTCCCTTTGATCTGGTCCAGCAGTCTAAAAATAAAGTTAAATATAAACATCGACATCTATACCACAGTGTCAAGGCAGGAGGGAATGTTTAGTTGAGAGAGAGGGCTTAATGCACAAAATAACTTTGACATTTTGTCGTACTTGCTGAAAAACTCTTCAACACCTACAGCCTGGCTAAGGCATTTGAAAACACAGATGATCTTCCAGTCAATACCCTGCCTATCCTTGGGAGGAAAGCAAGGCAAAACAGTGCTGTGTTATATATCAACTATCCCAGTCAGACAAATCAATAATTCATGATTTTTCCAAAGGCCAGGCTGTACCACAACCTTCTTCCACCTTACTGGTACACAGGACTTTCAATTAGCCTGGAAATATTTCCACACCAAAATGAAGCAGTTTGGTGACCTGACTCAGCTGTGTTGTTTGCTATGAAATTTCACAGTTAACCCCAGATTCAACAGCAGGGACTCAGAATGAAGGCACCCCCCTGAGGAAGCTCCCACTGATGGGCAAGGCTGGCATTGCTTGGTCTGAAATCTCATCAGCTCCAACTGCTGAGCCTGGAAAAGAGAAAACCTAATGGAAAAATGTACCAAGAGCTTTGGGGAGACACAAGAAGGAAGAAACCTGAGTCCTCAGAGATGGGAATAAGAGCTGACTAAGTCAATAGGGAAGACAGATGTGCACAGAAGTTTTCCACCATCCAAACCACCTCTTCTCCCATTATTCCTTGCTCTTACAGTTTGCTTTGAAAACAGTTGCACAAAATCAGCTTCCAAGTGGGGAGCTGCCATGCCCAGATGCAATTACAGGAAAGAAGAGAGAAATTAGGATATACTCCCCTCCCAGAGCCCCTGTCTCACCACACGGAAACCCACGGGACAGCAACTCAGGGATGGAACTGACACAGATCCAGAGGCAAACAGAGCACAGGGCTTTCCTGGGCAGGGAAGTTCCCACTGTGGAGCTGGCTAAACACGCTTCAACAAAACAACTTTGAGGGAGGACTGGTGGCATCCCCTGGCCCTGCTGCCCACCCCAGCCGCTGCCAGCACTGCCCTGGTGGAGCCTGTGCAGCGTGGGAAGGCAGCTGGAGTGCCCTGGGCCAGGCAGCAGAGAGGGCAGCAGGAGCTGTCAGCTGCAGAGTCCCCTCGGTCTGGCTTGGAGGCAGCCAGGCAGGACTTATTTAGGATGGCAGCCTAACTCTGCAAACATGATCTCTGCTTTAGGACTGGAGAATCGAGACACGCAGAGAGGAAGCGCCCGCTGAAATTCAAAGCCCAGCCACTGTGCAGAACTTAACACACCTCTCTTGATCACAGTCCAATAACTTAAAACACAGGAGCATCTCCTGCTCTCCTCCGTCCAAATACCTCAGTAACCATTAAACATTCAAAAGGGAGCAGCAAAGCCTACACACCAAGTAAATAATTTTTCAGTAAAATCCCATCCTTGTGATTGATGCTCTGTGATATCCTGTGTGCTCCTTCTGAGGGGCTCTGCTTTTCATCAGCTGCTGGAGCATGGGGTTTATAACACACAAATTCTCACTCTTGTTAGGATTTTGCCGCCTGTGCTCTCCCACAAGGGCTCCCCACATTTATTAGCAGTTTGATAACAGAGTGAAGCACTTGTGAAACTGGCCCCAAGCTCCGCTCGCTGAACTGTGAATTAACTGTAAATATAATTAGAGCTGTACCTCACACTCGGGACTGGGAGGAACAGGAGGTCTGCCCCAGAGCTGTTACTACAGCAGTGCGCAAGTCCAGGGCTGATAAAAATAGCAAATCCCAGCTAAAAGAGCAGAATTAATTACATCAACTGTTAAAACAAGCCACACAAAGTGCTTGTTCCTCTGCTTCAAAATTAGGAGGAAATTCCTTCTTGCACTGTTTGGGGAAGGATCAATGATTTGAGCAGCCGCAGCCACGGTCCCCTCCCAGTGCATGATGGATTTCCAAGAGGTCTGAATCCATAAGGCAATGCTCAGTCATGGAGAAAAATTAAACCAAAATTTTCTTAGACAGACAATCAAAGGGGTTTTCAGAAGTACCCATCTGCACCCTTTCAAAAAATCCAGCCTTCTGGTAAGATGATGAACACAGCCATGGTGAGCACCCTCAGGGACCTCCTCCCCACTGAAGGGACCACTGCTCTCCTAAGACAAGCAATAAAAGATGAGTAGGGCTACAATGGGAGAGCAAGGAGAAGTGTGAGCTGTGACAGCTGAAAACCCAAGATATTTTCAGGAAACTATGTCCTGGTGACACTGTTGGACTGGGGAGCTTCAGAAGGCAGGAGGAAAGGTGGTAACAGGGCAGCAAGGACCAGAGGGAGCAGAATCAGCTCAGTCTGAGTGCAATAAATAACAGATGGAGGGATACCAAAAGGAAACTGTCAGGAAAACTGCAGTGACAGCCCGCGTTACAGATTTAATCTAGGGGTCAGGAAGGTTTTCCCTCAGAGAGCACAGGAACAGGCCCCAGGAAAGGGATGAATCCCAGCCCCAGGGGAGGAGGCTTTCATAATCAGTTCAGCAAAACCACTGCTCGTGTGGGCAACTGTCCTGCTCCAAGCAGGAAACCTCCAGAAATCCTCCCCACTGACACCTCTACAGTGGCAGAGATACAGCTGTGTGAGATTAAAGGAGCTGCACTTGGTAGGGGCAGGATGCAGGAAAGCACATGCCACGAAAAAGAAGAGAAGTGGACGAGATGCCTTTCTACCAAAACTGCTTTTCTGTGGAAACAATCTGATCTTTTGCAGGGCATCAAGCTGAGACCCGCAGCGAAGGGGAAGCACCCAGCCAGCACAGGAGTCCCTTCCTACTCCTGTGAGGATGGAAGTTCCAAACCCCTCACCACGAGGATGGAAGCTCCAAGCCCCTCATCACGAGGATGGAAGCTCCAAACCCCCTCACCATGATGATGGAAGTTCCAAACCCCCTCACCACGCGGATGGAAGTTCCAAACCGCCTCACCAGGAGGATGGAATCTCCAACCCCCTCACCATGAGGATGGAAGCTCCAACCCCCTCACCATGAGGATGGAAGCTCCAACCCCCTCACCATGAGGATGGAAGCTCCAACCCCCTCACCACGAGGATGGAAGCTCCAAACCCTCTCACCACGAGGACAACCAGCAGAGGGATTCCCATGACCCAGCTGCCTCCTCCAGCCCCCATCCCATGGCAGAGGCATTTCCCGCCCCCGAGCTGCAGCAGCAGCAGCAGAGAATATCTCTGGGTAATGCAAATAAAACCAGGACCCTGCACCCATCCCCACATTTCTGACCTAAATCTGTGCCAGCCGGCAGAGGCATTTCCCACCCCCAAGCTGCAGCAGCAGCAGAGAATATCTCTGGGTAATGCAAATAAAACCAGGACACTGCACCCATCCCCACATTTCTGACCTAAATCTGTGCCAGCATAGAAAGCGAGGCCATAAATTGAAAAAGCCTTGTAACATAATGTCTCCTTGTGTTGCCTTCTTCCATAAACAAGCAAGATTTATGCATTCCTGGGGCTATTAACAAAAGCCATTTGTCTTTATTTCTGCATGTAACTAATGGAGACACCAGCAACATTGATGAGCCACGTGGGATTAATTAATAAAGCTGTTTTCAAGGGGTATCTGTGGACTTGGTTTCTCTCATACTAAAGGAAACGTCAAAGCATTTTTTCGAAGCAGAGGATGAAATTTCATTTAAGAGACCAATGGCCCATGTGAGTGCCAACATTACCCAGCCTAGCAAAAAATTATCAGTGTCCAAAAGGTTGATGACATTCTCAGGTTTTCCTTAATTACTGCGTTTTACATTTATTAAAGCAGCACAGCAAATCAAATCCAACAAGGCCACAAAAGGTAAAAAAAAGAAAAGAAAAAAAAAAATCCAGAGGGTCCATATGGCTCCACTCTTGAGTTGCTGATGGCCACAGCCAAGGTCGTTCTTTGAGATACCCTTTTCAAACCAGTCAGGATGAACCTGGAATTCAGGAATCCCCTCTTCCCCAGGAGAATCACACAAATCAGGATAAAGAAAAACGCTTAAAACCCTGATGGTTCCACAATAAATCAAAGGTTGAGTATGGCTTAGTATCCTGCAGGCTCATGTTTTACACAGATTCATCTTCCTATTGAGTGACCAGGCTGGGACAGGGAATAACCAAATGAGGGGTGGAAGGACAGGACTGACCGGAAATATTGGAGACAGTTGAAACTTTGTAAATATGAGCTTTCACCAAGACAACACAAACAGAAATGAGTCATTAACTTAATTCATTTTATGAAAAAGTTGAATAAAGGTTAATAGGAAATTAGTCATCTTTCCTTAGGTTTTTTCCTATCCATCCTACATAATTTAATTAAAAACGTGCTGTAGAGTTCCAGAGGATGATTAAAAATAACCTCTCATTTTCTATTAAACTCCTTAGGTTTGTACAGGAATTCCTATAGAATCTTATTAAACTTCTGTTTACCTCTGGTGCATTTAATTTCTATTCTGCACATCTTTTCCTTTAGTCCAAAGGGATTTCGTGATGGTGGTGGCTTATTAAATAAATATTCTTCCCCATGGCTGGCAGTCCAGACTTTAGGTCAGTGCTGAACACCGGTGTAAAACCTCTTCAAAAAGCAACATTAGCTTTGCTTTTCTGAATGCAATACAAGAAGAGTTGAAAAGAACTTTTCTACCCATCACTGCTGCAACTTTGGAAAAGAAGACCCACAGCAACTCAGTCAGTCTGCAGGCTTGCTGAAAGCAAAAAAAAAAGGTTTTCCCAGCTTTCTGTTCCTGTGAGGTACAGCAGAGTTCTGCAGCATAAAAGAAGGCTAGATTGCTTTACAACAGCAATCTTTACAACAGCAATAGGACGTATTCAACAAAAGTGACTAAGTCCAGAGCTTGCAAGCGTTCTGAACCTATTGAAAATGGTAGAAGAGCTCTGATTTCCTTACTCAAGCACATCCCTCTTGCTGCCAGTCTCCTTGAAAATTTGACCCAGCTAAATTCACTCAGCTGTTCCTGTGTTCAGTCCATCCAGACTAAATCCAGGTAAGTCAGAGGCCCAGAAAGGTTTGTACAAATTCCACAGACCCCCAGATTCCAATTTTTAAGGAGCAAATGAACAGCAAACCTCACACCCAGCACCCACCCTGCTGCACATCCAGTGATGGAACTGGCCTTGGAGCTGAAGACCCAGGTTTGATATCAACAGACTCATTTCCAAATCTGGTCAAATATTATAAGTTTGGCTTCACCAAAACAGGCTTGCTAAGGATCATAACAGGGTTTAGGTGATTAAATATCTTATTGGAGCTTAGTTTTTTCCATGTTGCTGCTTCATCCCATGTGAGCACACCTGCACTTCCCAGGGCAGATGGGGGGTTAAAAATCACCTGTGAGCAGCCTGGCACAAATTTCCACATGGGGTGGGAGGCAGACCTGGCACATGGCACATCCTTACCACCAAGGCTTCAAAAAGAGCCCCCCAGCAGCAATGCCAAGATCATTCCTGGCCTCCCCAGCACAATACTGCTGCCCAGGACAAATGTGCTTTTTTAAAACTAATTGCACAACAAGAAAAGATTCTTTAATATCATGCAGCCAATCCTAAGGGGAATAATTATTAGGAGATAAAAAGAACATAGAGGGGGAAAAAATGAAAAAGACAGATTTACAGTTTGTACATTTCCTTAGGAAAGCCTGTGGATTTGACAGTCACCTTGAGCAGCATTCAGGAGGGAAGGGAAGAGCCAGTAAACATCCAGAGGCTGTAACACTGCAGTTCTGCCCTCAGGTAACTGTGCTGCCATTAGAGACCAAACCTGATAAGAACTTGTTCTGCCTTGCAAGCCAGACAAAGCTCAATAATCAGTTAAACTGAGGTGAGACTGCAGCTGGTTCCATGCACACACTCAAGCCCAGGTTCCCCATCATTTTTCCAAGATCAATATTCATCAATGCACGGGGCTCAGGCACGAACCCATCACCCTCAAGGCTGGCATCCAGCACAGGGCTCTGAGCACACCACAGCAGCCATCCTTATTAAAAAAAAATGAAAAAGACAAATTTACAGTTTGTACATTTCCTTAGGAAAGCCTGTGGATTTGACAGTCACCTTGAGCAGCATTCAGGAGGGAAGGGAGGAGCCAGCAAACATCCAGAGGCTGTAACACTGCAGTTCTGCCCTCAGGTAACTGTGCTGCCATTAGAGACCAAACCTGATAAGAACTTGTTCTGCCTTGCAAGCCAGACAAAGCTCAATAATCAGTTAAACTGAGGTGAGACTGCAGCTGGTTCCATGCACACACTCAAGCCCAGGTTCCCCATCATTTTTCCAAGATCAATATTCATCAATGCACGGGGCTCAGGCACGAACCCATCACCCTCAAGGCTGGCATCCAGCACAGGGCTCTGAGCACACCACAGCAGCCATCCTTATTCTTCACTGCAAAGCCAAACTTGAACCCCTTTGTTGCCCAGGAATGGTGGACAAGAGGACTGAAGAGAAACCTTTTTGTTGAGAAGGAACACCAAGTTCTCTGAGAGGGGGCTGCATTCTTTAAGAGCCAGAATGAGAATCCCAGCTAGGCACAGGACCCTGCAGCAGGTGTCTGACTGCCATGGACACAGCTTCCTCAAGGTTTTACTGCCACTGAGCCTTGCCTGGCTTTCCATCCTAACACAAGATTTTCTCTCCTGAATAGAACAGAGTAATTCCTAATTTGAATTCCACTGCACAACAAAAACAGCCTGCAAAACCTTAAAAAGAAGCCAGTTCCCTCTAGCAGAATAGAAGATATATTAGGCTCCAGGACTGTATAGAGCAGAACATAAAATTAAAATAACAGACATCATAGAGTTTGATAGCATCTTCCAGTCTCAAAGATCTCAAAATACATTACTAAGTGCAACAGCCATTGCTCTGCTAGACAACTGCACATCTCCAAAGTGAATCACATATTCAAGAGAGGAGCTGAAAAATCTTTATGTAAATGGAAAGTACTTTGTTGAGCCACAAAACGCTACCAGCTCTGGGAGGGAGCACAGCAGCACAACACAAAGGTCATAACATTCACCATAGGTGTGCCTGTTACTCCAGCTCAGTTTGGACAGCAAGAGTAAATTAGCATTTACTCTCTCACCAGCAGAGGAAGATCATACCATAAATGTATTTTCATCAGCTTTATGTAATTCAGAATCTTCACTTTCTTTGCTCGCCCCAGTATTTAATGCCTAAAGAATAGATTCTGTGGTTAAAAATTGGTATTGCTATAAAGCAATGAATAATAATATCCTTCTTCAAGCCAGCTCCAACAGGCTCATCTCCAAAGGGTTAAATCAAAAATTATAGCTAACAGCTAACTCAGTTTTCATTAGTGACTATTTTTTCCTTTTTTTTAAGTTTTAGTTTTTAGAGATAAAAAGAAACAAGCACAACCTGTTCTGAAAAGTTTCTGAAGTTCCAGTTCAGTGTTGTTGATTCAAAGCAGTCCAATAGACTTTTTTTTTAAACTCTTATTTCTTTTTTTATTATGTGCCTTTTAAGAATAAGCTTGGTTTATCCTTTATCCTCTTTCTGCAGACACAGGAGAGTCAGATCTATACTCAATATCCAACTTCTCCAAAGAGAAACTCATTCTAACAGATTTTTTTTTTTTAAATGCAAAACCTAGAATTCAATTTTTAGGTCTCTCAAATACCTTCCGATGCTGATAAACAGAAGCATAATCCAAGCAAAATAAGTGTCTCAAATCCTCACAGCTAAATTCCAATTTCTGTGCAAATTTTAAACGTTGCCCTCCAGTTCCAAGGAGTTACATGTTGCACAAGCAGATAGTAAAGGCACTGACCTGATTTGTTATGCCAAGTATATAAAGTGCCACAAAATACTGCAGAGGAAAGCTCAAAATTCCAGCACCTCCAAAATCAATGGAAAAAACCACAAGACTCTCCCAAGCCACCAAGCAGGTCTCCAAACTCTGACATTTTCATTATGAAAGCTTGTTTCCCAAGTCATTAATTTGTCAGCATTTCTACAGTATTTCACAACTCCACAAGAGCAGCAAACCAAAGCAGCTTGAAATCAAATGCCCCAAGATTTCCCTTCCGTTGCCACCCACAGAAAACATCTGGGTTCCACCTAAACATCCACCAGAGCACAGTTGTGCCCTCAGGCCCCCACAGCGAGTGACATCCCTAAAAAACAAAATCTGGGCATGCTCTGCCTCTCCCCTCAGCTCCAAGCAGCCTCTCGTTTCCCACAGTGGGAGCAAAAAATATCAATATTCTGGTTGGAGACACTGAGCATGTGAGCATCCGTGAAGACATTGCAAGGATCCTCTGGTGGCAAAGCAAAGGAAATCAGCATCCTGCAGGACTGAGCTTGACTCCCAGAGCTACACGAGCTTTTGAAGATCCAGCACTCATTCTGAGAAATGCCAGCAGCTAAACTTTGCCATGTTTGAGTGCAGGGAGAGAAGACTTCCCTAAGCAGAGCCTAGCAGATTTATTATTTTCCCTGCTACCCATAAAATTTTCCACCAGAAAATCCAAATTTTTTATACAATATTTTTTTTAAGGAAGCTAATTCTTTAAGCTCCCTAACCAATCCCAGAAGGCAATCTCTACCCAATGCTCATTTGCAGTGGAGAGACACAATTCTGCATTTTTCCTTGACTCAAACTCCTGCTCACTGGGAATAAGTTGGGCAACACGAGCAATATACAGGTGGCAGACCAGAGACAAGTGCAAGCTGAGAAATCCAAATCAGGCTGGAGGCACGATGTGGAAAATCCTGCCTGTGGGAAAAGCACCAAGTCCGTGATTTACCACTGTCCCTGTGAGTGACAGCACAAAATAATCCAGGATATATGAGATACATCCAGGCAGCAGCTCCTGCCAGGAGGGAATGGCTCATGTGGGTACAGAGGAATGGGGAGGCAGGTTGGCATTGCTGTGGTGGCATTTCCCACCTGAGCACAGATAAATGCCCAGCTGGAATTACATACATACTAGAAAAGGGGTTTTGTTTTTGTGCTGTCCTGTGGCATTACTGTGCTGTTGAACTTAGTACAGCCCTGGAAATACAACTGGGACCTTCAGAAGCATCACCGTGACACTGAACCAGCCCCAAGTGGAACAGGCCTGACAGCACCACCTGAGACAGCTCTAAATTGCCCAGCTGACATGGTAATTGCCTCTGCTAGGAGAGGGGAACTATCTCAACAGGAAGAAAAATTGATTTGGGTCAGGATTTAAACCTTTCAGCTTCATTTAGTCCCCATACCCACCAAGATAAATCCAGCTTATCAAGCCCCCATCCCTCCATTCAGGGCCTGGCTCCACATATTGATGCAAGGAAACTTGTGGATTTTTTGCTGAAACAAAGTATTGAAACCATGTGATGTGGCAACTGAGAACATCTTTCAGACTGTAAAAAAAAATTTAAAAATGGGATTTCCAAGTCATCCATTCCTTACAAAAACCATGTTATGTGGCAACTGAGAACATCTTTCAAAGACTGTAAAAAAAAATTTAAAAATGGGATTTCCAACATTCCTTACACATCCATTCCCTGCACAGCAAAGACTTGAGCACGTATCACCTCAGAGAGGTTTTTTCCTTGACAGAGGAAGAAAAATACAATTGCCACGTGCCACAACAGCTGCTAGTTGTCCACTGAAATAAAAGAGAAACTGCCATTTCTGCTCCTACACCACAATTGCTGCACCCTGAAGCAGAACACAGCCCTCAAAGGTAATTCCAAAGAAACACCACCCTCGTGACAACACGTGTCAGCAAATTACTCCTAAGGAGTTTACAGCCTCGAGAATACCAGAAGGGAAAAGCTAAAAAAAATAAATACACCTAATTTAACCTGCATGCACTGCGTGTGCTCTGATACACCATGCATTTGTCATATTAGTGTGTGCATCTTATTACCCAGGGATGCATCAGAAACTGCTGCCAAGGTAACACGATGGCAATAAACAGCAGCCAGGGGAAGCACACCACCAGGAAGCCAATGCCTTTCCTCAAGTTATATTTTTGCTCCCCCTCTTACAGCCTCTTTGGTTATTAACATATCAAATATTGGATTTGTACAATTTGACATCTTTTGTGTTTTTTGAGAATTAAGAGCAGAGTCTTTAATAGCTCTGCTAGAAGAAAAAATTCTCATTAAGGACTGAAGATGAAGTGCTGAGATTTCTCCAGAGGAGACATATTTGTGTGAGTCAACAGCATATGTCACTCTTGGAAAATAAGGCATTTGAAAGTGATCTTTTCTCTACTACTTTTATTTAATGAACAAACAGAACAAATCTTCAGCACTTCATTTCAAAAGGGTGCATGGCAAGGCACGGGTTAAGTTGATTTCCAAACTTCACCACGACAAGCAGAGAACTTCCCAATTCTGGCACAGATCTGTGGAGAATGACAGCACAGGGAAAACAGAAGGATTTATTTCCCTTTTTTTGATAAGATGACAATTCAGGAGCCTAGCAAATCCTTAAAAAAGAAGTCTCTAGTGGATGGATGCAAACAGAAATGAGCCCAGGCACCTCTGCTGCTGTTTTGCCGACCACATTTATATACCTGGCCCAGATCAGCAAAGGGAAAATTGAGCTCTTTCAGGGGGCCAGATGGGCTCTCAGTCTCAGGTGTTGACAGTTTTCATTTCTTAACTGTTTTACAAATGAATGTGGATGTTTGGGGACGAATTTCCATTTTTGTTCAGTGTATGAGAATGGCCTTTCTGGATATAGCTGTCTCACAAAAGAAGCCACTGCTTGATCATGGCCCCAGCTCATCCAAAAAAAGGCTGAGGGCTGTAAAGACTTGGCAGGGGAGCACTTGGGAAGGGCTGCTGCTTCCCCAGCCTCTCTTGCCTGGGTGCATTGATTCAGATTCCCTGGCTTTCGTGGCAGCCCTTTTATTATTCTTATTATTGCTACTACTACTATTTCTACTATTCCCAAGACAGCACCAAAAGCTGCTACAATAGGAGGGAGGTGAGCTGGGCTCTACTTTGCCCTGCTGAACACTAACATAATTACCACGTCCCAAGTGCACTACAGTGCCTTTGTGGCTGGAAGTGATTCATGAGTCCAAAGGACCTCAACTGGAATTTAAATTCCCAGGGTAGGCCATTGCGTTTACAGACAAAAAATAAAAAAAAAAAAAAAAGGAAAAAGAAAAAATGTAAAAGTCTCAGAATAGGTACATTTGATGTAAATGTCTTGAAGAGAGATATTGAACTCCACAGCACTATATTTAGACTCACTTTTCAAATGATAAATGCATTTCAAATCTCTTCATTAGTTCCATTCTTCAGCAGTGGTTTATTCTGCCAAGAGCAAACCTGTTGTGCTCTGGAGAGGATTGTGGTGGCCACTCTTCCACAGCAGAGCTTGAGGGTCCCTTCCTACCTGAGAAAATCCCCATGAAGACATGGCAGGGGAGGAGGATATTCCTCTGCTGCAGGGCTGGGTGAGGGCACACATGGGCACAAATCCCTGTCCAGGCTGCCCCTCTCCAGCCAGCAGGACCAGGGATCCTGCTCCCCTGTGCACAGACACCGGGGTCACAGCAGGACAAACTGCCTCTGAAGCAGCCCACATCCTGCAGAGACTGAGCAGAGAACCAAACCACCCTTTTGGGATGACTAATTGTTAGACAAGATACATCCCACGTGTGGCACGCTCCTCCTCAGCATCACCAGCCCAAATTCAGTGTGCAAGGGGAAGCAAAAGGCACTGCTGTCTTTGGCTACCTGTGAAAAGCCGTGGGGCACTGACCAGGGATGGATCTTCACTGCAGAGCCAAGCCAAGCTGCCTCTGGGGTCCTGTCCCCAGAGCAGAGCCGCTGAGTGCCCACCTGGAGCCTGGTGGTCCCTGGGGACGTGGTGTGCAGGATCAGTGAGGCACAGCAGCTCCAGCCTGGCCCCCAGGGCAGGTCAGCTCCTCTCTGCTGCTTGCACAGCACAGACACAGGGCAGTGCCTGCTGCAGCGAGTGTGGCCCGTGGAGACCCTGCTGGGGCAACCAGACCTCCCCAAGGCCACGTGGAGGAGCTGCCTCCCAGATGTGAGGTGCCACACGAGAACCTCTGCTGAAGTTTTGACCAAATTTCAGCCCAGAAAGTTGGTCAGGTGCAAGGAGAGCATCCAATTCAAACAGGTCAGGCATTACCTGGAGCAGCAAACACAACAGACTCTCCTCCAACAGCTGCAATAATGCATTTTACAGAGAGCTCCAAGTCAGCTCAGATTTAAGAAGCTGCATACTTCAGATGTCTCTGAAGAATACTAAAATGAGAACTCGGTCACACTGCACTGTGACTAGTGTGGAGCACTATTAAAGAGAAGCTAACATTTGTTTTCAATTACCCAGTGTATATCTGAAAGACTAAAGCTGTCTCCAAAGTATTAGATAAATGTGTGTGTTTACTGTGCAAGGAAAATGAAAGTTATCTGACAATCATTTCCAAATACCAATATTTTACCAATATCGTTATATCAACATCTAACGAGTCGCCCTGGGCTTCACACCATGGTAAATGGCAAAATTAAAAAGCAGAGGTAGCTGAACACTGCTCTTCAAGACACAGAATAAATGCAAATTTAAAAGCTAGGATCTTACTCCCATATCTCCATTTGTTCAGATCGCGTTGCCATTTTTACAAACTCTCCTGAAAAAAAATGACAGAAAGCGGGAAAGTTTGCTGCAAATGCAGAATGGCATCCATAAATTTATGAACTAACTGGACTGACATTCAGTGCAATGCAAAGTGCTTTCCAATCAATAGCCATGAGCATCAATTCCCCGGGAAGAGCAGCCCTGTGCCACCGCCTCCCACCAGCAACAGGCAGTGCCATTTTCTGCTTAACTTCAGATGGCTGCGATGTCCCCCGATCGATGGCATCGATGGGGCTGCGGGGTCAGGAGCGGCGAGGACAATGGGTGTGTGACAGGGACGGGCGGGGCACGCAGCGCTCCCGCTGGGTTGCTTAGCAATCGCCCATCCCTGCGTGCCCATCCCTGCGCTGCTCCCGCAGCCACAGGCATTCCAACAGCAATCCCAACACTGCCGAGCAGGAGCAGTTCCATGCAAAATAAATAAAGGCTCTGCTTTTGCTATGTGATTTAAGGAAATTTAAGTCTCCGGAGCATCGCAGGAAGCAGCGGGTGGTGTTGGCTGACTCAATGCAAAGCTTACTGTGCCCAGAAAGAGACCCAAAAATCCGAGGGCTTGGGCACAGCCCCACTCATTTGTGATCAATAATTGTTTTTCCTCTCTCTCTGCTGCTAAGTATCAGCAGAGAGTAAATTTCTCCCAGCTACCAAAAAGGTTTGCTCAGGATTCACTCGGGATGGATTAGCAGCACCAGAGACTGAGAGTCCCTGACAGTAGTGACAAACAAAAACATCGTGTTTGAGGGCTGCAGTGACAGACAGGGCTCTGGAGCAGGGCTCGGGAGTGTGAGCCACACGGTGCTTGCAGATGGGGCAGCCTTGCTGCCAAAACCCTTATCCACAGAGATGCTGCTTGTACTGGGATAGAGGGAGCTGTGACCTGCACTCCTGCCTCACACAGGAGGGACACTGAACACCCGAACAATAGCAGGTGAACAGGTTGTTTAATGTTTTGGTTACTTCTCACATGATGCCCTGGAATCTTCAATTAAAGATTTAATTCAGATTTGTTAGACACATATTATGTGCTAAATTCCTGCTGATAATTGCTAAAAGTGAACTGTAACGTGATCAACATAATCCTTCCATTTCTGTATTTCCTCCAAACAGCCCCAGACAAGGCCATGGAGAAAAAAACAGCTTCTCAGTCCCCTTTTCAGCATCTGCTGCAAACAGGTTCCTGTTGGGCAACTTGCCCACTTTGCTCAGCTATCAGCACCTTCACTGCCCAGGACCCAGAGATGCCCAGCATGGACCAAATAAATGGTCAGCAGGGCCAGAGTGGATTCAGCATCTCTGTGGAACAGGCACGAGGGCTGCCTCAGAGTCAGTCACTGAAAATCCCCCTGCATCAAAGCCTGTCAGAGCAGTTAGACCATCAACTAATAACTGTCAATCTCCATTTGTCTGCAATGCTGTGAAGAAGGCTTTCTTAGTTCTCTTAGAGATATAAAAGAGGCTCTCTGATTTTGCTTTAAATGGAGGTGTGTGATAATGTTAGCTGCTGGTAAACCTCAAAGACAGTACTTGTACAACATCAGAAACATTTGCAAAGATGGAAAAGATCTAACTTTGGACTGAAAGACCTTGAAATCTGCAACTCATATTCTGTAAACTTGGTGCTTCTGCCTAAGCACGCTGCAGGATCTGTGCCTGTACCTTGATCACTCCAACAAGGCCTCGTAGCATAAAGGAAGTTACAAAATTTTGAAAGTGTATTATTCTTTTTCTTAAGGATTTGTATTTTTTAAAGTGTTGAGAAGGATATAGCACACCCACAAACTACAGTCTCCAGCTTGTCACAAGAGGCACAGCACAAACATAAAAATACCTTAAAACCCTTTCCTAAGCAGAAGGCAGGGCAGCATTGCTAATTTATTGCAGAGCATCGTGTTCTTGCAGGTACCAGGAGGGAAACACTGACCCTGCATTTCATGCATCAAAACCTCCTAAAAACAAATCAGGTTTGTGCCTCTGTGGTCACTTTCTGAAGCTGCTGGGGGTGGATGGGCAGAGCTGGTGCTGCTGTTTTAGCCAAGTGTCTCACTCCAGATGCCAGCAGATGCCCCATCCCTGTGGGCCAAGGCTGTCCTGAGAGGGCAGTGACCAGCTCTGCCTTGCTGGGTGCTGCACAGGCCTTGCAGAGGAAGCAGTAACAGCAGCAGCATCTCAGGCTCACAGTGCATTTTTGTGTACCTTGAGCTGAGCAGAACTCACCAGTTGCATCATGAAAAACCATGAAGTGCTTCTTAAATCCCACCTGAGTGTGGGCACGTGAAGAATGCAGAAAGGAAGAGGAGGGAGACACTAGAGGGGAAAACCAATGCCCAGAGCAGGGGGAAGATTCAGCCCCAGATTATTTAACTGGTAAGAGGGGCCAGACAAGCAGCCAAGTCTATCAAGGTTTCTATCAAGATTTCATGCCTCTGCTATACAAAGAGCACATAATCCAAAATATTCACCACTGCTTCCATTCTTGTCACACAGGGGGAACTCGAGGGCAGGCCCATAAAACAAGGTTGAGCTGAGCAGGATGACCAGCTCAGCCCAGCACCTCCTGCTCCAGTCACACGCTGCAGGGTGACTCCCAGGCAGGGCTGTGTGGGGCTGTGCAGGATTCAGGAGCTAAAGGCTCATCTCTTTTCCTGGCTCTGGCAGACACCAAAGTTACTGCACATCTCTGCCAGTTCCCTCTGCCTGCAAAACAGGGATAACTGTGCTTAGCATCCTTTTCCTGCAGCTTGAAGAGAGCTTTTTAAAAATAAACAGGTGTGGAGAACTGCTGGTAGAAAGTACCATTAAAAAAGCCCCTCTAGATAAAAATCCAAAGTACAGCAAACTTACTAAAACAGGATGCAGCCTTTTAACTACAGCAACCCTGTAGCTTCTTTTCTCCCTTGAAGTTAAATCGAGGCAATTTTCATGACTATGTTAAATTGGCATGAAAACTAAGAATGAAGAACAGTATGTTTCTGCTTTGGAAATATTCCTCTCCTGGTCTCTTCATTTTTCTTGCCCATATCCAGCATCTTCTTCACTTTCAATTGTGTTATCACACATTCCATTCTATGATTCTTCATGGAAAAGAAAAAACCATCACTAGCAATTCAGCCTTCCTTTCAGGGTCACTTAAAGGACATTTCAGTTGCCCAACATGATGCAGCTGAGGTCTCCAGATTATTCACCTGTTGGTCCTGCAGGTGCTGTTTCTATAAAATTAAGTGCTTGTCTAATGGAAGTCTTTTCCAAGGAGCTGGAGAGACATATGTACAGCATGGTAGAGAGTGCACAAAGTAAAATGACATCATCCTAAGGGGGGAAAAAAAAACCCAGGGAGGATCTGGAACCAGCTCCTTTCAAAGCAAGGCAGAATTCTGCTGTGCTGAAAATACCAACTGGCTGCTTTCCCAGGTAAAATGCCATTGCTTGAAAGAAGGAGTCAATTACTGCCTCAAGGAACCTCCCTGTTGAGGCATAAAAGCTATTTCAGACAATGTGTTGAGCCCTCTCCATGATTGGAAAAAGAGAAGAGAAAGCTGCTTGTGTGTCAGGCCAAGACACAGGAAATACAGGGAGATGTGGGCACATTTTTCACCAGAGGGTGGCAAAGGGGAGACACATCCTCTGCTCTGGGCTGCTCCAACTCCACTCCCAAGCAAAGCAACAAGGACCAGCCCAGTGTACTCTGCTTTTGGCAGACAGACAGCACAAAATACCTCGAGGGGATCAGCAGGGACGCCCCTCACTTCGCTCTCTCTGAGAACCCTGCCTTTTATGTTTTAACCTCCCTCCCTGTCAGGGAGTGGAGCCTGCTGGAAGGTGCTGTCCCCAGCGGGCAGCCCCCATGGTGGGGCCACTGGAAGCCACAAAAGTCTCTCTGTGGGCTCTAACAGAGGCAGCTGGGCTGTTGCCATTAACTCACCCACACCAGGTCATCTCCAAGGGTCTGGTGAACCTCCCCGTGCACCCAGTGACCAAAATCCCAGTCAGGGGTGCAGGGGAGGAGTGTCCTTGAATCAATCCCAGCAGATACTGCTGTGAGCCCATCAGGGTACTCTGGTGAGAATTTTCTCTTCCACCAGTTAACAACACTCAGTTTTTGTTGAAGAGATGAGAAAAGCCTATTTTATCTGAGAGAAAGAGTAAAAACCCTATGTATACACACATGTATCTCTGTATAGTGTGTGCCTGAGTATACAGAATATACATATACATGCACACACTTCACAGCTTTCAGAGAGGATGACAGCATGTTTTCATAGAGCACATCTGAAGAAAAGGTCTTGTATCAGTGCTACAGCAGAGAAAATTTCATCTTGAAATGAAAATAGAGAATGAAGGGAGAAGAAAATAAAAGGGAGAGAGAGAATGTTTTCCTTCTTCTCATGTCTGAGGAACTTAACTACAGCGATGGGAAGATATAAAACCCCAGACAGCAGAGCACTGTTCTGGAGAGCACGATATGCATAAAAACTCCTGCAAGCCCTTGGTAAATGTTCCTATCCCTCCTACCCTCCAGTCCATACCTCCAGGATGCAATTTCCAGGAGACAGAAAGATTTAATGTGCTTTGGTTAAAATAATCCCCTGGATTCTCGCTGCAGAGACTGTCATGACAGTGTGTTCCTCTGGTTTATTATATTAATAAGCAGAGTCATTCAGCACTCAACATGATGTGGCTCTCTGACTTGCACGTGACTGTGTCCCCAAGCTGCAGCAATACAGAGGGCTGCCCCTAGCTCCTACTTGCAAAAAAGGTTTGTTATTTTGAGGCAGAATAAGCACAGCTGCTTACAAACAAGGATGCACCTACAGCAGGTTTTCAGTGTGCTGAGTTCACCCCCAGTCACCTCCAGTTTCCTCCCTGCTCCCTGCCAGGCTCCTTGGGATGCTGGTGATGTCCCCCACTCCCAAGCCCTCCATCCCACTCCCATGTCCATCCCATCCTGTGCACCCAAGGTGCATGTTGAACATCATTTCTACTGAATAGAGCCAAATAAGAATAAAAAATAAGGTCATTAAAACAGTAAAAAAAAAAATCTCTGACCCATGAGCAAAACTCTTCTTCCTGGCTTGAAAAACAATGTTATCCTGGCCTGACATCACATGAACTTCCCCTACAACCTCTAATCACTGCTCCCTGCCTTTATTTCCCAGCTGGGAGAGGCAAGTTCTGTTTCTGCACCCCAGGAAGCAGCACTCACTTGGCTCTGAAGATGCCCCATGTGCAGCTCTGTTATCACCACCTTTTTCTGGGGTGTGTGGTTCCAGCACAAGCAGAAAGAAGACTGCACCACTGCTGCTGATATCCACATGTACTCAATCCATGAGGACCCCAGCTGATTTTCTGTTCCCCTTCCCATAAAGGTTTTCTATTTTTCCCCTAAGAGGCAGCCTCGGGAACATGTTGTGTGGCAGAGGTTTTATACCATGTAAATGATGGATATTGTTTATGAACTGATTATGTTGAACCAGCTGTTTACCTTTGCTAGGACTGCAATTATTTTAACAGTAATTGTAAAAATAAATTGGGGAGAGAAATAGCAGGAACTTTCTAGTTTGGTTTTTGAAACTAGAGCACTGCCAAGAGTGACCTGACCTCAGACAAGTCACATGCAGCCACTTATTTTAAATATCAACTGAGCTCATTCATGCATGGAAAACAGAGAGCTCTGTAGGGTTCTGGGCACAAACGGGTCCCAAAAGGTTCAGAATTCAGCCCAGTCACATCTTCCTCATTTATCACCAGCTGCTTAAGCTGCCACAGCACCCAGATCTTCCCAGCAGCCAACCAACCACATAACACTGACATCAAACCTGCAGAACACAGTCAGACAACCACATTGACCTCTCTTCTCTTCTTTCCAACAGGTTCACTCTCCTCCATACAAAAATGCCAGTATAGGCTAAATATTTTTGAAGGTACTCATTTTGCAGCTGGAGCAACCATTTCCCAGCCCTGCATGCAGTTCCCCTGCTTCTCCTCCTCTCCCTGGATCGCAGACAGATGCCAAGCCATGGAAGTTATTCTTTCATTTACAGCATCTGGTTCCTTGGCAGACTCCTCGGGTAATTATGTTCATAGCTTTAAAGCTGTCTCTAGCTCTGCTTCATGGGTTTGCTGCTTTTGGCTTGTAGCAGTCTCTTCTCATCTTCCCTGTCCATCACATGGGCTGAACATTGCTCTTAAAATACAGGAATTAGAGCACTTGCATGTCCCCCTAACCAGAGCACAAATAAACAATACCCCACGTTGTTCTTTAAACACAAGCCCTTTTTTTACTGCATGGTGCTCCTCTGCCTCTGGAGAAACCACAAACCCTTTTTTACTGCATGGTGCTCCTCTGCCTCTGGAGAAACCACAAACCCTTGTGCAAATCCCTCCCAGGACCACCTGGCTCACACCTCTCCAGAGCTGGAGAAAGTGTGGCTACAACCACAGCCACGATGGGAAAACCACCAGGTGACCTTTTCCTTTGCTTTTAGCTAAAACCTTCTCTGGCTCTCTGCAACTGCAGGGTTCTCACAATGAGGAACAGAGGGACAGACATGCACTGACTGCCAGACAGAGGGACAGACATGCACTGACTGCCAGACAGAGGGACTGGGTGCAGCCACAGCAGCTCTGTTCATTTAACTGGTTGAGAAAATGATGCTTGTGCAGGTCAGAGGAGCAGGGTGCTCTCCTCACCTGGCAAGGAGGGAAGTTGGATGCTCTCTCAGCCCTCATGCCCAGCACCCAAAGGCCCCATCTGGAGCAAACAGACTGAAAATGCTGCTCCCTCAGCACAAGGGGTGCAGCAGGGCTGGGCTCCCTCCCTGCTTTGGCACAAACCTCCCGTGTACCCTCTGTGCTGCAGAGCCCCACCACAGGGCTCACGGAAAGAAATCATCCTGGGCAGGGAGGGACCCTGGGCATAGTTATGCTTTTTGAAGGAATAAGCCCATAAAGAGAAAAGTACGACAGATTTAAGCATTTAAATGCATTTCTGTAACTGTTTGTGATGATTCCCAGACAGCAGCCTTCATTAAGCTGGAGCTCAGGCTGAGAGCACCAATTAGCAGGATTTAAAAACAAAAAGAGGAACTGCTGCAGTTATCCCCAAATAAAGAGTACAGGCCCAGCCTAATCTTTTATGCCTGGCTTTGGTGGAAGGGATGGGAGGTTAAAGCTCCAGGAAGGGGCAGTGCACAGTCCTTGGGATGGGCAGCCAGGGAGCTGCTAGGGAGGGAAGATGTAAAATATGGCAGCTCATCCTCATCCACTGCCATGAAAGCAAGGAAGGAAAGGAAGAGAAGGTCTGGCAAAGCACTGGTGGGCACCTCTGTCTGTTCCTCAGGCTGGAGGAGGGGCACACTGAGAAGTGCCCAGCACGTCCCAGCAGGCACTCTCACACACTTTGATTTATTGATGTTTGAGCTACTTTAAAATCACATGGCAAATTAAAGTTATACTTTTTTTCCCATTCATTCTGTATTCTGTCAAATTCTTTAACTTTATGCTGTGCAAAACAGTTCTACCAGTGGACCTTGACAGCAAGAGCCTGCTTCATCCCCGCTGCTCAACTCCCTCCATGGGAACTGCTTTCCAAAGCAGTAAAATTCCTTATCCAATTTTCCTTCCCCCAGACTCAATCTGCAAAGCCTGCACATCAACTTTGTCCAGTTTAGCCTCAGACTGGCAGCAAAGACACTCAACAGTGCAAAACATAAACCAAAAGGAAAGATCAAATCATCTATTTAAAGGGTGAGTGTTATGGATTTTCATTTTTTCTGTAAGAGCCATGAGCAATTATTTTTGAGCACAGAGATCTTAACCATTCATTTATCCTGAGAATAAAAGTGGGAGAAGGGGAAATGATTGCTTTTTCATTATTTGTCGCGCTGCCAGTACTGAATCAAAGTCAGAGGGCTGCCAAAAGATCTCTTTTGATCCAAATAACTATCATCCTCGTAAACATTTCTACAGGGAGAAAACCCAAAACCCCAGTCCAATCTTTGCACCACGAGTCTAAAGATAAATATATAAACAGCAACACACACACACAGAAAAAAAAAAAAATAAAATAAAAAAAAAGCAACTCTTCCTGTATAAGTTTTTGCCATTCAAGCCAGGCACAAAAGCTTTTAAAAGATGCTGTGGGGGAGATCCAGAACTGGACCAGAAAAAGCCAAGCTTGAAGATTCCCATCATCAGCCCAACACTGTAACACCACTCACAGTGACTTAGAGAGAACAAAAAAGAAAAAAAAAATACACACATCTATATATAAAAAGATTTTACATCAGGAACCAATTTACTTTTGCTGCTCCACAGAGCAATCATGCCTCAGGACCCACAGCTAAATGACTGGAGCTCACATAACTGGAAGAGCAAAGAAAGCAGCAGAGAACTTTAATGGCTTATGAAATTCAATTGAAATTGATGGTTGGAAAAGTGAAACATTTAACACCCCACCAACTTATCGTCAGTGCACCCACGTGCATGGACACACACACAGGTACACGAACCAAAAAAGGTGGGAACTCATTTTCCACTCACCCACAGAGCCCTAGGGAAGGAGATGGCACCCTCATACAGGAACTTAAACACTATGTAAATATTTTAACTCCTCCAGACCTTTTTCCACTGGAAGCTTTCATATGAAACCCATCTTTTGTGAAAATGCAATACATTATTATGACCTGCACCATTCATGTCTCTGAAATATTAGAAGCTGCATTCTGCATTTCAACTTCAGCTGGAGCAGGAACTCAAAAACTCTCCCTGCTGTTTGAGCTGACTTTGAATAAACTGTTTGCAGCTGATGTACTTTTCCAGCACGGATCTCTTCTGTTATGAAGCCTGTCTCTGATGAACAATAGAAAAATATTGTTGACAGGGGTGTACTTTTCCATCTACTCAAAAAATATCATTTTGCAGAATATTTTCACAGCTCAGCAGAAGGTGGAAAGAAAGACAATATTATGACTAGATAAGAAAGAAAGAAGACATTCGTTATAATTAGCTTATAGTAGTTTTCTTGTTGGTTTTGGCTTGCTTGAGCAAGGTTCTTTACTAGTTAGAGCTCCAATCTGACTTACAAAGCCTTCAGGCAAAACTCATAATCAAAGATTAACCTGGGCAAAAACAATCAGAATTTGGCCAAACCACTTTAGAGCAATGCTTGTGTCCACAAAGCAACTAGAACCACCAGTAATTTCACACCGTGGCTTTGAAGTGCTCCTGGGTGCACGGTCAGCTGGGTGCTTCAGATGCATCACCCCAGCCCAGAGGCAAGAAAGGCACGGCCACATCCTGGTCACGCTGTCATTTACGGAGTGACTCGGGGCACAGGGACACTGCTGCCTTGCAGGAGGACTGAAACATCAGGAACCAGCTCACTGGAGCCTCCCTGGTGCCCCTGGAGCAGGCAGGGACTCGTTCATGTGGGCACTGGAGCTCTCTCTGGTGCACTGCACCAGTTGATTCATGGGGAGGCTTTGATGTGCAAATTAATCATTATAACTTTTAACTGAGCTAATGGAAGCGTCATATGTTGCTAATTACACAATACAGGGGGGAAAAAATTGCAAATGAATTTATGCTTAGCCTAATCAGGATGGCAAGTTATGGTTTAATTACAAATTGTTGTGCAGCAGCAAAGCAGCTGCTGCATTTCAGCAGCTCTGGTTCCACAGCAAAGTCCTGCTGCTCCTCACCCGTGTGCTCTGCTCCCCTCAGCCACAGGTGGCTGCAGCCTTGGCTGGGGACAGCAGGGACATCCTTCCAGGGGTGTGCCACCCACACCTGGCATGAGGAAACGCCCACCCTGAACATCTTTCTCCAGTAATGTCTTACAAGAAGTGCTCCTTTTGGTCACCTTCAAGCTTGGCATGTTCAAACCTCTCTTTTAATCTGAATTAATGTCTCTACACAGAGGCAGAAATCAGTGATCTTCCTCCAACTCGATGCTGCTCAATTCACACAAGCAAGAATCAAGAGGCATCTTTGGAGCCTGCTTCCTCTATGCCCTCACAGTTAAGGGGAAAGGAAGAATAAAATGAGATTACAATAAATAAATAAACAAACACTCCTGAACTTTGTAGTGCCTGGAGCAAGTTTTTACAACCAAATTAAAATCCCTGAATGTTGTGGCTTTTATTGGAGATGCTGATAGAGCCAAGGAGGTGTAGCATGGCAGTGCACCTGCACAATGCATCACCCTGGGAATGTGCCACTGTGAGGTCAGTGATGATGACCCTCACCACCCCACTGGCCCTGCACAAAAACACCCACTCGCCAATAACTCTGCTGGTAATTAACCACAGAGTCATTAACCACAGAGTCATTAACCACAGAGTCATTAACCACAGAGTTTCAGCGAGGACAGAAAATCTCTGAAATGTATGGCAAAAGCATGGTTACCTAAAAAAGCAAAGACAGTCTATTGTTTCTTATATTATTTTCAACTTGATACAGCCCCTACTTGTCAAAAAGAAGGGGGGGAAAGCCTCTGAGAACATTAATTTGCTTTAGATTTTCCCAGTTACCCACAGTAAGGCAAAAACCTGCAGTATTTTTGGTTGGGTTTTTTTTTTGAACACCAGGGGGCTGATTACTGTGAAATGATCTTAGGCTTCTCCCACTAAGTGGACAGATGGATTGCTACTTTTGCAACTTCTTTTTGCAGCCTTGAATTCGGTTGCTGGCGGGAGGCTCCGTTCCAGCTCTCCCCAGCATCATTTCTCTCCTTGCACTTGTCATCTCACTTCCCAGCCTGAGGCTGGGCTATGGAAAAGGCTCTCTGCAAGCACAGGAATTTGCTTTTCCAGGCAAAGGCTGGACCCCACTGCGTGGGTACCACTGGGCTCTGCCCCTCTCTCGTGCCCACCCTGGGGAGAGGGAATGGCACAGGCACAACACAGCCCCACTCCTGCATTTCCATGCCAAGGAAGCTGGCTGAAGCTATGGAGACAAACAGCACCAGTGCTAGACAGACCAAAAATGAGGTCTCTCAGCATTCCAGCAAACAATCTGCAATGTAGAGGGTTCTGCAAGGTGAGAAAGAAACAAAAAGCACTGCTAGGCAAAAGTCATCTCCTTAACTTTTTTTTTTTTTTTAAAGACAAATTTTACAAAGTGCAGACTGAAACGCTGCCAGGCTCCATCCCTGCTTTCCTGACAAGCACAGAGAGCTCAAAGCAACTCAGGAATGGTAGGAACAAGGTGGGTCCCCGGCCAGCAGCCTTTGCATTCACAGCCCTCCACTCCCACAGGCAGCACACAGCTGGCCAGAAAAACTCAAAAAAAAAAAACCCCTGAGCATGCAGGGAAGGGAACTGCTTGTTCAGAAGGTGCTTTTTAGGAACAGTCCTCTGAGGGAACACTGCCCGACCTGCTGGGCATCACCCCACTGCAGCCCAGGGACCGCAGCCCCTTTAAGATGAAGACCAGGGACAGAAGGAGGAGGAAACACTCAGTTTGATCCGAGGAAGTGAAAAACCTCGGGAAAAGCAAACTGCCAGCCCCAGGAATGACTAAGCACAGAGCCAGGCAAGGCAGAGCTGGCTGAGGCAGCCACACAGCACACATTCCCAGATCGGTGCCAGTTCTGAAGGTATGCTCTACGGGAAAACCATTTCTGGGGAGAAAAAAAAGAAAAGCCAAACCTAAAAACAAGGACTCAGTTATTTAGCAAGCCACATGAACTGCCTGTGTGTGTTTATAAGCATTCCCATCCGTCTGTAACTCCAGCTGATGCACAGATAGCAATATAAGGGTCAATAATGGTTTATCTAAAGATGTGTGTCAGCCCATCTCTCCTCACTCTCTGACAAACCTTTTACAAGAGCCACTTACTTTAACCCTGAATTATCTGCCTCTGCTCATCTTCAGGGAGAATCAGCACGGCAGAGAAAGAAGCAGGCAATTCCCTGTGATCTGAAAGCTCACTTTCTAAATCAAATCAATTTTTCTAACGTAATTTGCCTCATCTAAATCACTGACCCATGCATTTTCTCACCATCCTTTGACAAGAGCTGCACCAATTGAAGCAAAGCTAAAACACTTCAACCAGACCAATTCATAGAAGTCTTTAGAGGAATTCTTTCATCACTGTAATTAATTCTTTAAGTACCACAGTGGGATGCTCTGAATTCAAACCCAGTCCGAGGAGTAATGATTATACTAATGGGAGAAGCTGCGCAGTAAATAAATGCAAGTGCCCTGCTGAAAGAGATCGTTTTCAATAGGAGACTGCCACTGAGGGAGATAACTGTATTCTGGAGATAATAACTCAGATGATGAAGTCCCACAGACTGGAGTCTGCTACAATTCCCAGATTCCACACACCTAAGGGATGAGCATTTTGACAGATATGCGTTAGAGCTGGGGCTGCTCCAGCTCTCAGCCCTTGGAGGAGGGAACAGAGAGCCTAGGGCAGCTTGGGAAACCATCTGAGAGCTTGCTGGTTGGTGCAGGAACCAAAGCTATGACTGCTCTTTCCCCACGTGGTTAAATGCAACAAAGCCTTCTCAGACATTTAAAGTGTTGGGCTCCAGAGAAAGGGAGGGAGATGCTTTAGCTCTGGATGGTGCAAATCAAACACAGCAGAAGAACCAAGCAGTGCCAATGCTGGGGCAGACAGAGAGCCCTTAGAGAGAGCCTCAGCTCTGCCTGGGATGGGGCTTGGAGGTGCCAAGCAGCTCAGGCACCAAAACAGGCCAGGGCTGAGACATGGAGGAGGACACAGTGCTCAGCACACCAGGGCTAACAGACTGGCCATGAACATCAGCAACTTCTGTCCAAGGTGAGCCTCACTCCTTAAAGAGCAGCAGCAAAAACCATCAGCTGCCACCCCAAGGCCCAATTTCACCCAACACCTCTGCTCTCCCTGCCAGCAGGGCGTAGACTTTGGGCTACTGCCCCAGGGCACCTCATGGGGATGATGCAGAGGACACACAATGGCTTCAATGGTACCCACTTTTTTCCCTAAAGCCCTTTGAGATCTACAAGTGAAAGAATGATAAATTACTAATATTTGAAAAGAAAAAAATATGCCAGTTGCAATAAAATTCATGCTATCTTCTGTTTATCTCTTGCTTGTTTCTCCTCTTTAATGAAGTTGAGCCTTTTTGCACCAATAACTTTCAGTGGCCTACTCCTAAGCAAAAGACCCAAAATGAGTAACCGTGCTGCATTAAAAAAGAAGTGGAAGAAACCTTTGTATATTAATTCTCATAGCTGTCAGAGATGAGGCTTTAATAACGTTAGTATCTAAGCTACTCCATTATTTCCAAACACCTTGGAGCAGAATGTCTTAGTGGGAGATGAATTAGATAGTGGGACTGTAAGTGCCTTCTGAGTGTTTTCAGAGCATAATCTATGGCTCATCACCACGTGTGTTTCAAGTCCTTGCCCTCTCTTCTCCAAATAACCTCCAGCTGTAAATGCATTTACATGCTGGGTATTTGCATGCCAGACCCAGCTCCTTTCCTTGAGCATTTCCTACTCACTGTTTAACCATTTGTCCCTGTTTAATAGATTTGCCTGGGTTTGGCTTTGGATGGGTGGTAGGGATGGAGAGCTGGGAACTCAGGTCAGCCAACAAATGATGGAATGAAGCAAAGAAGGAAAACTGTGGGTGGAATACAGGAGAGGTCTGATGGGCTGCAAAGCTCTCTGCCAAGGGAAGCAGCAGAAGTCCTGCACAGCTGAAAACCAGCCATGCTCAGGAACAGGCTGTACCCAACCTCCAGAGACGGGAAAGGCAGTTTATTTGCCAACTTTTCCAGCTCTAATTCCTATGATTTGGAGAGGCTGAAGCACATTGGCCTTCGAGCTTGCCCTGAAAGGGCTCTGCTGCTTCTAGAAAGCTCTTACCATCCTCTCCGGGTGCCTCTGTTGCAACCTTTTAAAAGCTTGTTCCACTGAGTGAGTGTTGAGTCCTCTCTGCACTCAGTGAAAGACATTCAGACCTTGTGCTACTGGTCCCTGCTACCCCACCCAGCTCTCTGAGTGCCCCAGTGACATTTCAGGCTGCTGTGGCCCCACAGAGTCAGGGACAGAGGCACTGCTGGCTGTTGTCTTCCACCAGACCAGGTGCTCACACTGCCCAGGGTCTTGCCCCACACAGACATCCAGACCAGCTCCTTCCAAAACTCATCTTGGATTTTTCCTTTTTCAACCAGAAATCTGGGTACCAAGACCAGTCAGCAGCTACCAGCTCTTTGCTGAGTTTCTAATTGCTGCTTATTGCATAGAAACCTGCTCCATCTGCTCAAGGGCTCCCTTTTAGGGCACAGGGGCTCTGTCTTATTTTTGGTGCGAGTTTCATCCTTTTTTGAAGCTGTAGCATAAATGTTTGTTTCAAGAGCTGCAGCATCCATTAGACAGCCCTCCTTCCTCATTGTGGCAAGAGTCTTGCTGCTAAGCAAAAGCTGTGGCTAATTGACAACAACTCCTAAACTGAGATATAAAGTAGCTGCGTCTGTCATTCATGCAAACAGCAACGGCAGCTCAGCTGCTAAATAATGGAAAATGGTTCATTTTTCTGACTCAGGGAAGATCCTTTATTAAAGAAATGAAACTCTCTGGTGCTACAGAGCCATGCCCTGATCATTCCTGCATCTTAAAAATCTAACATTGCCCATAAAATTCCTAAGTAACATAAACCCTGTTCCTTTCACTACTCTCCCAATCAGAAAAACTGGGTTTAAATCACCTGCTGGCAGGTTTATTACAGGGCCCACAAGCAGATAAGGTCCTGTGCACCAGCCCTCTGCACTTAACGGGAAATAAATCTCTGCTCTGCCATCTGTTTTTGAAATGTTTCCATACAAGCTAAACAAAAAAACCCAAAGATACGTGCACCTCTCAATCCTTCTAAAGGATTTTATTCCTGGGGTAATGAGGATGCCATTTCTCCCCTCTCTAGCAGAAATGCTTTTCCTCCTCAGGCTGATTCCCCCCAGGGCTCCCCCAGCCCACAGCCAAACTCTCCCAACATTGTATGTGTGGATAGATGGGCTCAGCACAGGGGCAGCTGCTTGGCCAGAGGTGCCACCTCCCACACATCCCATGGGCTGCTACCAGTGCAAACACCATTTCTGGAGCCTGCTGAGCCCCTTGGCTTGCCCAGAATGAGGATTCCATCCCTGCTTCTCCATTTAGCCCCAGTTTGAATTGCACAATGGAGGTTTTTTTTCCATCATCTCTTTCCATCACCAATGCCAAGCTAGAGCTGCCCAACACGGGTGGTTTCACACCATCCCCTCCCCATAACTGTTGTGATACGGCACAAAATGATGACACAGACACTGCTGCTCTTTTTCACACCATCCCCTCCCCAAACCACACCTGTGGTTCTTGCACAGCCTTTAAGCAGATGGCAGCACCATCCCAAGGCAGGAGGACGTGGCCATGCAACCACAGAGCACCGAGCACCCTCTACCCAGGATTTAGCAGCTTTGTCACTAAAAGCCCATTTCCTGCCACTGCAGGTCTCCTTCCCCACCGCAGGGGAAGGGCTGGGGCAGAGCAGCTCCTGAGGGCCAGCTGGTGCAGGCACGGTGAGATGAGCAGAGCTGGTTTACATGCAGTTTCCAATTAGTTTACTCAGCAGACGGCAGCCTCGTGGAAACTCCTCTGTTCCTGGCTATCCCTCACCCCTCAGGGCACCCCTTTGCTTGCTCTCTGACTACCACCATCACCAAAAAAATCAGGAAAAAAACAGAGTTAAAATCAAATGCTACACTTCAGTTTCTCTCCTTGCCTGAAGTTGCAAGAGACAAGATAGGACATAATCGCCACTTTTAAAATCATCTCCTATGACAGGCAAATTGATCAAGTGGAGAGGCTGGGCTGCTTTTGAACTTGAACAAACTGATTTTCCATGAAAGATGGTGTTTACATTGCCTCTCAATAGCCTGCTGAAATATGCATTCCTCCTGCCATTTCATCACCAAAATTTGGGAGGAAAGAGTGGTTTTGGGGGGAAAAAGAGAAAAGGAAAAAAATGCGCTTGAATCTGGAGCACATCATAAATTCATGAAGCTTTCTGAATGCTGTCAGAGACAAACATTTATGTCAACAAAGAACAGCTCAAAGTGTGTTGCAAGAGAATTTTTGGGAAGCATGGAAAAAACATTAATATTTACCTTGCACCTGAGACTAAAGCCGATTGTGTGAGGTGCTGCCCAAACAGCAAAGTCTTCCTACAAGGAGCTCACCCACCACACACACTCCAGCAGCCCTGGCTTTACTTCCCAACACTGCACTCTATGTCACAGAGGGCAGTGGGAATACCCAGGGAAAGCCAGACACCGAGCAATCCCCATCCCCCCTGTAAGTTGTCTCCAGGGACCTCTTTGCTTTGTAATTTCTGCCTGCCCATCCTCTCGTGGGAACCGCTTCCTCTGAAATGCCAGCTGGGAACTCCCGACAGCACGAAATCCAAGCATCTTCCACGACATCTAGAGCACCACATGGTAACTCACACTCCACAGCCTCCGTGGCACCTCATGAGAGAGGATCTGACAGTGGGGCAAGCACCACGTGCCAGCACATCAGTGAGCCTCTGACAGGGCTGAGAGCCAAAGCCATGCCAACAAACCAAGTCACCGCTTGCCATTAACTAACATCGGTTACAGCTCGGCAAGGAGAGAATGGGCAGCCAAGATCAGTGGAGTAAATTTGTTGAGCTGACAGTGTTTATTTTGGTGGGGTGGCTTCTCTCTCGCCAGGATGTTTGTTTCGCCAGAAGACCTTGGTTTTGCTTGCTTACACAGGACATAAGGGGCTGCCACCTCCCCTTTGCTCCTCTGAGACAGGACAGGTCTGCAGCCACCTCCACGAGACACAGAGCTTCATGAAGCCACCTCTCCATCACAGCAAAACCTGTGCTGGTACCAGCATCAACCACCAAGGTCAGGACAAGCAGCACGAGTTGCCATAACCCAGCATCATGAGCATCACCCCTTCCTCCACCTTTCAGCAAAGGGACACAGGACACCACGGGCCCCCTGAGCAGCCTGGCTGCAAAACACATTTCTGAGGAGCTATGGAGAGGGGCAGGAGGACCCTGACTCAGCGTGGGGTCAGCAGGGTGGAGGGAGGTTTGTTAAGGCCAGAAGACCTTGGTTTTGCAGGACATAAGGGGCTGCCACCTCCCCTTTGCTCCTCTGAGACAGGACAGGTCTGCAGCCACCTCCACGAGACACAGAGCTTCATGAAGCCACCTCTCCATCACAGCAAAACCTGTGCTGGTACCAGCATCAACCACCAAGGTCAGGACAAGCAGCACGAGTTGCCATAACCCAGCATCATTAATGACACCCCTTCCTCCACCTTTCAGCAAAGGGACACAGGACACCACGGGCCCCCTGAGCAGCCTGGCTGCAAAACACATTTCTGAGGAGCTATGGAGAGGGGCAGGAGGACCCTGACTCAGCGTGGGGTCAGCAGGGTGGAATCCCCATCCCACTGGTACCATTGGGAAAACCCTGCACAGCCTAAAGCCCTGTGTAACCCCAATCCCTGTGCACCTCCGTGGAGCACAGAGTCTTCTCTCCTTGGCACTTGGAAACAAGGGAATCCTTGCCCAGGGACTGTGCCTTCCAAACTGCTGCCTGGGCTCAAAGAGCAACCAAATCCATGATGGCAAACTCAACGCAGCAATTAAATAAATGGAGCCATCTCTGGCTCAGGAATGCATCCTTCATCCAAAAAATCCTTCCCCAGACACAAGCCCTGTCCCAGCCTTGGCAGCCCTCTGCTCTGACCTGCTGCAGCTGCTCCTGGGCTCACACCTTCCTCACCACACTAAGCTGCTATAAACACAGAGATAATAGGGCCTGGGAGTGGCTATCATTCCCAGCAATAAAATACAGCAAATTAATTGCATTTAATTGATTTTTATATTTTAATGTAACTATTTTGGTATTCAAACCACAAAAGACATTATTGATCTGCAAGAGTCAGTGAACAGAGTTCTGTGACCAAGCCGCACGTATTGAAGAAAATAATCAAAACCCAAAACCAGTGAGACTTCCCCATTTCAAATACATAAAGGAAGCTGCAGCACCAGTGACAGGAGATTTTGAATTGAAAAATGCTGTGCAGGGTAAGTCACACAGTTGCCTCCTGCATTCCCAGAGAGCCCAATGCCGATAGCAGCAGCAATGAATAAATCCAGAGTAGCTCCACTGACTTCAGAGCAGCTGGTCCAGATTTATGCTGATGGGAAGTAAAATCAGGGTATCTAAAATATTCTGCTCTAATGGATGCTGGAGCAAAAGGCACTATAATAATTTCAGACTTCTCCCCCCAGCCCACTATCCCCCACTTCACGTCAGTTTGAACAGTCATTGCATAAAGTGTTGAGATCTGCACTAATCTGAGGAAAATAACCTACATTTCAACAGTTTGTACGATCATGATCTGCAAATCTATTGTACAGTAGATAACGCAGGTCTTTCATTTCTGTTCCTAAAGAGCCTCTGAATAAAAAGTGTCTCCATATTAGGTAGAGTGATACAGGGACGCATAATAAAATAAGCATAATGTCTCTCCACCCACGCCCCCCTGGAGCCAGAGTCTAAAAGCAATCGCGGGTCCTTCCTCTCGCACAGCTGACAGCATCCCACGGGGGCTGGAGGAGCGTGTTCAGCGAGCCCTGCGCTGCCCTGCCCCGCGCTCCCGCACCCGCTCCGGGGCGCAGGGCAGCGGAGCGAGCCGGTGACACAGCACCGGGCAGGAAAACAAAATATTCAGGTAACTCATCCAGCTCGCTCGCGGGATACCTATTCATATAACCTCGGAGACAGCTCCGCCGCCGCCAGCGAGGAAGGCGGCCAAAATCCTGCCTAGATGGCAGCAACAAACGGGGGCCTGCTGCCAGGCGGAGACATCCTCAGCGTGAGCGGCCCTCGGCTGCCAAGCACACACGCACACCCTCTGCTCGCAGCCGGGCCGCCGGAGAGCCGGGCCACGGAGTGATCTCTTAATTGGACCTTCACGAAGCTATTTAGGGGACCTGCCTGACAGGCGAACAAATGCCACCCGCTTTGAAGAGGCTGCAGGAACTCAGCCTGGTGCGTCGCCGCTCCCCGCAACGCAGCCGGTCCCGGCAAGGGGGAAGGGAGGGAGAAAAAGCAAATAAATAGAGAAAAATGGCAAGAGCCCAAGGCGAGCGGCTGCATGAGCCGGGAGCTTTGCGGAGATGGCAGCACCGCGGCATGACTCATGCAGGTGTCTCTCCCGTCTGCAACAACCCAAACCGAGACGCGCTTCGTTAACCCCTGTAATCCAGAGGAGAAAACCGACTCGGATGACAGCGAGCTGCAGGAAGACCGGCACAGCCCGGGAGGGAGGCGTTCACCGCTCGCCTCTCTCTGAAGAGCTCTCCCCTGATCCCAAAACCCCTCTGCACGCCCAGGCGTTGCTGCGGTGGGGGTGGGACGGGGCAGGGGCAGCGCTCCGCTGGGGAAGCAGGAGGATGCTACGGCCGGGAGAGGAGAGAGGCGCAGGCGGAGAACGCTTCTCGTTATTCACAGCTCGAGCCGAGAGCGCACTGCGAGTTCCTGACGCGCACGCTGAGCAGGGAGGGCTCAGAGCAGCGGAGAGGGATGGATGGATGGATGGATGGATGGATGGATGGATGGATGGATGGATGGATGGATGGATGGATACGTCGGTAGGTTTGCAGCCACAAACTGTTTCAAAGTGGGTTTCCATATGTTTAAGCACTCAGCGCTGGAAGAATTACACCCACAGCCCGATCTCACCATGGTAGCTACCCACACAGGAGGAGACGGGAGAGGGGAATAGCAGGGAAAAGATTAGCATTAATATGTCAAAGCAATAAATAAAAAGATTTTTAAAAACCAAAAAGCCAGAAACCTGCTCCTTTGCTGTGCCCAACTCTCTCCTCGATAAAAGAAGAGCTGCACGGCACACAGGGCATGGCAGTGACCACAGAAAGCCACCATTCCTCGGGGCACTGCTGACCCACAGGCAGCCCGTGCTCGGTGCCCCAGTCCCCACAAGCTGCACCCCAAACCCTGCACCCCGGTCCCCGTTCCTGCTCAGGAGGATTTCCAGGTGCCGCCGTGGCTGCACACAACCCAGCCAGGGAAGGGGATGGAGGGCAGGGGCAAGCAGGGCTTTTTGGGGTGAGCAGAGCACGGACCTCCTGCTGTCCATCTTCTGTGTGCCCCCAAGGTTGATGCCTCCTTCCTAGCAAATCGTTCCTGCTCTTCCTGTAGGAACCTTTCCTAAAACACCTCCCCACCACAAAGCCTTCCCTGTGCCCTCCCCAAGAGCGACAGCTGCTGCTATTACCCCTCCCATGGATCGCTCCTTTTTCACCTAAAATCCTTGCATTTAGGCATATTCCTAAACCCCCAGCGAAGTTTCCCCAGCAGCCCAAGCTCCACGCTACGGCCAAAGGCGAGCACCGTCCCGAGAAGCAGTAAGCGCAAACGATTCCCCGAGCAACTTCAGCACCGATGCACCTTAATTAATTTGCTTTTAACAACCCCTGTTTATTAGGAGCAGCATCTGCGAGGCAGCTCGCGAGAGCACGCAGAGCAGAACGTCCCCAGAGCGAAGTCCTGCTAAAGACTTTCCCAGGGGCAGCGCTCTGGCATCCTGGAGTGATCAAACAGCCGCACCTGGGACCCGAAACGCTGCTCCCAAGTCCAGCTGGGGGTGGGGGGGAGGGGGAATAAATAAAAAAAAAAGAAGAAAAATGAAATAACAGAGGAAGAGCATCTCCCAGCCGCACTCCCTGCCCGGGCGCGCTGCCTCGCAGCCGGCCGCGATGAGGGAATCCCACCTGAGCCCAGTCAAGGGCCAGAGCCCGCTCCCCGCCAGCCCACCGAAACCCGTCCTCCTCGGAATTAAGCGCAAAAATGTTGCGTAAGTATTTTGTTACCGAAGGGATTTAGCTCCTGCACATCTTTTCCCCCCACCCCATAGATAGCAAGAAAGAGCGAGAAGCATCAGGGAGGAGCGGGGGTCGGCCGCCCCGTGGGAAACCCCACGACCCTTCTCCATCCCCAGAGCTCCGGCAAGCCCAAACTTTTTCCTTTTTTGCCCCCCCAAATCGGCAGCAACGCGCTGGCGGCGGCCGAAGCCGGCGGGGGTCCGGGAGCCCCCGACACGCGTGGGGACAGGGGACAGCAGAGGAGGCAGCGGAGCTGATGGGGACTTCTTGGCGTGCCACGGAGCTCGGAGCGCGTTGCAGCCGCAGCGCTGCGCGGGGAGCCGGGGGAGGGAGGGCTGGGATGGGGGAAACGGCCGTAAATAAAACGGGGTGAGGGGGGCAGATATGAAATAAACACAAACAGTTAAAAAACAGACAGCGAAATGAACACAACAACCAAACCAGACAAACAGGACCACAGCGGCGGGGTCGCGGCGGCGGGACCGGGGTTACCTCGGCACAGGAGCAGCAGCGGCGCCAGGAGCAGCGCGGGGCCCCGGGAGAGCATCCTCTTTGTTCCATGCCCAGAAGTAGTCATGGTGCTGATTTATTTGGAGAGGGGCGGCTGAGCGGGGCGGGGGGGCCGGGGGTGTCGCGCCGGAGCCCGTAACCACTCCCCCCGCTCCCCGCCCGCTCCGCTCCGCTCCGTCCGGCGGCGGGGCCGGCGCCCGCGGAGGAGAGGAGGGAAGGGGAAAAGGAAGGGGAAGGGGGGTTCCCCTCTCACCCCGCAATCACGGCCGCCCCCGCCGCATCGCCGCCCGCGGCAGCAGCAGCGGCAGCAGCAGCGGCGGCTCCCCCGGGGCAGCGGGCGCCGTGCCGGGGCTGCGGCGGCGAGCGCGCGCGCGCCCTGGCGGCCACAGGCGGCAACTGCGGGGGCCGGGAGGGGAGAGGGCGCCCCAAAAACTGCGGGGGCAAAAACTGCGGGGACACCCAAAAACTGCGGGGACACCCAAAAAACCGTGAGGGCACCCCAGAAACTGTGGGGGCACCCCAAAAACTGCGGGGGCACCCAAAAACTGCGGGGATACCCAAAAACTGTGAGGGTGCCCCAAAAACTGCGGGGGCACCCAAAAACTGCGGGGGCACCCTGGAGTGTATGAGGGCACCCCAAAACCTGCGGGGGCACCCAAAAACTGAGGGGGCACCCATAAACTGTGAGGGCACCCCGGAGTGTGTGAGGGCACCCAAAAACTGTGAGGGCACCCCAAAAACTGTGGGGGCACCCCAGAAACTGTGAGAAACCCCAAAATATGTGAGAGCACTCCAAAATCTGAGAGGGCACCCCAAAAACTGTGAGGGCATCCCAAAATATGCGAGAGAACCTCAAAATCTGTGAGAGCACCTCAAAAACTGCAAGGGCACCCCAAAATGTGTAAGAGTATCCCGAAATCTGCAAGGGCATCCCAAAAAACGTCAGAGCATCCCAGGTGGCGTGAGAGCATCCGAACTGTGTCAGAGCATCCCGAACGGTGTCACAGCATCCCAAACAGGGAGAGAGCGTTCTAAAGGCTGTGCAAAGGGCATCCCGCGGGATGTGGGGGCATCCCGAACGGTGTGAGAGCATCCTGAAGAGTGTCACAGCATCCTGAACAGTGTCACAGCATCCCGAACAGTGTCACAGCATCCCGAACGGCGTGAGAGCATCCCGAACAGTGTCACAGCATCCTGAAGAGTGTCACAGCATCCTGAACAGTGTCACAGCATCCCAAACAGTGTCAAAGCATTCCAAACAGTGTCACAGCATCCCGAACGGTGTCACAGCATTCCAAACAGTGTCACAGCATCCCGAACAGTGTGAGAGCATCCCGAACAGTGTGAGGGCATCCCGAACAGTGTCACAGCATCCCGAACAGTGTGAGAGCATCCCGAACGGTGTCAGAGCGTTCTAAAGGCTGTGCAAAAGACATTGCTCTTCAAAGAGTGCAAGAGTGCCCAGAGGGGTGTGCAAAGGGCACCCCAAGGACTGTGAATGCCCAAAGGGGTGTGCAGAGGGCACCCCAAGGACTGTGAGGGTGTCCCGAGCAGCGTGAGGGTGTGCAGAGGGCTCCCCAGAGGTGTGGAAAGGGAGCATCCCGAATGGCGTGAGAGCATCCCGAACGGTGGCAGAGCGTTCTAAAGGCTGTGCAAAAGACATTGCTCTTCAAAGAGTGCAAGAGTGCCCAGAGGGGTGTGCAGAGGGCACCCCAAGGACTGTGAGGGTGTCCCGAGCAGCGTGAGGGTGTGCAGAGGGCTCCCCAGAGGTGTGGAAAGGGAGCCTCAGGAGTTTGAGGATGTGCAAAGGGCATCCCAAAGACTGTGCAGGGGGAGAGGAGCATGTCCAGGGCAGTGCCCATCACACCAGCAGCGTGCCCAGGGCAGTGCCAGCCCCACCAGCACTGTGCCCAGGGCAGTGCCAGCCCCACCAGCACTGTGCCAAGGGCAGTGCCAGCCACACCAGCAGCGTGCCAGGGCAATGCCCATCACACCAGCACTGTGCTCAGGGCAGTGCCCATCACACCAGCAGCATGCCAGGGGAGCCTCAGCCCCCCATTCCCCCAGGATCGCCCTGGTGGCACTTTGCCAGGGGAGCCAGGCATTGCCTGTGTCCTCTCCCCTGGAATGCGAGCATCTCCCGCTGCTGGAGCTGGAATTCCGCTCCAAACCCGCTCAGCCCTAGTTGCTGGGAGTTGTGGCTGCGATGGAGGCAGGGAAGGAAAAGGAGAGGGAACTCCAAACCCCGCCCCTGGGCTCTCCCGCAGCTTTGCAAACGCGTCTCCGAGTTTGATTTTTTCCCCTCCCTGCATAAACAAGCTTTTCTATAGTACTTGCTGTAATCTTGTTTGCTCCATAACCACTCCTAGGAATGTCATAAAAAATTTAGCTCTAATATTTTACCACTCCACACAAACATGAACGTGAATAAATGCTTATATCCCATGGAGGGAAACGTGCAGCAGTGTGAGAGCACATGGGAATCAACCCACAGAGGTGGGGAGAAAACAAAACCCAGAGGAACCCAAAGATTTGGTTCCTCAAAGAAGATCAAACTGATAAATAAGTATATAAAAGGAGTAAAAGGCAGTAATGAAGAGCATCTTGCTGTCTGCCCTCAGTACCTGATCTAATAAAATACAGCTGGAATGTTCAGCTGCTCGTGGAAATGTGGTGATCCAAAATAAGGAAATCAGTTCTTTAGGCATCCCATTTCTTTCTTGGCAGTGTGGGGGATGTTGGGTTTTCCAGCTGGAGGTACAGGGGCTGCCCCTGGGCCTGGGGGGGTCACTGTGTGAAAGAAACGTGCAAAGGTTCGTGCAAGGGGCATCCACAGCTGTGTGTGAGCTCTGCCTTGTGGCTCAGCTGCAAGCCCAGGGGACAGCAGCAGGATTCAGGGGGCACAGGGAAGTAGGAAACAATTCCTTGTGCAGCTCAAACCCAGCACTGACCCTCAAATGGGGTACACAGCACCCTGTCCCCTCACCAGCCCCAGCCCTGCACACAGCCAAGGGCCTCACCTCACCTTTAGAGAAGCATTTAGACTTTACTCCATCCCTGCTGCACATTTTTAAGTGGGATTTTATACCCAACGTGTGAAAGAAAAGCCAAAAAGTGAGAAATCTTGCAGGCTGACAAAGTGCTGACAATCCCACTTGCAGAGATCCAGGTGCGTTGGCTCGGGGACTGGTGCTCATCCCCCTTCCCGTTCCTTCCTTCCAGGACCAGTCTGGCTCTTCCAAAACTGACTTCCCAAACTGGTGCTTGAGGTGGACAGTCGAGCTGTAGTGATCCATTATGTGCTCTCAGCCTAATAAAGCTGTGAGATCTTCTCTGACCACTACAAAATGCTTTAATGCTTTTACTGCCTTTTAATGAAAGGTAATATTCTGGTAATAATTAAGCGGAAACACGAATTAAGTGGTGTCTGCAGACTAGAGGAAAGTTGCTTGGCAGTGCCCTCTCTCCTTCCCACAGCTTTCCTCGTTTGTGTTGCAAGAAACAAAACAAAACAAAACCAAATACAAACAGCAATAAACTCCTTTGAGAGCTTTGGGCCGAGCACGAGGGACTGTGGGCAAACCAACAGGTAAGAGGGAAGACCTCACAGGAAAAATGCATCAGAATTGAGGATTTTCCAGGCCAAAAGCACCTTGTGGGGTGAGCCCACGGCACAGCAGCTGCTCCCATGACTGGGGCTACTGGGGGTGCTGAGGTGTTTTGGGGAGCAGGGGGGGCAAACCCCTTGGAGACCCTGCTGATCACCAGCCACAGGGACAAGCAGCACTGATTTGCCTCACTGAGGTTAAAAGAGGAGGCCTGAAAAAGCAGAAGGGGATTATTGGGAGACACAAAAAAGCACGAGGAAGAATTGCAGATAAATTGACAAAATCACAGGCAGCTGATGGAGCGCAGCTTCCTCACGGAAGCAACGGGACAATGAGTGCTCCTTGGCTGAATTTGCACAGTTCATGGTGGGAGTTTCTGCTTTCCAGATCGCTGCTGAGCCGTTCCCAAGCTCCTTAGCTGGCTTACAGCATGGCTTGTCACTCCCTGTCTTCTTCTGGTGCGAGAGCATCAAAAGGTTCATGAGGAGACAGCCGAGACAGCCGAGCCGCCCGTGGTGCCGTAATCTGGGTCTCCCATATGTGATCCTCAAAATAATTCTTTTCCCAAAGGAGACTCTCTTTTAAGTTATTCTGGTGGGATGTTGATACACTTCCTTTGTGCTGGCGTGACTTTGCACACAGAGGCAACCCATGTTATGAAAGACTTGAAAGACTTTGCAGCATTACAGAAAGCTGTTGATTTTCACATCACTCACATGTCAAAAGATGGGAGGCTTCGGGAATGCCCCCAGGAGAACAGAAAGAATGGGAAATTTAAAGATGTTTTAAGGTATTAGGAGGCAAAACCCCAGCTGGGGGTTAAGGGGAGGTAAGGATGGGGGCCGGATCCTGAGCTGTGTTTAGACCCTGATTTCCTGGGGGGGAATAAGGAGCTCGAGTAACCCTGGAGCTCTGCACAGCAGGAGATATTGATCAGAGCTTTGCACAAATGACATTTCCTTGTCCTATCACGGATGTGGAGCTTGAGATTTAAGTCTTGTGTGTGCAGAGAGGCAGAAGCTCTGCCAGTGGGGCCATCTGAGGAAACCCTGCCCCACTTAGTGAGCTGTGCTGTCCCGCTGGCCACGTCTGCCCACCGCTTGCAGGCTGCAACAAAGTGTGAGAGAAAGCTCAGATTTTGCCAAAAATCTGCATCCACTTCGCAAAGTTGAAAAACACTGGGGTAATGATTCCTTGGGCTGCCGGATGGAGGCTGGCGCTGGTGGCGGCTGAGATGGAAGTAACTGACCGCCTTGGGACGTTGTCCCGGTACAAAAAACGGGATCCTCCGGGGGTCTGTCCCTGCCCGGCCACATCCCCAGAGGGAGGAAGCGGAGGGAGCAGCGGGGAGGAGCCGCTGGCCGAGAATCGCAGGTGAGTGATTCACCCCGAGTCAGGAGATCCTGCTGAATCACAGCGCTGCGGCCTTTCTTCCTTTTAATCATCTTCTAGCTCATTATCCTCAAAGCCTCCTCCCAGAGGATGGATGAGAGGGCTCGGCTCGCCAGAAGGGAGCGGGTTAATCACCCCCCAGGAGGAAAAGCGCAGAGCAGTGGGAATTGTGGTGCCCGAGCACCTGCAGAGTCTAAAAGGTGATGAATTGCTGTAATTTCTGCTTCCTTCTTCACCTGTATTTAATTAAATTGGTTTAAGACAGGTCTCTGAGAGGAGACTGGCTGGTTTCTCCCTGAGTAATTTAAAACACCTGTATGGGGTAGGTGGGGGATGCCCGGCAGGATCCGTGTGCTGGGGCCAGCTGGAAATGCTCAGGGCTGGCAGCTGTGGGCAAACAGCCGTGCCCCTGCCCTGGCCACGGCCCCGGCCACCACCAGGAGCCCCCTGCGAAGGACAGGGCTTGTCCGCCTGGTCCTCGCCCCGCTGGCCATTTCTCCTCTCTTCCTCCGGCTGGGAAAGAGCCAAGAGGGAGAGGAGGGGGTGAGAGCCAGAGAAATGGGTTCTGTGCTTGTGGAAAGGAAGGGGCTTTGCTGCTGTGGCTCTGTGAGCTCGGGGGGAGCGCAGGAGGGATGTGTCAGGGGCCAGGAGGGCGCTGGGGGGACAGGAGCACACACCCGGGCAGTGGGACAGACCGAAGTGCGGGGGGAAGTGTGTCCATCCTTCCTCAGAACAGCAGGGGGATGTGTGTCCATCCTCCCGCAGAACAGCGGGGGGACGTGTGTCCATCCTGCCGCAGAAGTGCTGCGGGAAGTGTGTCCATCCTCCCGCAGAAGTGCGGGGGGAAGTGTGTCCATCCTCCCGCAGAAGTGCTGCGGGAAGTGTGTCCATCCTGCCGCAGAAGTGCTGCGGGAAGTGTGTCCATCCTCCCGCAGAAGTGCTGTGGGAAGTGCGTCCATCCTGCCGCAGGCTCCAGCCGGAGATGCTCAAAGGATGGAGCATGAAAACCCCGCTTCCACCGAGTCACGCAGAGCTCACGGGAGCCACTCAGCCCTGGGGAGAAACAGAACAAAACCCTAAAAACTGAGCGGGAGAAGCACGGGCCGGTGCTTCCCCCAGCAGCCCGGGGCTCTCAGCAGCTGCCGGGGGTTCTGCCTTTGGCCAGGCTGCACCAGCCCGCTCACATCCCATCCTTCCCGAAGTGCCAAAAACCAGCCCCCAGGACGGCACTCTGCTGCCCAGAGCTAAAATGTGGGCACGGGGATGGGAGGCGAGCCGCTCAGGAGGAGGATGAGGAAGGCTCAGGCACCTGGTGCCTTTGGGACCAGCGGATGCTCCCGTGCCTGCACTCCTCAAACTGCTTTTCCATGAAAATCAAAATCAACCCAAAACATCGAGCGTTTTCCATGCAGGTCACAGCCGGGAGACTTCCCAGGTAGCTCCATCAGCCAAGAGCTGCTAAAAGCAGGAGTCACACCGAGCTGCGTGCCTGCCTGCTCATTAAAACAGCCTTTGTGCTCCAGAAACGCGCATGAAAGGCGCACACGGGCCCTGTCACTCGCACAGATTCCTCCTCTCATGTTCGCTCACTCTCAGCTAAACTCAGAAATGCCTGAAGCCGTCAAAGGGGCTGTTTCAAAGGCAGCCCGGAGACAGAAGGGGAGCGAGCCGGCGCTGGGAGCCTCGCTAATCAAGGCACAGGGATCTGCCCGGGTCCCTCCATCCCTCCCTCGCCGAGCTCTGCTTCTCCTTTGAAGACCTGTCATCCGTGTCGCCGCTCCGCTTCAGCATTTATACTGAGAGAGGTTTTGGCTTGGAATATATATGGTTTTCTGGCTTTTTTGGGTTTTTTTAAGCCGTTCCGCCCACCCTTCGCCTCCCAGCGGAGCTCTGGGGTGTCGGAGCAGGGGTTTTACAGAGCCGTAAATAAAATAAACGCAGGGGAGGTGGCCCCGGTGCCCGGAGTGTCCCCACCCAGGCCATCAGCTGTGTAAACAAAGGGATTTTTTTTTTTTTTTCCACAGCATGAGTGCCAAGCAGGCTGTGCCGAGCACCGGGATCTTTAGAAATCCGGGTCTCTCTAAGGAAAAGGAGGGACTTTTGCTCCCAGGAGCACCACAAAAATTAATGGATATTATGACTGTAACTACTTGAATCAAATGCAAAGCCGTGTGTCACGCAGCCCTTTTGCGATTTCCGCAGCTTATTACAAGGCTGTTTACATCTGCCCCTGCCTGATTTAAGCCCAGCAGGAACAAAACTAATATCGAGTGGGCAGAGTGAATTAGGAGCAGCGATGCTCTTAGCAGGACCTGCTGGCCTGGGGCGGGTCGCAGCCCGCAGGGAACCCAGGCACATCCCAGCCCCTGGAATCGCTCCCTTGTGCCTGCTGTCACTGTCCCACGCGGGCAGGGGACATCCCACGGCCCAGCGGGTCCCTCGGGCAGCGCAGGGTCAGCTCAGGGCACGGAGGCTGGAGTGGAAAACGCCACCAGGGAATTATTCCACTGTAACACGGAATTCTGTGCGCTGGAAGCGCGAACACCTCGGCGCAGCACCTCCAGCTGCAGCCGGGTGCCTTCATTAAGCCCAACAATGCCTTTGGATGGTGTTTGAGGAGCTGACGGAGCTGTCTGTGGCGTGAAAAGCAGAGGTGTGAGTTTTCTCCCGTTCTGCGCTTTAATCCGAGCGAGCGGAGCGCTGCTGCTGCCACCGCCGCGTCCCAGCTGGCGACAGGGCTGAGCAGCGACAGGAGCCAGCAGCGGAGCCAGCAGCCCTTCCTCCCCCCTTCCTGCATGGGGCAAAGCGCCCGGCTGAAATTTTGGGAGGTTGTATTAACGGGTCGCCAAACTCGGGTCAGGGATGGGTTTGGTGGGTGTCCTGTGCGGGGAAATTCGGATTGGGACTGGCTTCAGCAGCTTGGCATCACAGCAGGGTTTATGAATTACAGGTACTTGTAGTCTCTGTGCTGGTTTAATATTTTATCGTGTTTCCATGCAGATGCGGGACAAGATCCCAGAGAAATCCAAATTCGGGGCTGGGTCTGTTAATGGCACCACTAAATTTGCTAAGGAGCTGCCCCGGTGCTGCTCGTCCCTGAGATTTGGATGTGGTGCACACGACGAGGTGCAGGAGGAATTATTCATGCCAAATAATCACTCCTGCCCAAATTAGCTTCTGAAAAAGGTGGCTGTAAAGGCACTGGACCGTGTGAGCCATGAGCTGCCGCTAAGCAGCTGCTAAACAGGAGCAGATCCGAGCCCTGAGCGGCAAAAGGGAATTCTGGCAAAAAAAAAAGGCAGCTCAGGGTTATCCAAAAGTCACAGCAAAACCAGCTGCTGGGCAGGGCTGGGCTTGGCCAGCAGCATCTGCCATCAGAGAGGCTCGGACTGGCTCCTTGGGCTGCCCAAAGCCCCGAGCAGGGAGGAGAGCTCAGCTCAGCTGCACCTTCCCCTCTCCGGGCAGCACAGCCTCACCCTCAGCTCCCACCAGGACATGGCCCAGGGGGGATCCAGCTCATCCCTCCAGGCCCCTTCTGCCTCCAAGCACTGCAGCGAGGAATTCTGTGGGATTCTGAGGAGATGAGCAGAGCTGAGGTCAGAGCTGAGCCCTCTGCAGGGCAGGGACTGCTGGCCCCGCTCAGCCTCCCTGCACCTTGCTGAGCTACCAGCAGCAGAGCTGAGGTCAGAGCTGAGCCCTCTGCAGGGCATCTCTGCTGGCCCCCGCTCAGCCTCCCTGCACCTTGCTGAGCTACCAGCAGCAGAACAATTCATTTAATTTTTTTTTTTTTTCCTATTCTAATAAATGAGTGGGAAATTTCCACTCCTTGGATCAGGAGATGCTCTGAATATTTATGTTATTGTTCACCAATTGGAGGGGGAAAAAAAAAAAAAGAGAGAAGTGCTATAAAGGAACATGTTTGGTGACCCAGTTTGAGTGGCTCATTACGATTAGATCAAGCTAATTGCCAGCCTTGTATTTCATTTGGCAACTTGTTAAGCTAATTGAACAAAATAAAACTAATGAACAATTATAATGAAGTTTATAATTAGACCATTGGAAAAAACTCAGCGTGAGAATATTTAAGGCATAATGAATGTGTGGGAGGTTTGGGAGGGGGACAGTAAATTATGTCACTCTCTCCCACCAAAATCCTTCTTCCCAGGTTCTTGGTGCATTACCTATTCCCAAACCATGTCAACGTGGCTTTTTCTTTATTATTAATTACCTGAATGCCTTTAATGTCCATAGATGGCATTTCCAGGGATCCTAAATCCAGGAATCAGCCTGTCAGTGAGGCAGCTCAGAGTGGCCATTATGTGACAGCCCCAGCTCCACCTTTACAATTCCAGGTCTCCATTAGGGATGGGTTTGTAATCCTAAAAGTGAAAATCAAGCATGTGGAGCAGGCAGAGGAGTTCACAAAGCCCAGCAAGCTGATCTGTCCTGTCAGCACAGAAACCTGGTACAGGAGCCAGGGAGGCTGAAGGGGGAAGAGCAGAAAGAAAAATGCTCTCTGCTTGATTAAAGCCATTTTTAAAAAATAGTTATTTTTGTCTCATATCTGAAAAAACCCATTCCAGCCCCCTTTCACCCCCTGCTGCTGAAGCACAGAAAATTAAATACCACGATAAGACTTTCTGGAGCTTCAATTTGCAGGTCATGCAGGTACCCACCAAAACCTAATAGAATTGTCACACCAGGCTCTGCATTGCTTAAAAGCTTCTCTTCCTCCTGTTTGTACATGAAAGTAATTAGTTCATCTAGAACTCAGTGGCAACTGAGGTTTTGTATCAGGGAATAAAGGCAGAAACTCTTCAGCTGGGTGGGAAATGCGTTCAGCCTTTTCTCCTGGATGTCTGGAGGTTCCCAGTGGCTCTGGCACTCTGAAAGCAAATTCTGGATTTCAGCAGGAGCCAAGGGCTACATGCACAGGGCAGGGATGAAGCACAGGTGGTCCTGGAGGAGCAAAGGGTGGGAGAGGAGGAGGATGAGCCCTGGAGATGAAACAGCTCAGCACTGATCCCACTCTGTAACCACTGTAATCCCAGTGAGAGTAATGTTCTTCTTCCCATTCACAGAGCTGCTTTATTGTCACAGAGATTAAGATAATACACTGACTCAGGGAAAAAAAAATCATTTTTCTGAGCTATCAAAATCTCTATTCCCCTCCCCTGTTTTAATTTGAGCTGCATTAGGAGAAAAGCTCTGTTTCTGCAGTCATGTCTCAATATTTCTATGCCATTAGAAGCAGCTGTCCTCTTAATGTAATTACAGGTTTCACCAGGGGAGTGATCAGATCCTGGTAGCAGTGGGAGGTTGAGGCTGTCTGAGGCTCTCCATGTTCCATCACCTTTCCATCAGCCTTGGTTTGGGTTTTTTTTTTTTTGCAGGTGTTTGTTCACCTGCCAGCCTGGAGCTGCGAGGGGCAGGAGGGAATTTTGGCAAGGAGGGTGCAGAAGTCATGGCCAGCCCTTGCAGTGGCTCCAGCAGGGTTTAAAAATGCCTTTCCCCACGAAAAGGGGCAATTTTTCATGGGGAAAAATTGCTGAGGACGGAGGGCAGGGGCTGCCAGGCTGAGCTCTGCCCCCGCTCCCTCCCTTGGTGTTTTCCCTAAAAGCTCCCCCACACCCAGGGGTTCCATGGGCTTGTGCTGGTTTGGGCATTTCCTGCCTCATTTCCCTCCCCTCCTGCATGCACACAGCCTCTAAGTAGAAAAAGGTTGAGGAAATGGGAACAAACCCTGAAGTGAAGCATGAAATGGGCTCCAGATAGCCAGGGCTGTTTAAAGCCTTGCTTGGCATTTGCATCATAAGAACAAATCCTCTACAGGAATCTCTCCTATGCCTTCTACTCCTGCATTAATTCATGAAGTGTCATGTATCTAGCATATTTTATTATACATGAGAACCAGACAAATTAAAATTCCCAGCTGAGTATCACATTTGTACACTCAAGGCTGCCTCCTTCAGCTCTGGTGAGGGTTGAAGTGACACGGGTTTAAACTCAGCTCACCTTTCAAACCCAGTCACTTAAACCAAACAAATTCTCAGCATTTGCTTCCCTTTTCTTCACAATTTATTTCTATTTAGCTTTAACCTATTTGTAGCTAACAGAAGGTGAAGATAAATACTCTCCTGATGCTTGTCAAAACACAGGCTGGAGATCAATAGACTGGGAATGCTGGAAGCAATCAGTGCCTTTGTAAAACAAAACCGGAATAGGGATGGAACTGGGTGACCCTGAAAGATCCTTTCCAACCCAAACCATTCCCTGATTTTACAACTATAACTTAACTCCCTTTGAATCTACAGAAGAGGGAACAAAACTAGAAAAGGGATTTTTTTTTTTTAGCAGATTCCTCATTAGCAACGTGAACCTCCTCACGTTAGTGATGTATATACCTTAATAGGCTATTGTAAATTAATTACCAATCCTGGAGATGATGGTTTTTTTTCCAAGGGACATTATCCTTTCAGCTGGAATCTCAGGCTGAATGCTGATAATCCTCTTGAACTTTGCAAAACCACTTGTCAAAAGTAGCAGGACAAGAATTCGTTAAGGTCTTCTAATTAAGAGGTACAAGGCCCAATTAAGCTCTCACTAATGTGCTGCCCAGCCCAGTGAAACAAGGGCGTGCTGAGGATTTTCCCACCCCCTCCAGGGCTGGTTCCTCACTTCAGTTCATCCCCAGCTGCTGCTTTGGGAGAATTTCTCGGTGAGAAATCGTGTGGAGAGCTGGAGCCCTGCACTGATGCTTTGGGACATCCCATTGTTCTGCAGCTGGAGTGGATCTGGACTCCCTGAGAGCATCCCAGAGCTGCTCCCCTCTCCTGGGGGTGACACCGAGCAGAATGCTCAGGCTGATGTTGATTATTTCATTACTGGGGCCTAAAGAGGCCCCAAATTCCCAGCAAGGGAAATGTGTGTGCTCCCCTCAGCTCCCAGGCTGCCACCCTTCACAGCAACTCCCACCCTGCTTTTATTCCTGGGAGAACACAGCCTGGGGCATGGAGCTCCCTCTTTCTACCAAAAAATGTAGAAGAAAATGAAGTTACATCTTGTTGCTCTCCGAGACCTGGTTATAAATGAGCTAAAAATTCCCTTCCTCTTGAAAGGAGGACGTACCAAGCATCTCAGATTTGTCCTGTTGTGCGAGATCCAGGCAGCAGACTGGCACCTCAGGAAAGCCCTCCCAAGCTGAGCCGTGTCAGGAATTGCTCAGTGCAGAACTCCAGAGGGCACCTGCAGGAATTGCAAAGCCTTTTTCTACTGAAACATCTCTGCTCAGGCTCTCAGAGGCGGCCCAGAGCATTCCCTACCAACTCCAATCTCCCCCAGCCCAGAACCCTGCAGCTCTGTCTCAACTCTCACACCCTGGCACTCCTCCCTCCTGCATTTTAAACCCAATTTTAATGCCCATTTAGCTGTGTGAGTGACTGCTCAGCTCATAAATGAAATACTTTTAAATATGTATGCACTAAACTGAAAGACAATAATGGCCCCGGGGAAGTTGCATTCCATCAGGCAATTACCTGTGTTTTTAAAATCGCTGTGGAAGTAATCCACACAACCCATTTCTCTTGCACATAATAACAATAAACAATTTTATCAGCTGTGCCCTGCTTGGGCTGCTGTGTACCAGCTCATTTTATTTCCTGGAGAACCACCACGAACCAGGGAAATTAATTGAAATCATAAGGCAGCGGGAGGGGGAAGTACCTGCTCTAACAGGAGCTGACAAAAGCACATTTCTAAGAGGGGAGTGATAAAACCACATCCCCCCACAAGGGCAAATGGGCTGATTCCACCCCAGAATCCAGGAGTCCCTCCCAAATCTGCTCCCAGCCTGGAGTTCCTCTGCTCTAATTGACGCTGCTGAACATTTAAGTCAGAGCTTAAAGCCATTTCCAGAGCCAGCTCTATTTGCATGCCACACATCCCACTGAAATCTGCACATGGAGCTTTCCAGGCAAAACACTGTGAACCTCAAATTATAAATAGGCAACAGGAAAAAAAAAAAGGAAGAGGGCTATGCACTCAAGGTACAGCAGCCCTAAGGCACCCATCCAGTGTTTCTGGGTAAAATTGTAATTTTTAGGGCAATACAGAAGGAAATCTGTATTTTTGTTTGTAACTCCTGGCTGGGAAAAGCTTTGGAACGTCTGACAATTACAAGAGATCATATTGTATCCATTAATGAAACTTTCTCCAGTGTTTCCAGCATTATAAAGGGTTAGAAAAAGCAGCCTCTAGGCAGTGTATATGTTCTTAATGTATCTGTGCTTCTAAACTATCTTTAATTAATGAAAGAACCCAAAATTACTTATTAATAAGATTCTTCTGTGGGCTTTGTAAACCTCAGACATTTTGCATGAATTAAAGAACAATATAATGAAGTTTTAATGAATACAAAGTCACCGTTAATGTAAAATTTATATACAGCAAGCCAGAAGGGGAAGGAATTTAAAAGTACTTTTAATCATAGGTTATTGGCAGCTTGGATAACTCCTTTTTATACTTTTCTAATGGGTGCTTGGTATTTTTATTATCACCCCAGCATGGCCTGACTTGGTACAGCACAGAAAGTTTTGGACTAAGCTGGACTTGGATTAAACCCATTAAAATCAGAAACAAACTAAGCTAAAAATGATTTCATGACAATCACTCAAAAGGGAAATAAAGACAGCAACAGATGAGAGATGTAATATATAATTATTATATATAAAGAATTGATTCCTTTTAATTAACTCTTTATCAACGCTGAATGCATCCAACACAATTGTCAGTACAATAATATTTCAGCCACAAAATTCAAATAGTGCAGGAGACACTGAATGCCAGAGGGTTGGTACAAGTGCTGCAACTGTTTTTTATGAAAAACAAAACACTTTAGTGCTTCCATTTCACTGTTTCAGTAAGCTCAGGTTTTTAATGACAGCATTTTTCCCTTTATAAACTGGAGGGTTACAGACCTAGAAAAGGGATCTCTCACTTTCAACGTGACATTTAGTAAAAAAAGTTATAAAACCCATCAGCTTTTAATAAAGAAACACCCTGGAATTCCTCAGCCAGGCTTCAAGCCATAAAAGAACTTCAACCAAGGAAGCAAAATGTCTTCTTCAAATGTAATTATGTTAATCCACAGTAATGTCAGCAAATTCCATGGAAATAACCTGGAGTTACCCGGGAATGAGGAGGAGGGAATGCTCCCTTCACCTTCTGAGCCCCCAGAAGTCTCTCAGCCAAGAGCTTAAAATAATGAGAAGGCTACAGCACAAAATGAAGCAGAATTGCCCTCAAAGGTACCATGAGATATTTCAAGACATGATTCTGAGTCAAATGGGTTCAGTGCATTATGATTTGGCTTTATAAAAACACCTTAATGCACACTACACTGAGAACACTTGCATGGTTCAGGGCAAGGGGTTAAAATCACTGTGTGCTCCCTTACAGGGGACAAACACAGGGATTGAAAAATGTTGCTAAAAATCCAGTTAAAAAAAAAAGAAAAAAAAGCAAACATTTTATGAAAGAAATATTCTGTCTGTAACTATTGGTGCTCCCATTTGATGGGCTGCTGATGTAAATCTAACCAGAAAAGATGCACTCATATAGATAAAAATCAAAACAGGCAGGTTTCTCCTTCCAGGCTGGAAAAAACTCCAAAATATATGGCATATTGAACCAATAAAAGGGAGCTAAGCTTTACCCAAGCCTTTCATAATGCACTTCATGAAATATTTTCCTTTTAAAAGAACCACTGGTATTAAATAGAGCTTTTTCTTTACATACAGTATTGGTATATACAAAACAAATACAGAACAAAGACACAAAAAAAAAAAAAAAAACCAACAAAGTGACTTTAATAGTCTTGAAGCTCAGGAATATTTTGGTAGAGGTCCAAAGCCTCTGGGTTTGAGAAAGCTCCCCGCTGCTCAACTTCTTTCCCTGCAATTATTTGCTTCACAGCTACTTCCACTTTCTTCCCATTTACTGTATACTGAAAAACAAAACCAGCAAAGATAAAATTACTTTTTTTTTCATGCAGTGGTTTTATGAAGATATTCATGAAACCCCCCACCAATTCCAGAACTCTATCAAAATTTAGCAGAATGCCTTCTCTTCTGTTACACTTGAAGCACTTTCTTTTGAAAAATCACTTGAAGAGTAGGTAGAATTCAAAGAGTTTGTGTCAGTTTGTTACTCCTACTGGCAATTCTGTGAGAACATGATCAAGCTCCAATATAAAACAACAAAACCACGGTATAAACACTAAAAATATTTGGTTTTTATGTTCTGACACATCCAATGTTCAAACAGTTGTGATTTTTTTAAAGGTAGGCTCAAAAAACAAAGCCCAACTGCACTGGGCTTTGGAAGAAGAAAAGCAGGATTTTCTTATCTGAATTGGACAGTTTTTCTAAAAGGGTGAAGTGAAACTGAGCTTAAGTGGTCCTCTCCAGTTAAACATTTCAAAACAAACCATAACAAATAAAATAAACTGGAACCAACAGAGGCTTCACCTCCACTTGTGAACCCCTCAAATTCTATTACATTGTGTGACTCAAAGGAGGATAAAACCCTGATTCTTCTCTTAGGGTCAGAGCTGCAGTTCCTGACCCAGAAGGAGGATGTGCTCCAGTGTGAACAGGAGCAGCCTAGGCCTAGCTTGGGTGGTCTCAGCTTTTAGAGGCACCAAGGCTTTCTGAGCCCCTTCCTGGTGCTGGTGCCACTGAGATTTTGGGGGTGGCAGCTCTGAAAAGCTGACACACAAACCCCTCCTCGACGTTCCTGCCTGCTCTGGGAACAGCACCCCAGAGCCCTCCTGCTCCATCTGGGGGAGGAAGCCAGGCTGGTCCTGACCTCCAAAGGCACTGAACCTCCTGAGTGAGCTCCAGGCACCACATTTATCACTGCAGATCATTCAGAACAGGTGGAATAACCCTCAGCACACCCTCACAATATTGGCTGGATACAAAAAAAACCCCAACTTTTCCTTATTAGATCTGCTGAAGTCATGTGTAACCCTACCCCTCCTGAGCCACCTTCATCTCTTCTCAACAATCAGCAGCCCAATTTTCACACATGCCCAGAAACCACAACAGCTCAGTGGCCTGCAAGGGAGCTGCTCTCTTTAAGGAAAGATAAGGCTGTTCAAGGTAAATTAGTTTACTTTAATCAGTAAAGCCTGTGCATGATGACCAGAATGTTTATTTGGTCAGGACAGAACTAGACAGATTCACACTATGTTTTAAATACTAAATATCCTACTAAAAGCATGTTCTGTGCTGCTAAATCACCTCACACAGCTGTACTGTTTCTACCACAACAGTGTCAGGATCAGTTTGTGTTTTCAGATGAGGAGTCAAGCACATTTCCAAAAGTAGCAGAAAAGAGACAGTTTCCCTTCCTTCCAAGCAAAACTTTTAAAGAAAGATGAGAGACAGCTTTGATCACTTCAGATTTACCTGAAAGGTAATTAAAAATCACTCAACTCAGTCAATGTGTGAGCTAATTAATGATCTAAGCAGGCTCTCCTGAGGGGCAGCCCATCCCTGCTGTACACTCAGGTGATCCACACAGTTCACAAGTTCAACACTCCACACAGAAGCTGAGCTGCAGCCCAGAAAATGGGAACTTCAGGGAATTTTACACTCATGCAAAGACATTTTGAGCCAAGGACTCAAAATCTCCCAACAGCAGCACCCTGAAACAAAATGAACTCAAGAGATCAGGACCAGATCCCTCTGTGGAGCACACAGCATTGCTGAGCCCTACAGCACTTCCACATGGAAAGTTATCCTGCAGGAAAGGGGTTCCAGGTTCAAGGGATGGCTTTGAAGTCTCAAGTCTTTTGTCTGGACACACTCAAGTCTATGTACAAATGGAGTGGGGAAAACCACACTCTGCACCCCCATTCTGCTGCTCAGAGACATGAAAGATCAGAGAGGGCTGTAAACCAGATATTCCAATTAAAGAGTTCACACAAAGAGCTCCAGCAGAACAGCTTCAGCAGACTGAGCATCAAGAACCTTCAGCTGCACACGTTTCTCCCCCTGAACAAGCACAACAGTTTCATTTTAATTACTGTTACAGTTAAGACAGTGATAGAGCTCCATTTAAGTGGCTAAACAGATGTGAAAGTGAAATGGTTTACAAGATGATCATCTGAATTTGCTGAGTGCTCTCAGCCTTCCTAAGAAAGTCACTCATAACAGGAAAACAAAAACAAAATACGCTTATGGATAGCCAGAAAAGCTAAAGTTAAATGACCTTTTTAATATTTTCTCTTAAGAGGTTTAAGAACACACTATTGAGAAAAAGCAACCCATTTAAAAAACAAAAACCACGCTCAGCTGAAGAGGAGATGAAAAGATGTTGCTAGGCAACACAGCCAAACTATTTATAAAGCTCGAATACACTTTTGAGATGCTAAAATTTCCACTGTACGTGGGTTTGAAGAGCAGTGACAACTGCTCCCTTAATTACTATTCAAGGTGACAAAGAAAACAGCAGGCAGCCTTTTCCCTGACATACCGGGATGCCTTTGGTTTCCAGGATGAGGCTGGGGACGTGCCTGGCGGAGAGCGCCACGCGGATGGCGTCCTGGATGCGCTTCACCAGGCTGCGGCTGAAGGCGTGGCTGGAGGCCATCTTCAGGAACAGGATCACCCTCTCCTCGCCGTCCTTGTTGTACTGGGGGACGCACAGGCTGTCAGACACCTCCTCGAAGGCTTCCACTGCAAAGGGAACCTTGGTTAGAGCTGGGTGTTGTGTTTGCAGGGTGTCCCGATGAAGGGAGGAACGGTGAAGCTGACTCCATGCTCTTAGAAGGATAATTGATTATTTTATACTATATTATATTAAAGAATACTAAACTATACTAAAGAATACAGAAAAGATACATACAGAGGGCTAAAAACATAATAATGAAAACTCATGACTCTCCAGAGTCCCAGCACAGCTTGGCCACGACTGGCCAATGAGTCAAAACAATCCACGTGAAACCAATGAAACAACCTCCAAACACATTCCACATGTGAGCACAACACAGGAGAAGCAAATGAGATAAGAATTTGTTTTCCTTTTTCTTGCGGGGTGTCCCGATGAAGGGAGGAACAGTGAAGCTGACTCCATGCTCTTAGATTATTTTATACTATATTATATTAAAGAATACTAAACTATACTAAAGAATACAGAAAAGATACATACAGAGGGCTAAAAACATAATAATGAAAACTCATGACTCTCCAGAGTCCCAACACAGCTTGGCCACGACTGGCCAATGAGTCAAAACAATCCACGTGAAACCAATGAAACAACCTCCAAACACATTCCACATGTGAGAACACCACAGGAGAAGCAAATGAGATAAGAATTTGTTTTCCTTTTTCTCTGAGGCTTCTCAGTTTCCCAGGAGAAAATCCTGGGCAAAGGGATTTTTCCAGAAAATACAACTGTGACACTGGGCTTTGCGGAGCGTTCTGGATGCGTGGTTTTGGTTATTATGGGACAGAAACATTGCCTCCCCTGCGTGGGCAAAGGGAAACAGGCACCCTCTGCCTGCTCTGGAGTTTTAGCTCTTATGTGAAAATCCAGGTTTAAGGACCACTGAGGTCCACAACAGAAGTTTACTGTTACTTTTGGGACAGAAAGTTTTACCCAAAATCGTTTTCTTGCCCCACTGCAGCACACACAGGAGACAAAGTCCTGGTGACACAAGAACAAGGAGGCAGCAGGGCCCTGAGTCTCAGATTAACACCTCTGCAGGGACAGTTTCCCCTCCTGTCACAACAGTCTTTGAAATACAAAGCACAAGCTCAAGAACTACTTCTAATTATAAGGAAAGGCACAATAAAAACAGTGTCAAGAGCTTGCCTTGAGGGGAAGAAGAAAAGCCTGGCAGGTTAGGGGAAAAAGAAAAAACCTGCTCCATAAAATGTTGCTTTTGTATATCCCAATGAGTCACCTTCCACCCTACAGATACTTCAGCAAAGCAACCAGTTTCAATTCTACAAAATCAAATTTTACTGATACTAATGTACTCTGTACTGTCTCATTTGAAAAACAGCAAGTTTTTTCTTAATCCTTCTAAACAGCTTTTTAATGCTTAAATTTCAGATTTAATGCAACAATGTCATAGCTGGAAGAGGTGGAAAGTTGATTTCATACCTATGTTATAGATTTCAGAACTTCCAAATCTTACTCCATTTGGATTTAATGTACCATCACTGAAAAATCAGAAAGAAAACAAAGAAACATTAAAGTGTGATTACAGCTTGATCAAGAGGAAAAATTGATGCAATTAAGCAAGTCTCTCTAATGAAAGCAAAACCACATTAGAAACAGAATTTTAAGAGAATTTGAGTCAAAAAGACACTTTACTCATTAGAATGAATCTGTACAGAGAACAGCAACATTATTAATTCACTCAATTTTGTTTCAAACAGCAGCTTTGAAATGCAAACAGTAAATTGAGCCTCAGTTGTGATCCTGAATGTCTGTGATCACTGACACAGGCACAACTTAATACCTGCCCTTCTGTAAGGAAGCTTTGCTGTAAAACAAGGTGGTGGCAAAGCCAAGACCACAAAAGTTCCCCAATTCAGCACCTTGAACGTGCTGCACTCTCAACCCAAACTCCTGGGAGCATTATGAACCATGGAACACAAAACCATGTCCAGTCTTGTGTTCATAAATACCAAAGTGAACCTCGAAGTGACTCCCCTCCCTCAAATCCAGCTGCTCTGATTAATTTAAGGGGTGGAATCCACACTATGAGACTAAATAAAATTAACATGAAGCTAACAAGGGTGGCAGAATCATGTGCATTTCACTCCTAGGTGAAGAGGGCAGATTTTAACACTTGTTTCCTCCAAGCACTCCCACCAGAACACCGTACCTGCGACCCAGCATGACAATTCCTCCAGTCTTGGGGTTAATTTTGCAGTAATCACCGTGGGCCCAGACACCTGGTGGGGAATGGCAAAGGTTAAGCAGGATTTCCTCATCCAGTCACATTGTGTCACTCAGCTGGCATGAACTGAGTGGAATACACAGAAATACAGCTGATATTCTCCCCCAAGCCAGGGTAACAGCACTGAGCTACACCAAAAATCCCCAGCACGGTGACTGTAAGAACCAGCACAGCCAGGAGCAGCTCAGAAATCAGGGTCAGACCCCAGGTTATCATCTGATGGCTTCTTTGCATCACTACACAGCGTTCCTTACAAAACCAGCTGCTCTGAACACCTCATTTTGAATTACTGGAAGCATCTTCCACAGAAGTAACAACATTCCCACCTCCATTCATTGTCTTTCTTGATCCCTTTTTTTCATGATGCACAATTCTGTACAAGAAGCTTTCTGGGCTTGTGTAACAGGTATCAACAGTTCTCTAGAGAGCTTTTGTGCTTACTGTTCTTTGCCTTAATGCAAAATCAGGTTTGACTTTTCAGTATTATTTAAGTTTGATACTGCCACAGCAGCCTGCCAAAATCAGAAGTACAACCCAATCCTATTCAAGTTTTTCTGAGGAGAAACACCAACCTCAATTGTTTGCAAATAAGACCATTTTCCAACTTAATTGTTACCATCTCAAGTCTATTTACAAGGAAAGACACAAAAGGGGTCCAGACACAACCTCAATGATTTCAGCCTTAAAACTGTCACACAGATTATTTTCTTTTCTAGTTTCTGCTGTCAGGCTTACATGCAGCCTGCAACTTTCACATTCCTCAGTTTTCCTGTGTCATTATCTCCTGCTGCACATCCTGACTTTTCCTGTGAATTCACTCTGTACTGTTGCTATTTACTTAAAAAAAAAGTTTCTACACCCCAAAAAAAGCAGCTGGAGATCCTGCTCTTAAAAAAATCCTGGGCACCAGGGGTTTTGGCATTGCTGTGCCACATCAGGAAGAGCTTTGGATGAGCAGAGCCCCCCACAATCACTAAGAAAAGCCTCTGGTGCACTTCACCCTGCAGAAGGCTAAGGCTGCATGTCTGAGGCAGCATGTATTTAATATATATTTAATCCTCATGCTAATGAGGCAGCAGGTCAGCACTTTTCCCTTGGGACTGACTCCTCCAGGCAGGCAGGAGCAGCCTGGCAGAGTGCAGCACTCACTAATAGCTGATTGCTGCCTGCCCTGTGCAGCCCTCCCAAATCACAGCTGTGCCAAGCACTCTGTGCCTGCACTGCAGCCTGGGACAGGCAGAGCAGCAGCCAGACTGGATTGGAGCTTTGCAGAGATCCTCACTGCTTTTATTTGGATTTCTAGTCACAAAAAAGCACGAGAAAACAGAGTGAGGTGTTATGAAATGTCATAGCCCACCCTGGAAATTGGGAATCAAAGCTGCACCTGTGGCTGTCACAGGGCAGCAGCAAATAAACCTGTGCCTGCAGTCTGCACCCTCCAAAGGCCTTCATGACATACCTGGGAATTTGGAAAAATAAGCCTTCCTGTATTTGCTTCCATTCTCATCATTCCAGAAGTGTGTGGGCTGGCAGGGAATGGGCTTGGTGCAAACCAGCTCTCCACTTTCACCCCAAACTGGCTTTCCTGTTGACAAAAAAAGAGGTGTTTTCCACATTTCCCTTCTGTAAATAACACAGTAACAAAGCAAAGAGCATCTACACTTACTACTTGTTGTTAAAGTTAAGATCACCTCACTACTGTATTTTCACAGTATTCTGGATCACAGTTACCTTCATCATTCCATGCTTCCACAGCCATTCCAAGATTTCTAGCCTGAATTTCTCCTTTGTAAACAGGAACTGTAACATTGTGACCCATGAAACATGAAATTATATCTGTTCCACCTACAATAAAAGAAATCCATTTAGAATATACAATATTTTTTGGAAAAAGCCAACCTTAAAACTACATAGAACACTGGAACAGCCAACTGCCAACCTTTGCCAAAGGCTTCTGATCCACACTAAGCAGCATGGAACAAACAGCATTATCTAGCATGTTGTGACTTTTATTAAAAGGTTTTCTTCCTCACTTTATATATCTTATTATATGTGTATGCCTTTCATGCAGAGCTATCCCTTAAGGCATAACTTTTCTCCTTTCAACAGTCTCTTTAATCTCATTTAAGGAAATTGCCATTTATAGGAGAGAGAAAACAAACAAGGCCTGCTTTACAGACTTCAGATATTTACAGAATTACTTAGAAATGTTTTCTTGTTTGTTTTCATTAAAGTAACCAGTCAAGCTATTCCACTGCACATTTACTTAGCTTTTATACCTTATCAGCATGGGAGGAGGGGGGCCAGGCCTCCAGGATGAACAGTTATCTTAAGAAAAATAGATACTGTCAAAGTGCTTACTTAACTGGAATATTTATAGTCTTCCTAGGACTTTATGGAAGAGAATTAAGACACAAATCAATCATGTTATCTTTTCTCAAAAATAGGCTTTGCATTTGAGCCTATTAATGTCTGTAGTAGCAAGTTCTAGATTCAGCACTACTCTTACTGAGCCCAGAGTCTGAGATAACTTCAGGAGCAGAACAGTTACATTTTAAAAATCAAACTGAGTTAAAAAGCTCTTTGAAAAAGTCAGTCCTGGTTACAAAGCAAAATGAGGAGTGCTGTGGTGGACCTTACATGAGCAGAAGTTGCCTCAGCCAGCACTGCTCACAACAAACTGCACAGCATGGGGGCTTGATATTTCTCTAATTATATAATCCACAAAAAATCCATCTGCAGTGCCAATTACTTGGCACAAAAGAACTGAAATGGGAACTCTCCAAGAGGTATTTTCTGCTAAAGTCAGCTATATGCAGAACAGTATGTTCTGTAGGTTAATAGACTCCTTGCTTGATCTCACCCTGCCACCCCTAAGGACAGCCAGTCAAAATAAATGATCATACTTAAAATCCAAAACATCCACCAAAAACACTTTGGAGTGCCTGAGTTTCATTATGGCACAGTGAACTATGCAGAAAAAACTCAGCACTAAAGAGACAGCTCATTCCAGTTTAGCTATAACCAATCCCAAATGATCCAAAGCTTCCCAAACAAGCAGGAAGGAGCTGCAGAGGCAATCAGAGAATTCCTGAGATGCTGCAGCATAAAAGCCTCACCTGAAATGGATCCCAGGAGGACACTGCTCTTTATGTGTTTGTAGACATACTCATAGCTTTGAGATTTGAGAGGTGATCCTGTAGACAGGATAGTGTGGAGTGTTTGGAGATTGTGTGTTTCACCTTAAAAAGGAGAAGAGCAACACAGGTTAAGGCAGAATTTTTCCAAGTGTTTGGAACTGTTTGCCACTACAATCCAGAAGAATTACATAAAGGGCTGAGACAAGACAGGGAGCCAGAACCAGGAGAGGAAAGGTAGGAGGGAGGACAGAAGGGATTCACCAGCTTTCTGAAGCTTACATGGTTTTAAATTTTTCTCTTCTAGCACAGCCAGCCACTTTGCACCCGTTCCAAGGATGGTGATCCTAGAGGGAAAAGAAGTTTACATGTTTTGCATATTTAAATATGCTAAGATGCTAAAGACCTGCAATTCCCACTGCAGTGAGCAGAGGCTGTTACACACTCTGTACGTGGATTAGACAAACAATGCAGCCTCTCAGAGCTTCCCAAGTGCAAGGCACATCCTTTTGAACTATCCAAATCAGTCAGATCAAATGTCATCTCCACAGCTTTGAAACTTTTAACTCTATCTTTAAATATTAAGCAAAGCTTTCCCATCTCACCAAGACATTCACTTACATTTACAGGAATTTGTAACTGCAGAACACTCCAAAGACATCACAAAATGTTAGCATGTTTACTTTATTAATGGGCCATAATTTTCCAAGGGTGCCTTGGTACAGTCTTACACAAGAAAACTTTGCTATTTCAGGGCACACTTTGACAAAAATTACTTTACTCTGGGACAGCAACCAGTGATTTTCTGGAGATACCTGTTCAGCTTCCAGGGGTGAAAGCCTGAGCTGCCCATGCCTAAATGAACAGCAAACTTGGCCCAGCTGAACAATTCCATCCTGCCCTTGCAAAGGGTATTTAGAGCTGTTCAATACAATAGAATCAAAACCTGGTTTCTGCTGATTCATTTTACATAACAGCAATAAACTCACTCAAGAAAATGCAGAGCTAGGTGAGGATAAGGGACACAGCACAGAGCATGGACAATACCAACACCAGCAGAGCTTCAATAAGATCCTGCTAGGCTGGCTTTGACTCCAAAGGGAGGATGGACACTGTTCCAGGCAAGGAGAGGGGATATTTCAACACTGCCAAAAGGGAATCTCTTCCTCTGCCATGCTGGTGGACTCCCCTCAGGTAGGAACAGGCTCCTTGCACAAACATCAGAGCACAGAGCAATTTACCAGGCACCTGGGAAGGGCACACAGAATGGTTTGGACTGGAAGGAACCTTAGAGATCACCTAGTTCCAATCCCTGCCATGAGCAGGGAACCTTCCAGCATGAGAGCCCCCAGCCCAGTGCTCTCAGCTCCCCTCTGTGCCAATCCTATGAACTATTTTTACTCTTGTGTAACATCTCACTTTCCTTCCATGCCTCAAACCAGTAGCTTATTTTACATTAGAATACAAAATGCTTCTCTATTTTAAGCTCTTTGACACTTCCTCTACAGCACATGTAGAGCCAAATCTCCCTTTATTTCCTTCCAAATGCTACAGAACTGCATTTAGTCACCATGCACCAATCCCCCTGCACAGATCACTAATGGATGTCCACCTGAGTCATTCCTGCCACGCAGGATGAGATATCCTGATGATCCCCTGAGAATATGCTCTCTGAAGGAAAGTGTGGTGCATCTTCAGAGAAGAAGGTAATCTTCACATGTTGGAGCCTTTTTTTTTTTTTTTTAACATATTTAACATATGAGTGAGCTGGGAACAGACTGCATGATGAAGTACCACGCAGATGGCCACCGCTTTTAGCGCCAGATTACAAAAGTGAGACATGCAGACACATTTATCTTCACTTGCTTTTGGCATGTGGAGACAATGCTTAAAAATAAGCTGGGTTGTTTCTCAATTCTCATTTTTTTCGCCCGTTGTTCTACCAGGATTTCTTTGGGGGTGAAGCATGGCTGAAGTTTGTGGGTTTCTTTTGTGCCTTTTTTTTTTTTAGTGGAAGCATTTTGACTTGGCACTAAGCTTCAGTTATAATAGCCAGAGACAAAATGTCAGTCTTTAAATATTACATGTCACAAAAGACACTGAAGTTTAAATTATTAATCATGCAGAGTCAGAAAGTGAATCTTTTGTCATCCACTTTCCACCACAAACAATTTTAATTATCAATTAAAAATGACACTCGTTTCACTGGTAATAAAATTCAAATTTACTCCTTACATGTAGCTGGCAAAGTAGGAAAGCTACAAAATAAATAAAAAAAAAATCGAAGTTTAACAAAGTGTACAAAGCTAAATTCAATCACAGGTTTTAGAGCTGTTTATCTGCTACCTGCCATTTCTCTAAGCTTCAAGGAAGGGTGCTGTGAGCATTTTCAGGCACAAAAAATGGCATGAAACAATTACTGAACAGCTTATCAGTATGAATTAGGCATTATAGGTTAAAAAGCAAAATATGAAAATATAAGCAGCCCTGCTGAGCCTTTCCAGTCAATTTATGTCTTTAAGTCAAAGTTCTATATTAAAATCTTAGGCTGAGCTGCTTGAAGAAAAGAGTTCTTATTTACTAAGTTCTGAGGGTGCTGAGAAATTACTCTTCAGATTGCTCCCAATTACTGCCTTTTGAAAAGGCTGCTCTTGAAAACTATTGAACCAAAAGTCTTTGTTTGCCTGGAATTCTAATACCTGACTCCAATTTGAAACAATCAGCTCTTTGTCTCTCCTCCTCTCTCAGAAAATGTTTCAGTACAAGTTTTAAAAAGCATTTCCACCCAGGGCTGAGCCAAAAGATAAACTGTGTCATGCTGTGCACGAGCTCCTGCCCAAGGGAACAGCACCTCCAGGGTGACAGGAGCCAATGCCACCACCTTTATTTAGCCCTGGATACATACCCTAGTCTGTCAGTCAGGTCCCAGAGCACATTTGGGGAAGGAATTAGAGGAGATCCATCATACAGGACCACTGAAGCTCCTGTAGCAAGTGCAGTCACCAGCCAATTCCACATCATCCAGCCAGTCTGGAGAAGAGAAGAAACCTCCATGAGTTGGTCCCTGCCTGCAGCCCCAGCAGTGCTGTCAGCTGGCACACACCATGAGTTTGTCCCCTCCATGAGTTTGTCCCCCCATGAGTTTGTCCCTGCCTGCAGCCCCAGCAGAGCTGTCAGCTGGCCCAGGAGCTACAGCCAGCTCCACAAGGGTGCACTGGTGCAGATCCTGGCAGAAGCTGGACCCAAGCTCGACCCCTGCCCTCGTGCAAGAGGTGCCACCTTCCCCTCCACAAGCCCTGCCTGAAGTTCTCCTGCTGTTAAAGCCACAGCAGAGATTTTGTCAGATCACATCAGCACCAAGGCTGAAGCTCTGCTCATCCTCTCACCTGTCCCAGGCTGCCTCAGCTGCACGTTCCTGATGGATGTTGATCTAAGTGATGCCTACCAACACCTAATGAGCTGGGGATTCCATGCCTCCCTGCACACACAGCTTTCAGCAGGAGCCAGGAGAGAGGACAAGGCAGAGACAAGGCAATTACCATGATCCCTCCACGGAGATACTGCAAACTGACTAGTCATGTTAAAGTTCACAAGGGAACTCAGGAGGAAAGACATCAGCCTTCTCAAACTGCTACAGTGACAGAAGGCTCAGGAATCATTTTTCCTGATCACAGCATTAGGAAGATCACCCCCACCACATAACTGAACCCCACACAGATGAGGTTTACCCCCTCTCCTTTATCAAGCTTGGAGGTGGGCAGCTTCTCTCCTCACAAACAAAACAGAGACATAAATTCTCATCTTGGGTATGACCTAGCCTTGCAGGAAGGTGGAATCTGATTTGTAGGTGATATTGATGAGGCAGTTTAATCAATACACCCTAAGAGACTAAAAATCAATTCATTTTCCTCACCAGTTAGGTCAGAAACATTTAACACGGGTTTGACCTTTCATCAGAAAGGTCCCTGCTGCATTTTATTATTTCACCTGATTTTTTTATTTTTTTTTTTTAAACTCAGATGGGACAATCCCTTGCAGTAAAAAAAAAAATAACACACAAAGAAGTGTACTTGTGGATTTGTATGACAAGTTGCCAGGAAAAGTTTACAGGGAAAAGATGTTACAGTGTTTCTAAAAATGCCTTAAGCCCCACTTGCCGTTGTGTAGTACATAATCACATCACTGCTGCTCATGTTGCCATGAAGAATGTGCTCCTTCAGGTGCTGTATGAGGGTACCCTGCAAAAGGAAAGGAAAATACAAGATCACATAAATGAAAAAGCAAAACTCTGACAGCACATTAAGACTTAAAAAACACTAACAGTCAATAGCTTGCAGGACGTACTCCAGGATTAAAGCAAGTATTCCCTTCAAGTACCACTGAATAAATCCCAGGCCTATCTAACAGCAGCAGCAATTGCATTCTCCATTTTCTCACATAACTTTTCAGCCTTGCTCATTAGACCTCAGCAATTCCCACTGCACATCACTTTTAATCCATGGAATAAACAACTCCCTTCCCTTCAACTCCACACAGCCATCAGAGTTGCAGAGTACTCCAAGCAGACCCTAATTTTAACAGCAGGCTTTCAGCAGCCAGACTTTCCAAGAGAAGCCCTTTGACAGTTTCATTTTCAGTGAATTTGGGCAATGGGAGGAGTGAAGAACTGAGAGCTGCCATAAACTGCAGCAGCTGCTGAACATTAGCACCATGTGTCCAAATTATCTTCTCTATTAACATCTAGGAGACAAAAGACCTGACAGCACAGATCTCTTGTAAACACAAATGTGAAATGTCTCACTGCTCAGAGCATCAATATTAATAATGGCCTGAAATGTATTATTTCCTTTTGTTGGAAATGCTGCTAAACCACCTTCCTGATCATCATTAAAGCACAAGTTGCTAGGATAAATAAATTTACAGACTACTTCATTAAGCCACTTCACTGCAGTGACAAATTAATGTAGCCAATGTTAAAATAAAAAATGGGTTTTGCATTTATGCAAGGAGTCATAGTGAAACTATTAAGAGCCTCATAAGCATGAAACAAGATTTACACTGAAAGAAAACAGATTACAGATAAACATTCAAAATGAAAAAGGAGAGTCATAAAACTGGCACATGCTTCGGGAGAAAAAGCAGAAAACATTAAATAAAAATAAAGGAGTAAATCTTATTTTCACTTCACTGCTCAAAGGAACCAGGTCTGAATTCACCCACTGCTGTTGGAACACCCTCAGCTGTCACAACGCTGCCATCTAGCTACAGCTGCCATCTCCTACAGCTGAAAACCACCCAAAAATCGGGATTTAGAAACACTGTGTGGAACTGAACTGGTAAGGTTGCCAGAAGAATTGCAGGTGTTTACATAATTACTGCATTTGTAAAGGAAAGCCCATTGTTTCTGCAGGAGATTCTGAAACAGCCCCACAACAGCAAAATTAAAAGTTATATTCAAGTCAGATAAGTACTGGTTTTCTTTTTCCTTCGTTTAGTTTTTGCTACTTCACAGTTTTGGAAGCAAGAGGGGATTTTTGAGAATGGTTTTAGCCTATTACCTAAAACCAATTTCCCTGCAAAAGCTGGTACATCTCAGGCTGGAAACAAAAGGACTCTGGGAGAAGGCAGAGCTGCTCTAAACTCAGCCCAAAACTCTCTTGAGTCATTTACAGGACTCATTTATTTAAAGGACTTTTACAACCCCAAGCATTTCTCACCCCAGGGACCTGCAGCACTGCAGAGCTTTAACCCCAAGCCTTGAGATGGACAGAAGTGAACTGAAGAGGATTTTAGCTCAAAATTCTCTCCTTAGATAGCTGGGAGCAGGGAATAACTGCAAAGGCAAGAAGAACCACCAATGCTTTTAGGACTAAAGAATAACAATTACCAACGTTGTTCTGCAGCACACCCAACTGGTCAAAACCACACAGCTTTCCTTCCAGGATCAAAAAAATAGCCTACTCCTCTGAGCCACCATTTTTTATATCATCTCCCATGCCCTGGCTTCATTGTCTTTATTTATGTATGTCATTTCACTGTGTAGCAAGAAAACAGACCAGAAACTTCCTGCAGAATTAGATAAACTGGTTGTGAATTTAAAGTAAGCTGCCTATTGGCATCTAAAATCAGTACAGTAACAAACCAGCACTGCAGCACACTATAAATAAGCAATTATTGAAATGTCTTCACCAAAATGTCATCTCTTGCTGTTTTCACTGCCACAAACACATTTGGTTTAAACTAAGGCTGGAAAATAAAACAAAGACAGTAGGCTAATTCTGCTTTTTTTTTTTTAATCAAATCAATGCAAATCATCCTATTAATTCCAGTGGAAACAAGATTAAGCCTAGAACAAACAGACAAACCCAATCAAGTGTGTAAAAGGCATCTAAGATTTTATTTGCACGGACTTTGTGTAGGCCCTATTTAAACACTGAGGTCCCTACTTTAACAATTTGCTTTTCAGCCAGAGGTGCTAGCACCAGGAAAAAAAAAAAAAAAATCAATCTGGACTACAACTTCAGAGCTGCTCAGTGGAAACAATCATCACAAACAAGAGATCTTACTCATCCATCCACCCAGCAAGGACAGAGATGCTAGCACCAGAAAAAAAAAATCAATCTGCACTACAACTTCAGAACTGCTCAGTGGAAACAGAATCATCACAAACAAGAGATCTTACTCATCCATCCACCCAGCAAGGATGAGTAGTCTGGACCTAAACTCTAAGGTAGCTCTGCACATGATTCAGGAGAGCAGAGTCATGATCCAGGGCAAGCTAGCAGGTAAGATGGGAAAAGAAACAACTTTGCAAAAGAAAAGTCCTATTTTCTGATCTACAGCTATTTTTCATCTCTAGTGTTTATCACCCATCTCTGAACAAAACACCTGTCCTGTTTTTGCTAATCCACCTCTGCAAGTATTTACCCAGTCTAAAGGCAGCACAGCTTCAAAACAGCTGTCAAACTTCAAATCCCACCTCCTTTCTTCTTCACAAACACTGGATTTGTGTCCCAAAGGGACCATTTGGTGGTGCTGGTATGATCTCCTACTGATTGATAACACAAAGCAGAGTGTTTACAGGCAGCAGGGGATTTGTCTGGGGGCAAATCCTCCAGTCCCTGCCATCAAAGAGAGGCAGGAACACCCACACTGGGGGCACAGCATCAAAGGATCCTGCCCTCAGGCCACCCAGCCCTGCAGGGTGCTCACCCTGACTTGCAGAGCAAACAGCAGAAATGAGGCACTACTGAAAGCTGTGCAGCTCCATTTACACACATTGCTGCCAAGGCTCTACACAACACACCCTGCCTGCCTCAAATGGGGAAAAAAAACTGCCTTCTATTCAGGATTATAGCAGAATTAAAGTTTCAACACTGCTGCAGTCACTTCCTCTATTTTAAGAGCTTTGGAACATCAACAGCAAGTGGAAAGAATGTGAGCAAGGGTCATTCTGGCACCAATATCAGATATTATCTTTAGCCACAAGAAGACACTGCCTCAAGCACTTTCCATGCAATGTAAAACCTACACTCACTGAGATTCCAACTCTCTGCCTTCCTTCAAGGATTGATGAGGATGACATACTCTAAACTGATAAAACATGAATGTTCAAGGTAAAAAATGATTCAAGCTCCCTATGGGCCTCAAGCTAACCATGTCTACAAAAATCATGCAAACACCCAATTCAAGTTCTTTGACTTTTCTTCTTCAAGTATCAGTGAGGCCACTTCTGCTGGTGCTTTTGTGAATGACACTTGCTCCCAGGAAACACCTGGAATCTGAAAGGTCTCCACACTGATTTCTAAACCAGAGTATTTTATATCCTTACCAATCCACACTAACAAATAAAAACGTTCACTGTCAAGTTACTGAAAAACCATCAGCAATCAATTCTTGCTTAAAATACACCACAGAGTGATGTTGTTAAAGGAAAAAATGTAAGCCAAGCAGTAAAGCACAGCCAGTGCAGCTCCAGGAGGGAGAACATACCCCTGCTGAGTGAACCATGCATTTTGGTGCCCCTGTGGTGCCTGAGGAATACATGATAAAGAGAGGATGGCTGAAAGGCAGCTGCTCAAACTCCAGCTGGGGAGCCTGGTCTCCTTTCCCAGTGGCAAGGAAGTCTTCTAAAAAGACACTGCATAAGAAGGAGGAGAAAAAAAGGAACATTTCAAAACTTTTTTTTTTCTGAAAGCATTACCCCAGCCCATGTGTAAGATCAGCTCTGGACCCAGCAGTGCTCCCATTACCTGTTGGGAATCTTAGAGATATCTATGGCTTCTCTTGAAGATACATATGGAATCACCACCACTTTCTTTAGGTCTGGAAGCCCTGGAAGAAGGAAGAAAATTGTTTCTTACATTGAGTTACATTAGCAAAGGTCTTTTCTGCCTGATTGAATCATACAGTGTAATGCACCAAGTAACAGAAATAATTCTGATGCACTGAGTATTGAAACCCCAGAGGACATGAGTTGTTACCCAAGATGTAATTTCCTCAGTGCTGCCAGCCTTTTATGTGTAAATCTGCAAGCTTTAGTGCTGTAATACCTCCCCATTTGTCTTCAGCAGCACTTTGCTTGAGCTTAAAAACACCATCATCAGCCCCTGCTCCTACTGTTGGCTAATTTCTGATGATCTATTAAAGTTAAGCAAGCAGAAGACTGTCAAAATTACAGAAAAGACCATTCAGCTTTTACCAAATCTATTCTGAAAGCCTCAGTGGCCACTGTGACACTGTAAAGAAGGAAGGACAGCAACAAGCAGTGGCAGGGCAGGCTCTGAGTGCTCACAGAAGCACAGAGCAGGTGGGATGCAGTGAAATTACCTTTTACCACCCTCAGCAGCTTTTCCAAGTGGTTGTGCTCTTTGCCATTGTATATAACAGCTTCAACAGAAAATATGAGCTTAGGCTGAATTTGGGAAAATCTGTCCAGTACACCCTAGGGATAAAGAGAAAAATGTGTTAAAAAAAAATGAAATTAACTGCTCCAGTAGGAAACTTCAGTGGGAGCTAAATGGAAACTTCAAAACAAGTGAGGAATAAGGACAGGCATTAACAGGAGAATTGTTAAAAGACTGCCTGTCTTTCACTCACACAGGATCTCTGAAGCACAACAGGTTTGTAACAATTAAATCATGAGCCCCAACCAGACTAACCAATGATCAAACCCCCATGGATCATTTAGGGAAAGGCCACAAAGTCCTAAACAGCTGAAAAATCACCCTGCAGGTCAGATTAGACTCATGTAAAGAGGACAGGCAGCTGTGATGTGAGCAGAACTGGGCACTTGGTGCCCATGAAGGTGCACAGGACTCCTGCTGCACCTGCAGGAGCAGCTCCATGTGCCCCCAGCTGCTCTGACAGAGGCTGGGGGGACAAACACCATCCTGGGGGAGAGGCACTGATGGGGTCAGGGGCCCCCACGTGGACTGGCAGCTTTGGTCTGCCCCCATTAACAAAAGAAACCTCACCACTGGTTTTTAGCAAAAGAACTTTATGTTGAACACACACAGGCTACCAACAAAAGACACCACAGCTCCTTTAGTATCTCTGCAGCACAACACATTCAAATGCTAAATTTTCAGGTGTCTCCTCCAGCTTGCACTATATTCAGTAATTTACCACAGCTATCATCCTATTTGAGATTAAAACCCTCCTGGCATTTACTGTTTTCCATGTACACTGCATGCAGCAGCCTACCAGAAATGGATCTTTTTGTATTCAACAGCAAGAAGCAAATCCTTTCAATAAAAGCTCTCAGCACACTGATGTTCAAACCTTTCTAGCTCCATTACTTGAAGCATTAAGAAGTACAAGATTACACAATACTGTAAAATTGTCAGCTAAGTGTTCAAGAACAATCTCCTAAATCATGTTGCAGAAATCAGACTTGAGTCATCTGCTTATTCTTCCCAGCATTCTTTACTTTTCTGTTTTCTATTTTGCCTTCTACATTGCAGTCAAAATGAGAAACAAATTATTACCAAAACTGAAGATGAAAGCAAAAACATCATGGTCAACTCATCTGTTTCCAAGCTGGGCTGCTCAGCATTGCAAAAAAAACTGCTGCAGAAGGACAGGAGTTCTGTCCTGACAGTTTGTCCATGCTGTCTCCTCAGGAAACCACAGGTAAGGGATATGGCTAAATATAAATATATTAGCTGACAATGTCACCCAACACCTTTCCTTACTATCAAACATGTATTTCCTTCTTGTTCACATTATAAGAAAATACAGTGACAATGCACTGACATTCAAATTTCTCAATTACTTTAAAACAAAAAATCACCGGAGTCTGTTCTGCTGACAGAAGAAGTTTTCAAGAAGCCCCATGTATGTTACCTAACAAACTCAGAAATGGAGATTCAATTAATACATTACAGTTACTCTCTAAGGAAGTGGGAAGTCAGATTTCCTGCTTGTTTGGTAAATTCTCTACATCTTCCTTTGCTCCATTTGCCAGGAACAGACCAAGCAGCCACTTGCACACGTGTGCATACCCTCATGCTGAGTGCAGGGAACACACATCCCATTTCCATGCCGCCTGATGGTTACAAATTAAGACCAATGAGCACTAAGGGTATTCTAAAGAGAAGAATCAAATCTGAAGTGTGAATCAGAAGCAGAGATGGCTCCAGCTCTCAGGGTCCTACCAAAGCTGCTAACACACCCAGTTAAATTCATTAGCACTGGCAGCATCAAACCCCACAGGGCAGCCTGAGATGCTACAAAGGCAATACAGACAGATGGAACACGTAATTGCTACACTGGAACTTCAATCCAACCAGATGGCTCAGCAAGGAATTCCTTCCACACAAAGCTCAGGTGTAGCAGATATGGCTCATTCTATTCCACAAGCCTCCAGTTCAGTCCAAAAAATTGTGCAGGACCCACAAATGGAGCTGCACTGAGCTCAGCAAAGGCTCCTCACCCAGCTCTGGGAGCAGAGCTTCATGAACTTACAAACCCAACCATTTCTCATGCTCAGGCCAGCACTTTGCCATGGATTTATGGGAAGGGACAGCAGGGAGCAGAGGGATGAAGCAGCAGCTGCCAAGAGTGGCGTGGTGCGTGGGAGGCAGCTCAGTGGCTCTCTGACAGCAGACTTCCTCAAGGCTTGGAGCCTTTGGAGGGATGGCATTCAGAGCCTGCAGTGTGTAGGCAGCTCTGAGGAGTGACATTTCTGAGCTCCACAAAACACATACACACAATTGGACTTCAAATCTTACACCATTCCTGCAAGCACAAAAATTTTCGTTTATATTAACAGGACTTCACAAAAGGAGGAAGAGCTTTTCCTCAGGGTGGAAGCCAATGTCTCTGAGGGCCTCTGCTGATCTCCCTCATGATTTTAGGATTTGAATTCATGCCAACACACGCTGCCAAAGGAAAATGATATTGATGGCACTGTAGCTCCAAGGCCAAGTTCCATTAAAAAGCTATCACCAAAAACTAAAAGCTGGGCACTGAAAACAACAGCACACCAACATGGACAGAAAACACACCAGCCCTTTGTAATGCAAGTAAAGTGAGCAATCTTCCCCCAGATAAGAGATGGAATCACACTGCACAAACTACTCCATACCATCCTTTTCTGAGCAAGCAGAAAATATTTGTAGAACAGATTGATCATTACATGCTGTAATGATTTTTTAATCATTTTTTCCCCAATGATACACCCTCAAGTGTAAGAACATGGAATGCTGCTGCCCTCTAGCGCTAATCCAGGAGTGATTATCCCATACATTTTCCAGACACTGAAATTGAGGAGTTTATCTAAAAACACTGCTCTCTGCACTGGGCAATTCAAAACCACTACATTTTTCATATGTAAACTTTTAGATAGAAGAAAGGTTTAACACCCCTCTTTGAAGTGATTTAGATCTGTTGTTGACGTGTGCTAAAAACTTTCCAAACCAAGCAGAATACATTCCCAAAGTTTCCAGGGCACATCCATTTGGATATAATAATTCCACACAAAGCATTTATTTCTACACTAAAAAGAGTTAATCAGGTTAGTGATATTAGCACGGAATTCCTCAGTGTTGGCAAATAAAGCCTTGTGGAAAAGACCAACCAGGGTGGTGCTGAGTTCACCCTGACAGGAGGCAAAGGATGGGACTGCTTGGGCAAAAGAAATTGGAGTGTGGAAATTGGAGTGTGGCTAAGCCTGGGGCAGGATTTGGGAAGAAGAGCCAAGCTCAGACAACTCTGCTGCTCATCTGCACGTTTAATTTGATAAAAGCTCACCAAGATCATGGAGTGCATGTGAAAATATCCCAAGAGAGAGCAGCTAAAGCCACTCAAAGCACCCAGCTGCAGATCAGCAGTGACGACTGGAGGAGCTGCGGAGCTCTGGGCTGTGCCAGGAGGTGGCAGCAAGGCTGAAGGGAACAAAAGCCACCTGAAGCCACCACCCCCTGGGACACAGGCAGGGCTGCTCTGCACAGGCACTGAGGCTACTCACGTTAATGCCAAAGTCTGGGGAAGTGGAACTCCAGATGGCACCAATGCTTGCAGCTGCCAGCATTGCTTCCACTGCGTGGATGCTGTTGGGCAAGTAACCTAGGGCAGAGGTGGAATGGTTAGAGATGGAACAACACGGAAAAAATATATAATATATACAGTAAACAGGTTGTAAAAGTGCAAAATCCTAGACTGAAGCACCCTTTGAGGTTTTCCACACAATCGATGTCATACCTTGAAGCCAAATCAGTTACACAAGGAATTAGTAATAAATTCATTTATAAAAATATTTGTATCGGGGTTTTTATCTACACTGTTACTCCCAATTTACAAATGGTCCTGCTTAATTAATAAGACCTTCAGGATAAGAGGGCAGCATAGTGAAAAGAATAACAGGGAAAGAAAATTAGTGCATTGATTAGGGTATAGAGAGACTAAGAATGCAGCAGCATGCAGGGGGACAGAACAAGACTGCAGGAAGAACCACCAGAGAAAGAACCAGTATCTGCAAGGAAAAATCATAAATAGCTCAAGAGCAGAGATTCAGCTTCACAAAGCTAAATGTTGGCTGGTAGACACTGCCAGAATCTTAAACACAAACAAGCAAAACCAGTGTCACAGCTGATAAGGGAGTAACAGAGTGGGACAAGCCCTGGAACATTCCCACACAAATGTGGCTCTTCAGGTTTCTCTCATTAGCTTGCAGCAAGATTTCAAAATTTAAACTCAATTTATCACGGCATACAGAATAAATTAATGTCAAGAAAGTCAGATTTTAGTTTCAGTGAGCTCAATTGGAGCAACTCTCCAGAAGGGGCTGGGTGGCTGAGTCTGACTCTGCACTGCTCAGAATGCAGCCCACAAATGGAAAATGCAACTGGAATTCACAAACTGAGAATTCAAATTCAAAGACCTGGAGTTTCAGATTACCTTTCTTAAGCAACCAAAAAGATGGCCAAATACTTTAAAAAAAGCACAGGATGGGCCTAATAGCAGTGCTCTGATATCTAATTAAAATTCTACATTTGAAAGCAAAAGTTCAATGGCAATAAAAATGCTCTCCATCCTGTTCAACAGCAGGGGTGGGCACTGAGATCTTGGACTGCAGGTGCACCACAAGGATCCACAGACAGCAAACACTCAGCAGTGCAAACTTCTCAAAAAAGGATATTTATGGATGCACATTTCAGGACAAGAACTCAGATCTTTACAGCAATTTCTGCTGTGTTAATATTACAAATTAGGAGAGTACCAAGATGGATTTTCGTGAGATTTTTCTACATTTCTTGAAAAAAAAATCCATCCTTTTAAAACTTTTTACAAAGTGAACTTTAAGTCTTAAACTGAGATTCCTCCTCATTGAAAAATCAGTAAAAGCAGTTTGTTAACCAGCAGTGCCACTGCAGTTACTGAAAGCTGCTGTGCTTTTGGGAGTAGTAAGAAATCAGTTTGTTAACCAGTAGTGCCACTGCAGTTACAGTTTGTTAACCAGCAGTGCCACTGCAGTTACTGAAAGCTGCTGTGCTTTTGGGAGTAGTAACTTTTAAAACAGCATTATGACTTAAGCCCAACAATTTCTGGAAAACACACAACTGTGAATAAAAGCCTCATGCCATGTTAAGATATAAATTGCTCCCTAGAACTGCCTACAGCTTATAGTGGTTTGTTCAGTGAAGTTCTTAAGCACAAAGTGCAGCAGAAGCTCATGCCCATAAAAGCATTATTTATTTTGCTATTTTCCCCTTGGGGTCAAGGTTTATACAAGGCACAGTATCCCAAAATCTCAGTGATTTTTCTTCTAAGACAAATATTCCTCCCTAAATAATTTGAAATATATGAAGCAGAACAGACCAAAGTGTCATTTTGTGTGACGAAAGCAGCTCTTTAATTGATGCCAAATATTTCCACTGAGCATTTCTTGGATGGGATCATCAGGGGACCAGAGTGCAAGGAAAACAGATCTCTCCTGTGCTTTGGATCTCTCCCTGTTCCTCTGCCACTGCTTACAAGCTCCAGTTCTGTTCTAAGCAATTCTCCTTTTCACCTCTCCACACAAAAGCCCTCAAGGCAGGATCACAAACCTCTGCTGATTATTGTGAGCCAGACAATTAAATCATTGCTTTCATCTGTCAGCTGGCTTTGTGAGGTGGTGGTTGAGTTTTGGAGGACACCAGCCAGAAGTGCCCAAAGCTACAAACCATGCTCAGCAACTGACTCTGCATTTCTGTGCCTTCACCTGATCCCAGGAGCCCTGCTGCTCTCTGGGCTCTCACAGATTTGTCCCAACTCCACCACAGATAAAAATATGGGTCTGTTCTGGCTGGAGATGCTCCAAACACAGAGTAAGAACTCACATTCCTTTTCTCTCAACAGCTAAATGACACAATCTACTTTTCCTGCCAGTCTTTCAGATTAAAACTAGATTCTCATTTAGAAGTTAATTTTTTCTTCCTCCCACATCTGAGATTCCCCAGCTGATCACAACTGCCATGCACAGAAAGCTCCCTGCATTTGTCTGTGCCCCTCGAGATACCAGCACGCCCCTCAGGGCACTCAGCAGGCTGACACTGGTCCTCAGGGTCTAAAATTGGAGAAAAAAGAACATTGCAGACAAAGAAGATGAAAAAAAACAACTTCTTCAGCTGGATTAGCATCAGACCACTGAACAAAAGCTCTGTATTATAGAGGAATAATGGTACTGCTGATTTAAATATTTATCATGTTTGCTCATATATTGAACTAGAGCCTCATTGTTCTTTGACAGAATATTTCAGCTAAGGAGCAAATCTAGGATTTGTCAGCATGGGGAAGGCTACAGAAGGTATTTCTCTACCTCTGAATCTTTCCTTACCCCTTTCTTGAAGGTGTAAGAAAGATGGAAACTACCTTCTGTTACCAGAAAGAAAAGGATCTTCCTCCTTTGGGTGAACTGGAAAGTAATTGAATAAAGGGTTTCAAAATTCAGGAGCTGGGAACTCATCAAGCAGGAATATCAGAGTATGACACACAAGGGTCCCAGCAGCACTCCTCCTGACTTAGAAAAACATATACAGTCTCCATAAAAACAGAGAAATGAAAGCTTTACTGACATAAAACCCATGAAATCTCTAAGCAGGACAAGTGGCATTTTAAAAACACTGTCTGGATTTTTTTAAGAGGCACTTACAGCCTGATCTGCTCAGGACTAAGTGCCTCAGCATTTTCTGTCAGTTGCTATTTGCTTAATCTAGCACACACCAAGATTACACTTACATGTGTCCATTTACACTGCAGCACTTCACCAACAGAAGAGGTAAAAACTGTAATCCAAAAACTTGGTATCATTATGCTGAAAACTATGGCAAAAGTCTGATTTCTCAGAGTGCTGAGATCACATTCCATGCAAGCACCTAATGCCTTCATGAAGTTTAACAAAGGTTTCCTCTTGGAAAAAAAAAAAAAACCAACATAAAAAGAGGCACCCAAACATTCAGTTATGTGCATGGATGAAAACAAAAAATCAACAATTGAACTGGGAACCAGCATCAAAGATTTTGTCTGAGCCTTGAAAGAATGCATCAGGAAGAAGAAAAATAGGGAACAGCAACTGAAATATCTTCCCAATGTCTTCTATTACTGAACTACACTAGTTCTCAAACTGAACAGAACTGAGAAACCAGATTCCTATTTTATTTTCCCTTTCCAGCATTTCCTGCTCCTGCAGGACTTGCAAGTGGCCACCCTGCCCAACATGCCTGTGGCCTGAAACTATTAGTACCCCTCTAATCTCCTTACAAAGCTAGCTTTAAAACCCACGTAAGCAGCAGGGCTAATGCAGTTGCTATAGATAAAATAGCTGCTTTAGACAATGTAATTCATTGATGTTCTGCTGAGGATGTTTTTGTGTGAAGGCATGGGGAAGATCAGATTGTTTCTAACTGCTGATTTGTAACAGAGCAAAGCTGGCTACAGGGATAGAGTAGAAGCAATCCAGAGAGGAGAAAAGTCCTCCCAGTTGTGTTGTGTTCTTATTTTAGTTGTTATTTGCCAGATGGCCACTGGGAGACCAGGAGCACCTCACACGTGGATCTGGGCAGCTTGCAGTAGGTATTTTATGCCTCTTCCAACTGTTCAAGCAGCACTGCAAGACATCTTCAGAGGAAGAAATATGTTTCACAACACATCTGCTTCAATTATGCTCACTGTTAAGTGCTCTCAGTGAAGGAAAGGGAAGACTGGAATGAAATCAAGCTGAAAAAAAGTGCTGACACCACTGCCTGTCCACCCACACTCACCCACCTCCAGCTCCAACAGACTATTACTGTCATGGTGCACCCATAAATTGCACTGAACCAACCAGGGGGTATGTTAAGTGTAATGAGAACTTAAAGCAGCCTTGTCTTAGAGGCAGCAAAGCATGGAGATGAAACTCTCAGGAAAACAACAGGAAGAGTCATGTGTAATTCTAACAGCTCAGATTTTAAGAGAAAGTGTCAACAAAGGGTGTCAGAACCTGACAGGCTGACTAGACATTAGGCAGCTGTGATGAAGTTCATAGAATAGCTCCTTTCCATTTAAAACCTGATTTTTTCAGAAGCATGCCCTGTGTTACTACTATGAAACAGCAAGATTTGCCTTTCCCCCTGCCATCTGCTCTAAATTTTGGGACAAATGACATCCCCATGGATTCTGGCATGTTCTGGAGAGCCTGATTTTTGATAGCACAAGCGGGTGTAGGACTCCAGCTTCCCCACCCAACATTTAATGTCTCTTGCCCAACTCAGTTTGGGAAGCTGCAGCCTCTGCAATGTTGCACTTGAGCTCTTCCAGGGACTGCCAATATCCCCTGGCATAGCAGAGAAACATAGGAAAGAAGTTGAGACCCCCATAAAAGTATCTAAAGTGACTTTTAAAATATTTTTAAGTATCAACCATGCTTTTTAATTTAAATTAGAGGTAAGCCAGCCACCAAAACAAAAATTCAAAAATCAGCCAGCCTGCAGTGCTAAACACAGTCATGAACTAAAAGGAACTGTTACTAAAATTTTAATAGCATTATTAGCAGCACAGCTACAGCTATATTTCAAGACCATGTTTTCTCCAGCTGCAGAGTACATTTTCCCTGCTGCTGCTGAAGAAATGGTCAGAAATTAACAGATATGACAGCATTAAAGCTGAAAATTGAGATAAAATTCAAGCATCTTCATTCAGACAAACATTCTCAACTTCACTGTATGGCTCATACCTAATTAAGGATTTAGCTCCAATTCCATGTTAAAAACCAAGCCACCAGCTGTGATAATTTCATGTTTCCAGTTCCAGAGCATACTCATACCATATGCAAGAAATGAGCTCTACTGAGTAAATTTACATTTCCAGGTCATTGTTGTGGGTTTAAAATTTAGTTTTCAAGACATATGTTCAAGTTTGCAGCATGCAGAAAACAAATCAAGAGTTTCATCACTTGGGTTTGCATCATGTAAGAATTTACACAGACTTAAGGATGATGGCCAAGTGTTGCTCAAAGAGCATGGGACTCCAGCAGCACAAGGACACAAACCCCAGAACTGCCAGGTAGGAGCCAAGGAGCTTCAAGGATATTGCAGTTCTGACTTGCACTACACTGACAAATTACCAGAGCACAAAATAGAAGTGAAGCAGCTGAGCTGGGAGATCAAACCCAGCAATTTAGAGATCAATGTAACTCCTTTCCAAGCCTGGACTGCACACTGGACAAGCTGTTCACAGGACAAAAACCTGTTTATACAGAGAAACACACATGACAGTCTCTTGACAGGAAACACTGCTGCAGAAGATGTGGTGAGCTCTGAAAGGATCACAGCTGATCTCTGCACTGGTGACTCGAGGAGTTATTGCCCAGCAGCTGCTCACTGTCACCACTCTGGTGGCAGGACAAGCTCTCCAGACCTGCAGCTCCCAGAGCACTGGGTCACCTGGGGCCACAGGGTCAGGAAGTGCCAGTGGCACCAGCACAACCAACCTTGGAGCAGCATTTCCCAGACTGTCCCCACATGAATGTGCCTTGTGACTCAAGGCTCAGCCAGAGGCACAGCTTCCACAGAGTTTCTGAAGCAGACCTTGGTGAATGAAGCATTTTCCTTCCCCTTTCAGTGCTAGAGAACCCACAGGCTAATCCAGATTCTTTCCCTCTAGAAATGCGTTTCCTACAAATGTAAATACAGCAGCACAAGAGCCTTTTCTTTACAATGTTTATTGAAACTTTCTGTGAAACACTGTTTCCCAGGCATGTTTCTGTAACTGACTACTCACTTGCACATTTCAAAAAAAAAATTCCACCTCCTGTCCCTTAAAAAAATTACTCACCCACAACTCTGTCTCCTACTTTTACTCCCATCTTCCTCATGGCTGCAGCATACAAAGCTACAGCTTGTCTCAATTCTTCAAAAGTAACTTTGAGGATTTCTTCTTTGCCTTCCCCTGAGGAAAGAAAATTAAAGCAATCAGTAACATGAGTCTAGTACAAACAACCAATCCTAGCAGAAAACAATTGTAAGAGAACAGCTTCCACTAATATTTTTTTGCTTCTGAAGTTCTTTTGCTGCATCAAAACCTCCTCTTTTTAATGGGAATCAAGCATTAATCAGTGGTATTTGTTCAGTAAGCATGAAGACATTTCTAAAGATAAACACCTCTGCAGAAACACAAACTATTCATGGAGAAAGGTGTGCTCTCAAGGAGGATTCATTATAAATAGATTGCACTCACCAAGGCTAATTTCCAACATGGTAAGAATCTCATTTTCCCTTTTTGCTCAGTTTTCTCATCAGGTCTAAGAAGCAGCCCAAGCTCAAGTTCAGGTTTTATTACAGCAAGTCAGTGAAAATCATGCATGTCCAGGCCTGACTTTTGAAGTGCTTTTGGAACATCTGCCTCTGCCAATGTAGCACAAAGCAAACAAACTAAACTGGACTCAGCTCCCCTCTGAAAGGATCTGCAGGGTGTTTTCCCTATTGTGCTGAATGTCAGGTGTTACATAAGCTCTTAATAAATCACGCATGAAACAAAACAAACAAACCTAAATGTTATGAAAGCAAAAATCTGTCACCTTGAAGTCCCTCCCTGTCCCTCAGTGGGCCTGCTGTCCTATTTCCAGCACCCAGCACTTCCCATGAAGACACTGAGCTGCACACCCTGCTCCTTCCAGAACAGCTGCCCTCAGCTCATTGCCCTCAGCAAGGAATGGTATTTTTTTACTCTTTTGCTTTCTTAGACCTTCACAGAGGTAAATCTGGATTTACACAGAGCAAGGGAGCAGGTCATGATGCAAAACAGCCCCAGTCCCTGTAACATGTAGTTCATAAAGTGAGCAGGGACTGCCAACAGAGCCTGGGTTCCCACAGAGCAACAGGAAATGAGACACTGATCTTGCTCCATGATTAAAGCCCCAGGAGAAGGGAAAAGCAAAAAAGACTCACCGTGGGAGCCAGTGACAAGTGAAATTGTTTAGGAAAGTTACATTCACACTCCTATGCCCTGTGACATCCACAGAGCTCCCACAGAACCATCCCCAGTGAACACAAACCTGACCCAGGCCCCCAAACCACCACTGTGACCTAGCAGCAGGGAGTTACCAAGAAATACTCTGACTTAAGAGGTCTTAAGAAGATTAAACACAGCAGAAGGTCACAAAGGAGATGCAGGTGGAAGTCTGCTCACCCCAGAGGAGCCAACTGCTCAGTCCAGCATTCATACAATGATCAGCTAGGAAATAGTTTTGCTCCTTTTGCTATCACCACCTGTGATTATGTGATGAAGCAGTTTCTGATACACCCCATGACTTCCTAACAAAAAGACCTACAGAACAATAATCACATGTCAAACCAAGCAATTATGACACACGTGAAATAATACTTCAAATACTGAGTGATGTTAAACACAGCATGACCTCCACTACCTTAATGCAGCTGAGCACATCCTAATCAAACTTCATTTAGCTTGCAGAGGGATTTTCCAGATCTAGATCCCCAGAGCATGTTTTGCTGGGTTTTTTTTTGCAGAGCTGTATCACAGACTGTGCAGTGTTACTGACTTTATCACCCTTTTTTTCTCTCCTCATCCAAACCAGTTTATTTCCATGTTCCATCAGAGCTGTTTCATAAGGCCTAGCCCTGTGAGCAGCAAACAAACAGAAGGCATTAATGCTCCTTACTTGCTGCATACAGTGCAATCTTGTCATTGTCCTTGTGCTTCAGGAGATTCTCTGCATAGTTCAGCCTGCTGCCCTTGAACCACTCCGGGATATCCGCGATACTTTTGGATGTATCCACCACCTGAAAGAAACACACCGCTCATTCCAGGGGAGCTGAAACACAATTGATTTTCACAGCATTGCACAGGAGTCAGCTCTTTGCAGACTCTGTTAGGCAAGAATCACTTCTCCCAGCTTACAGATGGCAAACAGACACTGATCCTGTAATTAAAGGCCTGCAAAGTTTAATTATTTGTCAACTGTCACATGCAAACACGTCATTACAACAAAAGCAGGGAAAGTTCCCCGCTGACAGTTCTACCTTTGGACCAGCCTTTAACCCACAAGTAAAACAAACCATTGTGACTACACCCAGAGCAGGAGATGCACACAGGGGCACTGGGGGTTTGCCCTGGGAACACCCCACTGAGCTACAGCACATTTGAATTCTGTGCCATGCCACAGAGCCCAGCCCCTCTCTTTGGAAGGTGGGAGCATCCACCCTTCCCCACCACGAGTCACAGGGTACAGAGACCAACAGCAGGAGCTCACACAGTGCTAATTCAAAATAATTCATTGTACAGTCAAATGTAACTGAAGAGTTTTAGCTTATTGTCCAAGTTCTCAATTTTTGAGGATTAACAGGATGTAACAACCTAATAAACCTGTATTAAGTAACTCCCCACCTAGGAATAAGACACACAAGGAATTGAAAAATGCAATGAAAAATAATCAAAAATACAGTCAGCTGAAACAACTTCCCCCATCCTGAACTAATCAAGCCTCAAAGTATTAAACTACCCCTTCATAAGTCACAGGTAAGACTAACTTTAATAACACTGACAGCTAAAGAGCCCCTTAGCATTAGCCCGAGGTCTAAATTCCTTCCAAAATGCCCCTCTGCTCAGTGATTCAGCTGCTCAGCAGCACATTTCTTTGGAAATCTTTAAATAGAAACTTTATTTTACAGCTGTGTTTTTGAAAGCTTCAGTTTATACCCTCAGGTTCTCTCTCATGGATTGCACATACATTACAGAAACAGCATTCCTTCAGCCCAAGTGAAAGGCTCTTCTGAAAGCCCAGCAAGCCTCAAAATGCATCTTATTCCAGAAAACCCAAAGGATTTTGCTTTGAGAGCAGTGTATGTATTACTGGAGGCAACCCTAAAATTAACTTTTAAGTTAAAACTCATGTTGAAGTGCACTGCTGCATTATTTTATTTCAAATGTACTTTCTAAAAAAGGGAGCTCAGATTTCTTTGCTCCCAACAATTGCCAAGAACTGAGTTACAACATCTTATCAACTTTATCAACTCAGGCTCCACAAATGATTTTCATACTAACATACATTACTGCAGCAATTAGAAGCTGCTCTTAAAATTGACTCATTTCTGACTTCCTCAGCTTGAAGAAAAGTGAGCAGAATGTTTTCAACATTTTCCAGGACAAGATCCAAAATAAGTGGTTTTTTCTGCAGTGGAAAGAACCCTTCAGAGAGTTTCTAAGAGCCCCAGCAGCACAGGGAGCTGGACTCACCCCCCAGCATTTTCTCCCCAGGTAATACCTGTGACTCCCAGTTAAGCTCAGTCTTTGGCAGTGGTACTTTGTTAGATGGCCAAGCTGATCCCCCCCTCAGAGGCCCCTCCACAGGGCCAACAGGTGTCAGGGGCTTCCCACAGCAAAAGGAGAAATTCAGACACATCCCTCATGCAAAAGCAGCTGCCTGCAAGTTACATTCCAGTGCTGCCCTGCTCTGCACACTGAAGTTCCTCTGTTCATGTCACAGATGTCAACTGCTACAGAGCAACATCAGCATATCTACATCCCACACTTAGAACCTTCACTAGGATTAAATAAAATCCTGCCTGCTTTTATTCTGTCTACACAAGGTTTTGTTGTTTTTCTCAGAATGACCTGTGGAAGTAGAAGCTCTTGCACCACTTGGGAACAAAAGAGTCAACTCTGTTTCATCAAAATTACCTCAAAACAATGTTTACTTCCAGCAGACAGCCAGAATCAAGACACTTTTAAAATCAAACTTTTCAGCCCTCTAGCTACCAGAGACCAGCTGAGTTACTCTGACAGTTCCCAGAGTTTGAGTTAGCTTCTATTGAAAATGTAATATTTAAGTGTTGATAGTGCTCAGACCACACACCTCAAAGCAGGCTAGCCCTTACACTCTTGCTGCATTCACTCTCTGAAGGGTGGGTCACATTAAATAAGACACCTGAGCACACAGTCCCCTGGCAGGAAGAACCACTTGATCTATGCTATCAGTACAGAAATCAGTCAAACAGGAGAAGTCAAAAGAAGCTTACCAGTCCCCTCTGCAGGGCTGCCAGTACTCTCAGGGCTCTGGAACAGAGGGACTCCAGGCATTAAGGCAAGTCCAGTCCTCCCTACTAAATCCCAGGAAGGTTGCACTGCATGTTCAAGTACTTATCCCAACATCTCCCCCAGATGGAAAAGCACAGGGTGATGTTGATATCCTACACCAGGACTATGCAAGGGCTCCATTGGCAGGATCTGCAGAGTCACCTTTCTTCCAGAGGAGCTCTGTGGCACTGTCTGGTGTTCCACCACCAGCATTCCCTCAGATATTTCAAGCCTGCACCTGACTGCAGAGCCTCCATAACCAGTTCCACAAAGGCAGAGTGTAACACTTGTGCTTATCAAGCAAGCTGACTCAGGGAAGGCAAACACTGACTTGACAGAATGCCAGCATGTACAAAACCAGGATGATATTCCACCAGCACAACCCTAAGGCAGAAGGCAGTGCATTGGCAGGCTCCCCACGAGCAGCCAGGAATGACAAGGTGTGCAAGAGCACAAGGACACCACAGAACTGCTCAGGACAACCAAACTCAAGGGTTTCACTGCCCTAAAGCGTGCCAGCAACAGAACAGCACCATCCACCACACCAGGAAATTCAGGACTAGGCCAATTCCTTGTATCAGTTCCCAGAGTTCTAAGAAGAGGTCAAAAGGTTGATTGTAAGAGGAGTTTGTTTCCCCTTTGTGTTGCTGTAAGGTAAGCACTGAACTTACCTCGTCGTACAGGCGAGAGCAGACGATGTTACTGTACTTCCAGAATTCTGCCCAGAAGTCTGAGTAGGACTCCACTGACCACTGGTATAAATCATCATAGTTGGCTGGAAGCAATAGACATGTGTCAGCATTATGAGAGAATCACAGGGATCTACACAAACTACAATTAGGGATACCCCAGATAAAGAAAATTTGTGGCTAAAACAATTAGGAAGATAAATGTGACCCCAGAGCAGATCACTTCTGCTGAAAGCAAGTGACTACAGAACCCCAGAGCCTACCTGGACACCTGAACAGATGGCACCACTTCACCTGCCTGCTACGAGCCATTTGCCACCACAGAGACAGTGACCTTTTCTAACAACTCCCTGCAATACCTGCACACACTCCCCTGCCACCAGTGCAGCTGAAGATTAAACAAGTCCTGCTTGTTGACACTTCCTATCTATCAACAGGACAATTTCACACAGCAAAAGATAAACAAGGCTTCCTGACAAGGGGCATTTGCTGTAAGGTCCCAGTCTGGGGTCAAAGGCCTCTGATAGCTCAGGGACACAGAGATTAGAGGCACTCTTTATCCAACTGTGGCATCAACATCGCTGTCACAGGAAGCACGGCTGATTTTCAGTGGATATGAGGTCTGACAGACTGCAACTTTCACCTTTTCATGCTGAAACAGCATGAATGAAGTCAAACAAGATGTTTACTAGCTAGATTGTAACTTGTCATTAAAAGCATGCACATAAGCAGCTGAAGTCTTACCTGATCGTGACACAAAGTATCCTGAAGCACGCACAGCAAACCCCACAATTCAAACTAAACACTGAAAATCAGTGTAAAACAGTTCTAGATATGAATAGCTGAAGCCAATTGTCACTGCAGGCTTGGAAGTGACATTTCCTCATCATGGCCACAATATCTGAAGCTATGCCAGCAACCAATTAAATGTTTCTGCCATCAGTGACAGAAAGTTTCCTGCTTGCCAACTGCTCCCTATTCAACGCTTTCAGCTAAACCACTCAAAGGCATTTTCACCAATTATCTCTGTTTTTTCAGCCTGTTAACCAGCCAATTGCAGCAAAAGTCATCCTTGCAATCCCTTTTCTAGAAGGAGGACATCTTCCAGCTCTTTAAAAGAAAAACACTCAAAACCATCTCTGCACTGTTACTCACACTTAGCCACTGCTTGTCTGTTTCCCCACACAGTCTGTCCTTTCCACATCTTACTCCTACATCAATCCTTCCCATCAAAGTGAGATTATCCCCATGGTATTATTGATAGGCAAGGCAAAGACTCTTTTCCATAACACAGATTTTATTTCCTAAATCCCAGCCTGTACACACCCTTTTTACACTCCAAAGTTACTCATCATTATCCTCTACTCCACACTTCACCTGCACAGAGATAAGACTTGACACAAGAAGAACTCAAGTTTCCATCTCCTCCTTCCAAACCCAATTGTACCCCCTGCTCCAAATCATTTGATATATGCAAGAAGCTACAGGTCACTATTAATTTGGTTTCTTACAGCACAAACAGTTTGTTCTGGTTTGTCTATACAGTTTGTTCCAAATAAGCATCAGCATGCAAGTCCTTCAGGGCACAGGCCTGTTACTCAGCAATCAAACTGATTTTTGTTACTGCATTTCCAGAGCCCAGCAGAGCCATTTTCTAAGGGACTATATTGCCCTCAGCTCTCCTCAGAGAGTCCACATCTTAATGCTGGAGAGCATCCATTCTTTGTTGTGAATAGCACTCACACCAATGAGCACCAGTGCAAGGCTAATGGAAGCTGACAAAGGTTTCTAAATATACACAGGAATCACCTTCCAGTAGAGAAAGCCACTTCCAAGTGGGATGAAAAGAGTTCTGGTTGTTTCAGCCATAAACAGGCAGCCCATCTAAAACTGCATTTGCTCTTGATCATCTGTGCACCAGTTACATCATTCCACGCAGGAATTGCTTAAAACCCTGGATTAACTTGCTTCCCATCCAGCAGCAGAGTTAAGGCACTACACACCTGGATTCCAATGGGAAAGCACCAGCAATCAAAATAATGACTTGGCTTACCCATACAGTAATCAAGGTGAGGAAATGTTTTCTAGACATGAACTGCCAGAAGCACTACTGACACTGCTGCCACTCCAGAACGTGCCTGCTCACGCCACTGACACCTACACTGGACTGACAAACTTCCAAGCCACTGGCCCAAACGACTCCTTTCACCCTCCATCAGACAAATGATTACAGGAAAACTACACAAGCATCTAATATAGGCCCCAAATAATTAGACAGAATGACATAAAACTAACTAATCAGAAGGGTTTGACTTCCACATGCACTGCAATTTACCGAGCCCATGATGTAGCTGAGCCCCAAGAGCCAGCACCACTGACTCCTGACAGCCCAGAGACATGGAAGCCTACAGCCAGCAGCTATGGGAAAAACCAAACTCTGAGTCAGAAACACTTCTGGACATCAAAGCCCTCCTCATTTCAGAAGCAACAGGTTGTTTCTAAGCTGAAGAACCACACACCTCTTCACAGCCACACAGGTGTTTCTGAACAAGCACAGAGCAGGGATGGCAGTTCAAGAGCCACGGAAGATGCGCAGCAACTTCCACCACTGAACAAGCCCGTGCATCACCACTCACCTCCCAAAATACCTGTTAGAAGACACGCACTCCCCACATTGAAATGACCATAACTCCAGTGTCACACGCCCCTGCTGCTGAAGGATGCACTAAGGCTTACACTCACCTCAGCCACGGCGACAGCGAGCCCGCCTTCCCACATCCCTTTAAAACACAAAGGCACTGCGGTGCCGCTGCCGGCCCTGCCCGCGCACCGGGAGCCGCGGCAGGCAGCGCTGCCCGGGCTGCCATCCAGCCGCAGATAAGGCTGTTTGCCCTTCCCGGCTGCGCATACCTTCACTCCAGCGGATGCTGCCCCGGAGGCCTCTGCCTGAGGCTCCAGCACAGCATCCCGCCCGCAGCTCTGTGCCCACCTGCCCAGGGGGTGCGCGGGCACCCACGGGGACCGAGCCCTGAGCGGCACACGGATAGGCCCACGGTGAAGCCACCCCGGGGAGGCAGCGCCTGCCGGCCCCCACAGCCCGAGCACGGCCCCGGGAAGCGCCCGCCTGCCCCCGCCCAGCGCTCACCCAGGCGGAGCCCACAGCTGCTAGCCACGGCGGCGCGGAACCGGTCCATGTGGGTGTTGCGCTTCGTGTCAGGCTCCCACATCACCTGCGACTCCATGATCTCGGGCTCCCGGGACATGGCGGCGGCGGCGGCAGCAGCAGCGGAGCGAGGCGAGCACCACCCGTCCCGCAGGCACCCTCACGGCCCGAAGCGCGCCGCTCCCACCGCGCCCCGGCGCTGAGTGCGGCCCCTCCTCCGTGCGCACGCTTTAAAGGCGCCGCCGGACGCATCACTCCGTAACCTTCCGCCGCAGAGAAAAGTGCGGGGCGGTGCGGCCCGCCCCGCCCCCTGAGGGGCGGTGGGGACAGCGGGGACAGCGGGGACACGGGGACAACGGGATGGGCGGGGAGGGGCGGCGGGGACGGCCCGGGCAGCGCGGGGTGACCGCGGTGCTGGATGAATGGGGAGCGGCCGCGCGGTCCCTGTCACCTCTAAAGGTCACCAGACACCGCGTCGGCACCGGGAGGAACCATCGCTCCGCGCTCGTCACCACCGCCGCTCTGTTTGTTTATTTTTTTTCGCCCCCCAAGGAGGCCTGAAGAAGTACCAACAAGTGGTTTTGACCCAGAAGCGAGGCGAGAAGCGCGTTTCTCCGTGGCCTCGCCATCGCAGCTTCGCTTGTGTAAAGCTGCCAGCCTGCACCTTGCATTAAAACTTAATATTGCTGCTCTGCTTTCTAAATGTGCGCCTTGCTAGTGACCGTCGAGGTTTTGCAGCAGCCGATTTCAGCCGGGAATTGGTGGTAATAAAGCACTTAGTGTGCAATTCAATGCTAGTCCGTGATCTTTAAGGGGCTTTTAGAACCTAAACGACTCCTCCATTTGAGGTGTACCCATGCTGCTTATGTAATTTATTTTCAAGGTCATGGTTTTGTTTCTAAGTCATGGAAACCTCAAAAAATGGGAATTTGATGGGAATTTATGTGGGTGAACTGTATATGAAAGTAAAATAAAACCGCCGCTCTGTTTGTTTATTTTTTTTCGCCCCCCAAGGAGGCCTGAAGAAGTACCAACAAGTGGTTTTGACCCAGAAGCGAGGCGAGAAGCGCGTTTCTCCGTGGCCTCGCCATCGCAGCTGCGCTTGTGTAAAGCTGCCAGCCTGCACAGCGTGCCCCTTGCATTAAAACTTAATATTGCTGCTCTGCTTTCTAAATGTGCGCCTTGCTAGTGACCGTCGAGGTTTTGCAGCAGCCGATTTCAGCCGGGAATTGGTGGTAATAAAGCACTTAGTGTGCAATTCAATGCTAGTCCGTGATCTTTAAGGGGCTTTTAGAACCTAAACGACTCCTCCATTTGAGGTGTACCCATGCTGCTTATGTAATTTATTTTCAAGGTCATGGTTTTGTTTCTAAGTCATGGAAACCTCAAAAAATGGGAATTTGATGGGAATTTATGTGGGTGAACTGTATATGAAAGTAAAATAAATGTAGTAGATTGTGTACTTGCTCGTCATTTAGATTTTTGTGCTACCAGAACACAACCCCTTTATTAAATTTGAAGGAAATGCGATTTAAACAATCCACAATTTTTATTTGCCTCGACACAGACCTTAAATCTGGTGTATTTTTAAATCACTCTCCCCAGAGCCTAAGGGAGGCGGAATGGGAACACGTTATCTGCCCGACGTGCCTCCCTCGCCTTGGCAGCGCTCGGAGGTCAGTGGAAGTGTGAAATCCAGGGCCGGACACCTGCCAAGCACAGAGATAAGGGAGAAGGCAGGATGGGAGCTGCAGTGTCCAGGTCCCAGGGGGTTCAATGGCCTTGGGACTGCCTGGAGAATCCTTCTTCCTGCAATCTGTGGAAGAGATAAGTTACATTGGTTGCCCGCGTGTCGTGTTGCAGGTTAACGCTCTGTCGGCGTCACAAACACTTCACAACCCAGAAGGGGCAGGGGGTTTTGTGTCAGACCCCTCCTGGTGAGGAACAAACAGCCTGCCCTGCTCTGGGGTGAGCTTAGGGCCACGTGTGGCACAGGTGGAGAGTGACACCTGAGCAAACACCTGCTGGATGCCACCTGTGGTTGTGGGACTGGGAGCAGAGCTGTCATTTGTCATTTTTGCTGAGGGGGGTCACAGCTCAGCAGGGTGAGGCCGCCTCCTGACCCCTGCGCTCTGGTGAGGCCACACCGCGAGTCCTGTGCCCAGTTCTGGGCCTCACCATTCGGGGAGGACATCGAGGGGCTGGAGGAAGCTCCTCCAGGGAAGGGAACGGAGCCGGGGAAGGGTCTGGAGCCCCAGGAGGGGCTGAGGGAGCTGGGAAGGGGCTGAGCCTGGAGAAAAGGAGGCTCAGGGGGAGAGTGACAGGTGAGAGTGACACCTGAGCAGGTGGAGAGTGACACCTGAGCAAACACCTGCTGGATGCCACCTGTGGTTGTGGGACTGGAAGCAGAGCTGGCATTTGTCATTTTTGCTGAGGGGGCCACAGCTCAGCAGGGTGAGGCCGCCTCCTGACCCCTGCGCTCTGGTGAGGCCACACCGCGAGTCCTGTGCCCAGTTCTGGGCCTCACCATTCGGGGAGGACATTGAGGGGCTGGAGGAAGCTCCTCCAGGGAAGGGAACGGAGCCGGGGAAGGGTCTGGAGCCCCAGGAGAGGCTGAGGGAGCTGGGAAGGGGCTGAGCCTGGAGAAAAGGAGCTCAGGGGGATCTTGTGGCTCTGCACAGCTCCTGACAGGAGGGGACAGCCTCCTGGGGGATCAGGCTCTGCTCCCAGGGAACAAGTGATAGCACAGCGCCTTAAGCTGCGCCAGGAGAGAGGTTTAGGTTTAGGTTGGAGAGGTTTAGGTTGAACATTAAGAACTTCTTCCCAGAAAGAGTATTTAGATACTGCAATGTCCATCCCACAGAGGTGGCGGCATCACGGTGCTTAAGGACAGGTCTGACGCGGCACTGAGGGCTCCGGCTTGGACGACAAGGCGGTGTTGGGTGGCAGCCTGGCCCCGATGCTCGCAGCAGCGTTTCCCACCCAGCCAAGCCGTGACTCCGCGCCCCGCCTGCCGCCGCCGCGCCCCTCAGGGACGGGCGGGCCCGCGCTGCGGACGGATCCCGCGCGGCGCACGGCGGCCGCGACGCCGCCGCACCTGATTGGCTGCGGCGCGCCTGGCCCCACATCAGCCCAGAGCCCGCTCTCCTCGCGGCTGGCCCGACGGGGGAAGAGCCGACGCCAGCAGGGACCAATCAGCGCAGAGGTTTCTCAAGCCCCTCTCGCTGGCGGCCAATGAGCGGCCGGATCGGGGGGAGGTGTGCCCAATCAGCGGAGCGCTCTCATGCCGCTCGGCGGGAGGGGCGGGGGTCCCTCAGCGCTGAGGCGATGCCGAAACGTTCCCGTTTTAGGATAAAAAAAGCGCAGTCACCGAATCGATTCGGCTGGCACAGACCCCTCAGGTCATCGATTCCAAGCTGTGACTCAACACCACCCTGTCAACCGGACCATGGCGGGCATGCGACCTCTCCTGAGCCAGCCCCAGGGCCGGTCATTCCCCCGCCTTCCTTCCCGAGCCCACTGCAATATCTCAAACACCATTTCTGCCGAGGGTTTCCTCCTAAAAGCAGCAGCTAAACTCCCGCTTTCACCCACCCAAAGCAACCTGCGCTCCTAAAAAGAAAATCAGCAGCTAAATCACCTGAGAAGGGACCCAAAAATCCTCTTGCTGAGCTGAAAAAAGGTGTAATTTAGAAAGGATTGACCCAGTTAAGCTCAGGGAGGAAGGGGAATGATGGATTTGCTGATAAAAGTGGGCTTTTGGGAAAGCCTGACAGCACTTTCTCACTTATTAGCAGCAGTTTTACTATTGTATCCTTACTTAAGAGGATAGTATCCTTACTATTTTCTATTGTATCCTTACTTATGCATCCCTGTTCCCTGCTTCATTCCAGTTTTCCCATATCCAAACCAGTTTTTCCCTCTTTCAAAAGTGACTTTGGAAAAATCAGAAGTAAAAGAAGGAAAATGAAGCAAACCTTTAGAGAAAATGGGCATTAACAGGACTGCAGTGACTCTTGAAATTAGTTTGGAGACTAGATTAGGAGGAGGAAAATAGCCTGAATAAGATTAACTGGAATTGTCCATCCCCAAATCTTTTTAAGCCTTGCCTTATGCCTGCTAATAGTAATAACGGGGTAGAAATGAAATCATGTTTTCTGCCTCAGATTAGATCAGGGGCCGTTCTGAAGATCCTCCAGAGCTGAAGAGCAGCAATAATTCTGCTGATGGCACAACCCCACTGAGGGCTCTGAGGTAACCTGGAGTCACCTGCAAGAATAAATTGATGAAACGCCAGAATCTATGAGATAAAAGTTTTGTAATAATACCTCAGGGCAATCTCTGCAATACACCGAGGCCTGACCATGATCCCTTGAACCAACAACTGGATTAAGATTTCTAAAGATTTTTGATTTTTTTTTTTTTTTAATCCTATATTCAGAGCATCAGCCAGCTGGTTAATGAGTCTGGATAAGAATAAGAAATTCCTGGCTCATTTGATGTCCATGATCTCTGCAACCTCTGTATGGTGTCAGGAGTACAAGTAACCAGAATCAAAATCAAAGGCATTTGCAGAAAGGGAAAAAGAAATAAAAGGGAAAGGGAAAAGGAAAGGGAAAGGGAAAAGGAAAATAATAAAAGAAATACTGACACGTTGCAAGAAAAACCTCATGGGGCAAACATTAAGGAAAAAAGGCCTAAATGACAAATGGCCATAAAGAGATCAGCTGTGACAGCTTGAGGCTGTGAGATGAAGCAAAGACAGAAATATGAGGGTCAGTGAGGTTCAGAACTGTAACATCAGCTGGCTTTCTTTAAGGCCATGCCACTTTTTTTGAGCATAATGATGATTTTTAAAGAGAAAACCCCGTGACCTGCTAAAACTCAGACCCCTAGAAGCCCCCAATTTTTTTCTAAACACTGCTCAAATTGTTGTTAAATCCCTATCTCTGAGTAAGACACCTTACACCGTTGTTGGTGCAGATGAGGAAATAGAGAAGCACACTTTCTCTGTGCAGTGAGCCCCTCACCAGAGGACCTTTCCAGAAACCTCCCAGCTCTCCTCAGTAGGAAGCTGAGTGTGGCTGAGGTCTGTGCTTCATGCCATGATGCAATGTATTCTTTGAGCAGCCACTGTTTCGTTTATTTAAACGAGGAGGGTGAAATACCACGTAATTTCACAAGAGCTGGGCATTTGGAGAGATAAACTCACCTGAAATGGCTCGTTGAGACAGGCCAGGATATCAGTGAAATACCAGGAATTTTCCCAAATTGTCCTGACCTCGTGCAAAGGACAGCCACTACCACAGGCCCCTGGAACTCCGTGAAGAAGAGATGGGAAGACACAACAGGCACTTTGGAGGAGGGATTTTGAGGGGATTCCTCCACAGAAATTCACACAGAGAAATAAGAATGTTCCCAAATTTGCACAAACAAGACCCGTTGAACCATAAACAGCACAAGGGAAGGCCATGCCAACTGGAAGCAAAGCAAAGAATTATACCAGGCACAGAAAGCAACACTCAGGACAGATAATTATCATAAAAGTGTTTTGTTTTTGTTTTTGTTTTTTTTATGAGGCTCTTAATATGCAAGAAATTCCCCAGAAATCATTCAGTGTGTGCTCAGAGTATAAGCACAACGTGGAATTGACAGAAACCTCCTAAGAACCTCCAAAATATCATCAGTTACCAACCTGGAAGAGCATGAGGCTTCAGACTCTACGCAGGTATCAACAGATCAGCAAATCTTAAATGAAAGCAAAATTTATAAATATGTCAAGCATCTGTATCCTGCTGAAATCAAATCCTAAGTACCTCCCTGGATCAAGAGTATTTTTGTATCATGTAACATGCAAGAAATGCCTCAGAAACTGACATTCAGTGTGTGCTCAGAGTATAAGCACAACGTGGAATTGACAGAAACCTCCTAAGAACCTCCAAAATATCATCAGTTACCAACCTGGAAGAGCATGAGGCTTCAGACTCTACGCAGGTATCAACAGATCAGCAAATCTTAAATGAAAGCAAAATTTATAAATATGTCAAGCATCTGTATCCTGCTGAAATCAAATCCTAAGTACCTCCCTGGATGTGGGCCCAAGCCTTCCAGGGCCAAATAGAAAACAATGCTGAAATGTCTAGGCCGTTCTGCTAAATGTGAAAATAAGTGCTTTGGCCAGACTCAAACTGGGAAAAAGGCCATGGCAGAGATGTCTATATTCTAAATGTCTACTCAGCTACCGGTCCTAGGCTGAGCCACACACGGTTTAAACATCAAGAACAAGGGGAATAAAATCAGCTCCTGCAGTCTCTCCTCACAAGAGATGTTCCAAACCCCAAATCATCTTTGTGGCCTCTTCTGGACCCTGTCCAGCAGCTCCTTATCTCTCCTGCACTCAGCAGCCCCGAGCTGGGCACGATGCCCTGTGAAGGCTAACCTAGAACAGAGCCAGAGTTACAGAAAAAAGCAGGGATTTATTTATTAGAAGGCCTCCATGGATCCACCTTGGGCAGCACAAGAGCCCAGCCAGGGCTGCACCCAAAAACGGTCACAAAAAAGATGATCGGTCACAGGGTTTCACACTTTGATAAGTTCTGCTCCATTTGCATATTGGAGTTAATTGTCCAGTTATAGCTTTAGGTTATGCAGTCCCATCCTGCTTCTTTCTCTCTCTTCAGTCCATGTTTGTGCTCTTGGGCCTGAAATTTGGATCATTTGTCCTTGGTCCCCAGCTAGAGAAGAAATTGCTTTGTCTCCTTACTCTGTGAAGAGACCACACTAATATAAAGCTCACAACTACACCCTAAAGCAGCACAGAATCTGAAAACTAGAGAAGCTAAACCTGAGGCACCAGGCACAGCGCTCCGGACCCGTGTCTGTGGCGGAGCAGAGGGACAGAGCCCTGTCTGTGGCGGAGGAGAGGGACAGGAGCCGTGTCTGTGGCGGAGCAGAGCCCTGTCTGTGGCGGAGCAGAGGGACAGGAGCCGTGTCTGTGGCGGAGCAGAGGGACAGAGCCCTGTCTGTGGCGGAGCAGAGGGACAGGAGCCGTGTCTGTGGCGGAGCAGAGGGACAGGAGCCGTGTCTGTGGCGGAGCAGAGGGACAGGAGCCGTGTCTGTGGCGGAGCAGAGGGACAGAGCCCTGTCTGTGGCGGAGCAGAGGGCCGGACCCGCTGTGGCCGCTTCCCTCAGGGCCTTTCCCAGCCCCGCCGCTTTCCCCGCGATTTCCTCCCCGCCGCGGGAGCCCCGCCCGTGCGGGCGCAGCTGCTCGGCGCGGCCGGCGGGCGGCGCTGCGGCGGCGG